>NC_092858.1:68270313-68371725 GCF_032062135.1 Pyxicephalus adspersus | reverse complement strand
ATATATATATATATATATATTTATTTATACACACACATATTATATACAGATCTTGTTACACACCATTGCCCTGTAGCTATTAGAATAATGTAAAGATAAACTTGAATGGACCTCACAATTAAAGTGAAAGCCTAATCCCCCTGCACAGGGAAGGGATGTAGGGGATATTGCTCTGAGTGCTTTGTTAATTCTGGTCACCATGGTAACTGCCCCCAGGACATTATTGATAGAGCCAAGTTTGCCCCCTGTCCTGGTCCCATATGAGATGTTACAATGGAAGACACTGATATCTCACCTTATATCCACGTTCCCTGAACTTTCATATCGCTGGAGGTGACGAGCAGTCGTATTAAGTATTTGGCATATTGTGAGCGGGTCTCCTGTCACCCCAGTCTCGCCTCATTGCTGAATACTGAGCGCACAATGCACCCCATTGCTCTGGAGACTCGCAGCCACCCTCCTCCTCATGTCCTCAGCCGATAATGAGGAGACACGCAGCGCCCTCACCGGTTACACGGCAGCTAATGGTTCCGTCTCCTCATCAGCTGCTGTCCTGGCCGACGTGTCTCGGAAATGTCATTGGCGGCACTGGACACAACACATGGCACATGCTTGTTCAGCACCGGGAGGGTGGACAGCTCTCAGCAGGAGCGGGGCCGGGGATGGCTATGCCCCGACTGAGCTGCCATCAGCTGTATGATAATTAGCCCTGAGATCCTACACATCCTCAGCCTGCCACATAGCTTCCTATGGACACATGGCGCCCATTTATTGCAGGGTACTTACCTTCTGCACTGACACCTCTCATATACATATATCTGTATCAGGACACAAAGAAATAAAAACTTATAGGACACCTGGATTTAGGGAGCTGACCTCCTCCTGGCCATAATTATAGTTCCCTGGTTATTATTCTGATCTATTGCATTCTTACATGTAACAATGGTCACCAACCGGTGGTCCATGAGAACATTTTGGTGGCCCACAGAAACATTTGGATATTATTTGCAATTTTTGTGTTTAAAAAAAAAAAAAATATATTATATTCCTATATTCTGAATGACAATTTTCCCCTTTATATTGTACTAAATTCACAAACTGTACTAGAGATGGAAAAACAAGGGAGGCGCAGCGTGACGTCGGTGTAGTCCTATGTTGTATGAGGCAACCATTGCCGAGCCGTACGCTTCAGTATTGTTTCCACCATTATAACAGTCACCGCGCTCTGCTAATACCGATTCTCATCCAATAGTTTTATTTGTGTGTTTATTTCTCAGATGCTTTACTAGGTAAGCATGACCTTAACTGTGTATTTTAACTCTTATATTTAATGGCATCAAATAGTTTGACTTTGATAACTATAATTTCTTGTTTGGTCTTAGATTTGAATAAAATAAACTCATGAGTGAGACAAAACAAACAAATTTTGCATTTCTTTAGTAATACCAAAGATAATGCAACTAATGATAATAGTAACAATAGTAATACTTCACCTAACCGTGAGCTGATCAATGAATCAGAGCCTCCACAGTCCTTGTCAGGCTCCATTAGGAAGATCATTATTTTACAAATGTATTTATTTTTTAAAAGTTTATATCAATGGTCCGCGGGTTAAAATTTTGAATTTAGAGGTCCATGAGGTCCGAAAGGTTCTTATGCACACTGCACAAAACGTATTTATTGTATAAAAAACATGAAAGAACAATACTATATGCACAGCACACTTGCCACTCATTAAAAAAAAAAGTGGCGTTTACTTTGGCTTTAAAATTGCTTCAGATTATTCCTTTGCATGGAAAATGCACAGATAAATTTGAATTTTCACTGTGTGTATTGAAAATGCAAATTTATCTTGCATTTTCCATGCAAATGAATAATCTCAAGCAATTCATTAATTTGCTTCTTTTTATACACCCTACTCTACACCCAACACTACCCCACACTTTTTATTAATTAAAAAAGGGCTGCTAAAAAAACTTTGTCAGTGTCTGCTACCTGTCACTCACTGCTGCCTTCATACAATCGCTGGATCACACTGCAGCACATGTGTACATGATCAATGTGCATAGTATGTTTATACTATTTACAAATGTACATTGATCATGTACACATGTGCTGCAGTGAGAACCAGTGCAGTGAGAAATGAAGGCAGCAGTGAGTCTCTGCTCATACCTTCTCTGCCTGATGGCTTCAGCCCAACAGCTCCAGCATGAACCCGGCAACAGTGGTGTCCTGTGACCAGGTTCCCTGGAGTGCAGATGGCAGGCAGCCAGAGCTCAGGCAGGAGAAGCAGCCTCAGCACCCGGCGGGCCAGATGGACAACTTCAGGTGGCCGTATTCGTCCCGCGGGCCGTAGTTTGAGGACCCCTGGTTTAGGTTAATGCAGTTTCCATCTATAAGTGTTCATACATCCTAAACCACATTGATATAAAATCAAATAATCCTATTATGGTCTCATTTGAGGATTGTGTGTGGAATGACCTGGTCAAGAAAAACAAATGGATCTATATAATGGGTCTGATTTATTAAAGCTCTCTAAAACTGGAGAAAAAAAGACTATCATAGGAGAGCCTGACTGATCCAGCAAACATGGAATGATTCTGGCCTAATATTTGCAAACTAATAGTAAATGATATTTTTGAAATTTGTTCCAGGTTTGTTGGATCGCCCAGGTTCACTTGCAAGACTCTATCTTCTCCAGTTATGGAGAGCTTTAATAAATCAGGCCCATTATGTCCATATAAATCATAGATATAGTAGGATTACTTGAATGTCACAATAGTGTCACCATTCTGTACAGTTCTCCTTGGAGTCCCATCTGCTTCCAGATTCCAAGTCCCTTAAAGTCACATATAAAAAGTGTAATTAATGTTGTATCCCTTGTGAATCTCGCTTTTTTTTTAAACAATTCCAAACTAAACAACACAGTATTTTTTCCTATACATAGCCTAAAGTTTACTATTTAATATGTGCATAGCTGTACCTCAGTTCACACTGGAATATGAATGCATGGTTTTATTAGAATGAACAAGCAATGTACACACAGCTCAGTTTAGGACTATGACAGAAGAACAAGCAGGAGACTGGACAGAAGCACAAGCAGGAGCCACCCTGCTGTTTCCTTCAATGAAAAGTGCAAAAAACCTACGTCAGAGGACACACGTTAAGATTTTTGCCCAAGACGATCATAATCTGGGGTGTAGAAAATGTTGAAACTTTTCTAGATGAGATCAATGCAATTAGTAGTTCTGTTAGAAGTGTTTGGACTAGATTGTTTCTGCAGCAGGAGCTGAAAGCACTGACTGTTCCAGGCCCTTGAATGAAAATAAACATATTTAATATCAGGATATTTCATAACTCACTAGTGCATGTGAAGAGAAACTCAACTGATTCCCCTTTTAGATAATAAAGCTTTAACATAATACTCTACTAAATGAGACCAAGTTATTTTACAATTACAGCTCACATTTTATATAGATTCAAGGGCAGCTAGAATGACAGAATCGCCAAATAACAGGCAAAGGTCAATGACTGCACTATAAAATATGTTCAGGTCATGTTGATCTCAGTGTTTCTGCACTTCTATAAATATAAACTGGGCATTTAGAATACATGGCAAGAAAATGTGGTACAGAGCGATGGATGCAGCAATGAACAAACATTTGGATTGTTACTCGGCACAGATAAATCAGCTGTAGGGAGAAGAACAGGTAAATGTAGAGCTGTAGGTAATTACCATTTTTGCATCAGAGCTTCTGTCACATAATGTGTATAGCTAACCATGTGAAATAACAATATCTGGCCTGACTAGCATTAACATCAGAAGTGACTCCATCTTCATTCATGTCCTAGACTTTATTTTTACCCCTCTTACTATAAAATCATTATATTATCTTAGTGGCAGCTTAAATTCTCCATTGTATTCTACCCCAATGCATTTTGTTCTGTAATCCTATTCTATCCATCTATACATAAAGAGAATAGAGGTGCCAAGAGACTCTGTTCTGAAATGTGAGTGTAAAGCAGCTTTACACAGCACTGAACACAGCGTGTGAAAAGTCAAGCCTTGAACTGCTAGCACACAAGTAGTATTGTGTAAAGTGCATGCCCCCAACAGACAATATGAAATGTCTTAGCTTTACAGCCAATTATGCTTCGTTATCTGCACCACTTACCTGATGTGTTCACAGATCCACATAAGTATTGCTAATGTAGATTTGAAGATCTCAAAGCCTGATCATAAAAGTGTGTATATACAAAATGCAGCCCACAAAAAAAGAGACACCCTGTTTGAAATGGAAAGTAGATACCCCTATATTTCCTCCATATTGCAATCTGTCATTCAAAAAATAGGTTATGGAGCCTGCTCTATCCTTTGTAATGTTTTTGGCATAATACTACAGATAACATGTCAAAGGAGGCAACTTTGACTCTCCTCATTCTGTGATTTACTCCTATCCAATAAACATTTGTAAAACAGCCTATTCTGTAACTGGAGGACATAAAAAAATGGCATCATGGCTGCCGGAAAGTCATGTCTCTGCTTTATAAATCAGCCTCCAATGTAGTGTTCATTTGGTGAAGAAATGTATCCTACATGAAAATATTAGGGTTGCCATTGCTTTTAAAGATGATAGTCTGGTTTTAATACATCCACAGAAAGTAGAAGTTTAGAAAATTAGAATATTAGCTTGGGTAACTACTATTTTCAGAGCAATGGGAGCTCATATAGTTTTCTCATGACAGATGTACTTTATATATTTAATTCTATTTCTCTCTGTGCAGTTGTTGAGTGACAGACCCCTTGAAATCAAAGGCAAATCTATGACATATGGCAGAGAAGAGGGTTATGCTGTTCCACATAAATATGTTTAGATAATTATTCTTTAAAGGCTAATGCGATATCACAGATAACGAACAAAAGATCATCTTCACTATATGGCCAAACCAGGATCATCCCAGACCCTATCCCCTCCACTGCTGAATTTTCACCTTACACCCAATGCTAAGATTACCAGCAGTTAGCCTTGTTATACCAATACCAGGACTGCGCTTCTCTGACCCTGGGCAAAGTGGGGAGAACAGAATGTTATCTTTCACTGGCGAGCAGTGATGCAATGATGGGGAGAAGAGAACTTCATGGTTTAGTTTTTATCCAATTAACAATAATTCATCTTTTTATTTGTTTCAGTATTTTTCACCAAACAAAAGCAATAAATCCCAAGTAAACACATTAAGATTGTAGGTCTTTATTTCTAAATGTAAACACCAAATAGGGTTTTATTAGAAAAAATATCCTAATCTTCCATTCCAAAGTAAGGGCAACTTTTGAAAGACAGTACAGATTTATAAATACATATGTATCATTTATTTGAAAGTCTCCCTATGCAAGTGTCTTGAAATATAGCTGGAAAAATGGGGAGCTAGACTTGAAATATGCGATCGAGTTCTCTCCAAGGTACTATATGGAAATACCTATAGTCTACAGAGCTGAGCTATCTTGGATGAGTCCTGTTTAATGCAGCAGGGCAGAATATATTTTACATAAAGAACACTGTTCTATTTTTTGGGTGTCTAAAAAAGTGTTGCATTGTACATATCTTATTCTAAAGTATAGGACATGATTATAATATATATAGTCTATTTTGTGAGGAAAATATTTTAATTTGTTTCCAATGCATGCAGACATCACTGCTTTACAGCAAAAATCATATACTGTTTTGCTGTGACCCTTTGTAATTTAGTAGCTTTTTTTTTTGCATAAAATTAGGTTTGAACAGGTGAAATCCACCCAAAGCTGATTACTGATTTTAGAAGGATTACGTTCAGTCACCTGCTGTCTTATTTAATGCACTACTTTCCTGAGAAGGTCTCATCTCCAAAATCCAACTACTACTGTGGCCATGATATTCTTGTATTGGTTGTAAAGCAATGATGTCACTGCTTCTCTAATATTGTCTCTGACTCCATAAGAATTCCATGTGATGCCATTGCTCAATATAGACTAGTTATATGTTACAGTGTAGTGACAGAAATAGCTAGACTCATGTAGGGAAACATCTACTATATTCTGTCCAAAGCTGTCTAAAATTGATTGGGCAGCTTTAGTGGACATGCCCTTTAATGTATAAATCTACAAGAGATTCACTGTAAAAGAATGCAATATATCTGTCAGGGCAGTGAGATACAGCGCTGCTAACGGTTCTTATTCTACATGTCAAAAGTGTGATTTCAAGCATTATCATGATAATAAATAATAAATCTGTGTTCTTCAATGTTAAAGGGATTTATTTATAATTTTTTTTAAGATTTAATTACTTTTTACCCAAAATGTACACATTTTTCACATTGGATTTAATTAAACAATGTTTGCATAATGGGAAAATATTGATTCACACATTTTAATTGAATGTTTAATAATCTTACAGGAGAAAGTTTGCTTTGTATTTTGGCAAGACATTTTCTCTTGCAATTTAACACCTCATTCACAAAATTTTGCCAATACCATATTACTTTAACTTTTAGCCTGAAAAGAACAAGTAAAAGATTTGTTATGGGATGGACTACATTCTGATGCATTAAAGCAGGGGTGTCTATTTGCAAAGAGGGCCAGATTTGGTGAGGTGAAAATGTGTGGGGGCCGACCATTCAGCACGTACTCAGGGTTAGTGTGGGCGTGGTCTGTGCGGATCCCACACAGCACACGCCCACTAGGGTAACGTGAGGGACACCCTGTGCACGGAGTCCAGTGTCAGTGTGGCCTCTGTGCAGAGCACGTTCTGGGAATCAGAGTGGGTGTGGTCTGTGGGCGTCCCGCACAGCACACATCCACTATAATGATGTAGGAGATTCCCTGTGCCAAAGGCTGCAAATCTGAACACAGGCTGCATATGGCCCCCGGGCCGGACTTTGGACATGCCTGCATTAAAGTAAGTAAGTCTAATACTGGGCTCAGAAATTATCTGCATATGAAAAGATAGTTCAAAGACATGCTTTTTTAACAACTTGTATACCAATCAGAGGCACAGGAAGACCTTTCCTTCGCTATGGTGATGAATATTATCACCTATTTACCATATTAGGTAATATGATGTCATTATAATTAGTAATGAACAAGCCTTGTTTGAGTTTCCTTGCCCTTGAAAACCATTACCTGGAGGGAGCCCTATTTATTCTCCAATCATAGGCATACTCCAGCAGTGATTAAAAGCCTAGCATGGCTAAATAATAAAAATTTATGTCCACAAAGCCATAACAGTGAAATGCAATCTTTTCAATAGGAATAAATAAAAAAACCTTTATAAATATTCCTCAGGAGTGGTGTCAGCAGGCATGATGAAAGGTAATATGTGTATATATATATATATATATATATATATATACATGAAAACAAAATGTTATCTTTTGCTGTCAACCAAATCAAATTTCAGGACATCAGGGATGATTAGCATGTGCAATAGCTGTTTTCTTTTTTTTGTTAAAGTAAAATAAGGCTTGAATAATATATTATTTTTGCTAAAATCCTTGCATTTTAGCATGATTTTAAAGAGACATTTTCTTTTATAGTGATCCTGTCCCTTTACCAAACAGCATACCCATGAAAAGGAGGCACTATACTTACCTCTGTGTATCTTGAAACCCTGCTGGGATTATGTTCTTGGCAAATGCAAGAACTTAATCAGTTGAATGGGACAAATACCTGTTTTCTCCTTCACATGCAGTGGATTCACCTGCTGGTTTGTATGTCTTGTATTGATGTATTTGGTGGATGAGGAAACCACAGCATGTGCCAAGGATTGCAGGTATTCACTCATTAGCACGAGATGTATAACTACAGTGCCAGGAAAAAGCATTTTCATGACCCTGACCACAGGAAAGGTAAGTCTAGTGCCTCTTCTTACAAGTATGTTGATTTTACTTTTGTGATTAGTTATGGTATGCTGTCATAATGGGGTCACAGAAACAAGAAATATGTACATTGTTTATGTAAACAATTTATTTTGCAGTGATCTGAATGTAAAATATTTTAAGATAACTCTATAAGGCTAACTTCTCTAAAATAAAGCTCCCAGTGTATCACTCATCTTATAGACTTTCTATTTGAGCCAACTGACGATATTGTAAAAGAGGAGATATCTGATAGTGAATCTTCATTATCTGAGGATATGTAGTGTTTATCTGCATCTTGTCTCTGCTTGCACTGCCGGTAGAATTCCAAAGCACTGTTGTATTTCTTCTCAGAAAGGCCGAAGCAGTGATAAGATTCTACATTATGACACCTGAAAAAAATAAAAATGGAGTAACAGATATAGTGATGTTTGGAGAGGATAACAATGAAGGTTTTTTGTAGATTTTATTTGACAATTTTTTTTAAACTATTTAATTTGTTAATGTAGGTTGCTTGCTAAGGAGTATGATGACCTTATCTCCAGTTATACATAGGATTCAGATAAAATATAGATATTAAAAAACCAAGACCTTATGCCTGGGGCTACATGAAAGTAGAACTGCAATGTGGCACATTGATAAAGAATGTACTGCCTGGGATTTTTGTAGTGTTTACAGCTAGTATTGTATACTGTCAATTTGGGGGGGAAAAGTCTCTTTATTCAACATTTGCATTGAAGAAAGAAGTGTGTTAACAACATGCATTAAATTCTAATTTTAAAAATGTTTACTATAGTAAGCATTATCTCAATAAATGTAGAGACAAGGATAAATGAAACAATTATTCAGGCACATTTATATATAGATTGAACACTTTTAAAGTATAGGAAAGAGGTCTATGTATTCAGGAAAGGTAGGTGCAGGCAAAAATTAAAAGGAAAAGAAAGGCACAGGGCTACATGACAGGGTAACAAGGGCACCCCAGAAAGCAAGAGTTAAACAAAGTGCTAGAAGGTGAGGGGGACTCACGCTGATCAGTGAGATGAGGGGAAAAAGAAGGGGTTGGGTAGACATGAAAAAGACTGAGGTGAAGAAAGCACCCTTTTTTTGGTCTTGGGTAACAAAAAGGAATGTTTTATGAGTTGGGGCAGCTGAGTATCTGGAAGGCAGTGCTTTAAAGACCCTGGAGAGTTTGAGGAACCTATCTGTGGTATGGGTGTCCTCTGAGTTTTAAAATGGGCTAGTAAACAGACAATTTTGTTTAGGCCAGGGAGGGGAGGGGTCTGCCTATGTCTGATATTGGCACTTGACTCAGGGTTGGGTGGCTGGGAGTCAACAATATAAAGCTTTTCCAGACATAGGTGGCTAAATGTTTTGGTGTTTGGAGTCATTCCAGGAACAAAACCACAGAAAGGTCATGTTTTGTTAAAATGGTTGGTTAGGTTATGGATAAGTTAATAATATCTGTTATCCGAAGTAAAAGAAAAAATTTGCTTGAATGATATTTAAAATTTTATTTCATAAAAAAATGGCTGTTTCAGCCAATTTTGTTTCAAAAAATTTGTGTTTGTCCAGTTATTGGGGGGTGGAGGAAGCTAAAGAGCCGATTGGGGGTTTGGTGGTAGACTTAAGGTGGGCATTGGGGCAACCTTAGTCATGATCAATGTGAGGCTACATACAACTTCATACAATACCAAACAAGTATCTGTTTTGTCTGCCATTTTGTTCATACACACAACTTGGGTAATGGTTTTAAAATGATTAATGCATTAAATATACCAAGTATAACTTAGAAATAGAAATGTAAAAAAATATTAACTTACTTTTTGCCATCACAAAATAGTATCTGTAGCTTTGGTCCATTAACACCAGTAATGACACCAGGAAGGAAAGTGAGGGTAGATGGATTTGCCAAAGTCAACACATGGTCACCAACATTGAGAATGTGTGGTCGACTGAACTTCCCAAAAATCCACTCTACATCTTGAGTAGTTGTTTTACCATCTGACCATGAAATGACATACTGTTTCCCATCATCAGCTTGCTTCAGTACTTGAGCTGAAATCATATACATTCTTTATACACCAATACTATTCACATTCATTCCCCATGATCTTCCCATAATTTTATGGCCTATAGTTACTCTGCAATTAATTAGGATTACTAGTTCAGATTATTTGTGTTTTCAAAACTTCAGCCTATTATTGCACAGGTATACCTGAAATAAAACACCTTCTTGCATTGGATGAATAAACCTTCATTAGTAAAGTGATATTTTATGTTTTAAGTGCAAAGCTTGGTCACAATAACTCTTTAGATGCATCAGTTGATTTAAAAAATAAAAAGCTCACCATAACTGATGCACCAATCTAAAAACCACAGTTTTGCCAACTGTTGTGCAATCAGAGACTCAGGAGCTGCTAAAAACTAGAACTGTCTTGCTATACCATACAATAGCCTTGCTATACCTAATCTCAAAGTAATGAATATTATCCTTTTTTATGATATGATGGCAAATCTTATATCCCTTCTAGCTTGGTGACAATGCTGTGTAAATCCAGAATGAAGGTCTAATATATAAGAAGGTGTATTGGTCAATGTGACTTTTCTGAAAACTATTTTGCTATGCCTATGTTCTCCTAAATAAAAAGACCTGGCAGAGCATCTACCAATGTAATATTTGAGTACAGACCGGGGTTAATAGTACCACATGAAAGCTCTGTATGCTGACAGATGATGTATTCAGGCAACAACCAGAACTGCATTCTAATATTTAAATGCATACTGATCAGCTGTGGAAGTAGCTTTTAAAGATTGTTCTTACTGGAAGATTTCTAAAGCAGTCTTGTCTTCTATAATGAGCCTATAAATGAGTACCATGCACACAAGAGCCATACCTCCATTCTATTATTTAAATGCATACTGATCAGCTTTGAGAGTAGCTTTTAAAGCATACAGATGATTCCTATTGAACACATTTTTAAGGGGGCTTATCTGACATGGTTATAAACTTATCAATGTGTACCATAAGGAACATAAACATTTTAATTTTGCAGTTCCACATTAAGGTTTCTTGGGCCATGAAAGTATGGAGCTTCCATTGTTGACCACTATTTTAGAATATAGTAACATTCTATGACCTTAGAGTTAGGTTTCACAGCCTTATTTGCTATTTAAGAGGATATAAATAGGATATTTCAAATATTGTGAAATTCACATTTGTGAAATGTTTATTACATTAGTGCACATAGAACAAAGTCTCAGTCTAAGGTTTGTATTTCCTGTTTAGAACATGGCCTGGTACCTATCTTACCTAAATGAAACGTGCCAGTCTCATCATTCCTAGCAACTACTGGCTGCCCAACCCATCGCTCCTGGCAATGCAGGATGTATGCAGTAACACTTTCATGCTTGTCTGGACTTATCAGGTAAACTTGTTCTCTTGAAACAATTGCTTCACTATTATCATGGTATTGTACCTAAAAACAGACGTAACAAAAGACAAAAAAATTAAAAAGTCAGTTTTAGTGAGAACTTTCACCTTCTGATCAACCACATATAGTATAAAAATGTATCTATTTTTTTCAGTTTTTAACTTTGTCAGTTTTTAAGGTAATACTGTGTAGATATTAAGACCACTGCAGTGCACTTGATTGGTGTTTAAAACAAGTGCAAAATGGAAAGTTTTGCCTTTACTGTAATCACACACCATCGCACAATATACATAACAGCATTTTATACCTGTTTCCTGTTAGTGAACTGTCACTTGTATGGAAGTTGGAATATTTAATTTTGTATCTGTAAAGTCAGCTTTCTGTAATCAGCTGCAACATTTTTGTGTATCATAGTAATAGGATGATGCACATTATGACAATTTTTAGGTTTGTAGAAAAGCCCATTGTAGTAAAAAGTCTATGCACATGGGTACTATTGTCCTCACCACCACTTTCAGATCTGGGGTACACTTCACAATTACTCCTGGACAGTAGCTCCCAGGACGCAGTGGGTATGGTCCAATCACACAGTCACCCTCCTATAGAGACAATAAAAACAGCTGAATTTGTTATTTAATAACATTAGGTATTAGTATGCTATATTTGTGTAATGCCAATACAAAAATTCAATGTAAGATATAATACATGATTTTTGGAATAAGTCAAGCTCCATTCAGAGTGTGCAATGTTTAGAAAATTCTGCCAACTGATGCAAATTTATGGGGCCTTGAGAAAAAATTCTGGAACATACCAAGTTAAATAAAAGGCAATATAAATAGACCTTTAGTAATGAAGTTCTGTATATTTAAATGTTTTCCAAAAATTATGTAACCATAAAAAAATGTATAACTCAAGCACAAGGAGTAAAGTAAAGATAATAAAGTCATATAAATGTGCAAAATAATTAGAACATGTTTTGTCAATAAAGACCATGGGCGCATCATATCTAGTCTTCATTTTTCAAGCAGATCTTGTACTTCAGTCTCCTAAACTATTAGGAGCTTGGCCTCTCATAGTATACTATGTAATTTCAGAAGATAGATGACATTATCATTCTGGTGAGTTTTTTTATGCCAGATTGCTGATAACATTGTTGTACCCCTCCTTGAAAGCTATATTGTTTAAGGTTTTTTTATTTTGTGATAAATGTCCTGTATCTTAAACTTTTACATGACAGAAATTAAGTGAAGATAACCACACTGCAATATATTACACTGTCTTCTTGTGTTAATGGAAGTGCTGTATAGTTAACAGTTTTCAATTTAAAAAATAGTCAGGATAATGCATCATACAACAGTTTAAATCCTTTAGGAATTCTTTTAGCCCATTTTTTTGAACACTGCCACAATAGATGCTAGGTAACATTAAAGTCTCTACAGAGAGGGAAATGGGGGGAACACTGCCAAAATGTGCATGATATATCAAAGAACAAATCATTTGAAAACCCAATTATGAGTTTATTCATTTCATTTAGTTCACTAGGATTCCACAGGGAAAACTTGAAGTTGGTAATGGATTACCATTATCATTTTACATAAAAAAGTTAAAATGGTAAAAAAAAGTGCACATTCTATTCTATCTAGGTAAATACTAACTTTTTTGGCTTCTATTAAGGGGTGTTGACCAATAGGTCTTCTATCAACTAGCTCAATTAGGAGCACACTAGGTCAATAACACTGGAGCATAGAGAATAATTATTGTAAAAGTTGCTGGTAGGATGTGAATCACATTTATGTTAGGGAAGTGGTGATGGGGTGCTCCTACTTTCTGCTCATTTAAAAGAGCACTCAAAACCCATTTTTTCAAACTTGCCTACCCGGCTTCTTCTGTCATTTGAAACCATCACTACTTCCCACAGTACATATCTCCCATCCTTTTGTGTGTGAAATTTCCCCACCTACTAGATTGTAAGCTCTTCGGGGCAGGGTCCTCTCCTCCTGTATCACTGTCTGTATTAGTCTGTCATTTGCAATCCCTATTTAATGTACAGTGCTGCGTAATATGTTGGCGCTATATAAATCCTGTTTAATAATAATAATAATAATAATAATAATAATGGGGAGCCTACAAGCAGCAGAAATGGGGCTGATAATAGTATTTCAATCCAATGTATTAACAAGGTCAAGTTCTCAAACTTACTATATCATAAAATGTGGGTGCCACATCCCTGCTATCATAGCAACAAAATACAAGGGAAAAAAACAAAAAAGAGATTTTGTAGGCATTACATATTAATAAAAAATTTCACTTTTATTTTTGTTTATCACAAAATGACATAAAAGCATTCTCTCCTATTTCAAACGTGCAACTTATAAAATAGAGGGAATACAAAAATTGTTGTAAAATCATCATATATACAGGATTTGACACGTCTCCCTACATCGAGATCTACAAATATAATGATTAATATTATTAATAAAATTTAAAGAATTGTATATAGGTGATTCAATTAAATTTTGTCAGATTAAATGTTATCAAATAAATCCATCAATTACGTACTTATAATTTTGTTGACGTATAATAACCTTTTATGTTGAAACCTCCTCCAAAATATAATGTAAGGTATCCATAAAAGGTATCTGTATTATACATCAAGAAAAATAAGAGTAAGTAATTTTTTGATTTTTTTGATAACATTTAATTGATATAATTTAATTTATTCACCTTTGTACAATTCTTTTAATTTTATTAATATTAATAATAATAATAATAATAATATTCACTATAATTGTAGATCTCACTGTTTATTCCCGAGGAAGCCCAAAAAATCCATGAAACACGTTGAACCCTGTATATGTGAGATTTTGAATATGCAATTCTGATGATTTTACAATTGTTTTATTCTCTCTATTTTAGAAGCTGTATGTTAGAAATAAGAGAGAATGCTTTTATATCATTTTATGTCAAACAAAAATAAAAGTTATGTTTTTTCGCTGATAATAGTAAATTTGTATAAGGAAAGTTGACAGGGCCATGGTAAGACTTGTAATTCTGTAAAATCTAATAGTCAAAGTCAACCAGTGAAGTATGTAAATATGTATGATAATATACCGGTATATGATTTGAGTTTTACTTTTGTAGCTTCTTACACAGAGCCTTACTTCCTAAATGTCCTTGAAAAACAAACATGACACACATGCAAACAAAACACATATAAACCTTGACAGAACAAGGAGGTAATCACAGAACTGTCTAAGATCTGGTATACAAACAATATCTGTACGGAGACAGATAAAAAATCATACCTTATTCATATATATATATATTTACAGGGGGAGAGATGGATTAAATGAATATGTAGACAATGACCTCAATATTGCTCACAGAAAACATGCCAGACTGCAGGTAATACTGTGACTGTACACTTGTATATATATTATTGAGAGGGTTAAATCCTTTTTATCAAGGGCATTGAAAAGACTAAGCAATTTTGACATTAGCAATCTTGAGGGAGAATGGCTTTTTTGAGAACAAAAGTAGCCCAGCAAGAAAGAAATGTCATAAGCATTCACAGTAAATGTGGTCACAGTATAGATAGATTTTTTCTTAGTTCACTTTTTCAATAAATATTGCAGTAAAGCCAGTCCATTACCTTTATTTTACTTAAATACATTTGGTTACAGATTCATTTGCCACTTATTATACCATTGTGGGTTGTGTATTTCTGTTTACCTTTATTTTCCTTTTGTAGTCATCAACATCACTCAGTATTTCTTCCCTCTGTACCCTTGCCACCTCTCCAGGGGCTTTTTGGACAAAATAGGTATAATCTCCACAGTCATGGATAATAAATCCTAAAATAAATAATAATCAATTAAACCATGACCAAATAACAATTACATTTTAAAATCTGGATTTATAAAGCTAGATATAGTGACAGTGACCGTTAGTGACATGACTATGGACTGTGCTGCAAAATATGTTGGCACTATATAAATACTGTGCAAAATTAATAATGTAATGTTTATGTTTCTTGTAGACACCCAAAGAAAAAAATGGTATTATTTAATATTGAAAACCTGTCCAAAAGCTGGACTTGAAGGGACCCCATTAAGATTCATATATATCCAATACTGTCCAAACAGGATGCTTTTAACCAGGATCATTCAATGAGCCTGATTTATTAAAGCTCTCCAAGACTGGAGAGGAAACAATTTCATCAGTGAAGCTGAGTGATTTATCAAACCAGAAATGGATCTCGTCCAGGATTGAAAACATTTGCTAACAAAGAGCAAATTACTTTTAGTAAATCCTTTCCAGGTTATTTGGATCACCCAGCTTCACTGATGAAAGTGTATTCTCTACAGCCTTGGAGAGCTTTAAAAAAATCAGGCCCAATGTGAGAAGTCCAAAGAAAAACATATGTGGTTGTTTTTTGTTTGTTTTGTAAATCATCCAATTATTAAAAAATGTTGGTCCACTACACAACACACATCAAATTTATGCCTTACCTAATGCCTTTATTAAAAAAAAAATACAAGGAAAATTAAAAGATCTGTAAATTTGGACACAGTAGATGGAGATTTCGTTGTATTTTCATTTTCTAGAATACATCTGCCAACATTGTACCTGTCATATACACTACTTTAGGGACATCTGTACTTTCCGTGCAGGTAGAAGGTCCAAATCATACTTCTGGAAACACAATCATCACTCATTAATACCTTCTATTTCCTCTCACAAGCATAATAAAGAGAGTAGAATATCTAATAGTCAACAGTTGCAATGTTTTTATGAGTTGCTAAAACCTAGCTTAACTAAGCCTTCAATTTGGCTAAAAAGTTGGATCCTTTATACTTTGCAATGAAGGTCTCCATGTTTGTTATTCTTTTGCTTTCCTATCTCTATGGTGTTAAATTTCTATTCTAAAAAAACTTTTAGACTTTCCCAGACTGTGAGAAAAATTATTTTGCTTATTAAAAACTTCAAAAGCCTCTAACATCTGTAGTGCATTGAACGGCTAGAACAGGGTAGATAGTCGATTTCACATGTCACATTTTCCATTCTGAACTAAGTTAAACTTGCATTAGGAAACTTTACTTTTCCTACCTTCTTCATACCATCCATTGTAAGAGCAGACGTACAACACATTTTGTCCAGGAACAAGTGTCTTCATAGCACTGACGTCGGAGTTCACTAGGGAAATTTGATATGGACAATACAGTTAAAAGGTATTGCAAATAACATTAAATCAGTTTCTGACAACTAGCATTATGTTTTAATCTGAACCAGCCATTTGAAAAATAATTAACTGTAAAATCAATCAACAGTAAAACTTTCATGTTAAGAGCAATTTCAGGCTACTTTAACATTATGGGATTCTGAGCCTTACAGATAGTTTATTTCGTTTTACCTGTTATAAAGAGAAATACAAAAATAAGCAGTTCTTCAAGAAATTTTTACCGAAAGGCTATACTTTCCTCTGCCACTCTTACGATTTTAACATTAAAAACTCTACATGACTGTACAAGCAATCTTCACAACACAGGTAAAGCAATCATCTCTCCCCAATGGTGAAGATAAGTGTGATGGTAGTGACATTTTGTCATTCCCTGGAACAAAATGTTCCCTTTTTGAAACAGCCAGTATATGTAAAGGTAAAACTGGTCATATAAAACCACATGTAAAAATTGAAGGTTATTTACTAAAGCAATTTTAATTTTATTGATACATGGAAATCTGCCCTGCAGATTGTAAATCTACTTTAGAAGGTGTGTGCGTGTATTGTCTACAGAATAAATAACATTGTAACCATTACCTTGTTTGTATCTACAAAATAGAAAATGCAAAATGATCATGAACAGCTAATCCCAGAGCAACCCCCTAGCAGAAATCAGATGAAAGTGGTAACATGCCTCCCAACTATCAATAAACAGGACATCTTTTAGAATGTATGATATAATGTATGTATGTTTGTAGGCAAAGAATATGCCCCCCGCTTATATTATTCATAGGATATGCAAAACATACAAACATACGTTTTTACTATTTCCGTACCAATTATAAAAGTTCATAGCTAGGAAAATATTAAGATGATAGCCTTGAATCTACAGAATATAACAGAATCCCTAGTTGAACAGGCAATGGGCACACACTGCTTTGTTTGAGTTAAAACAATACTAATGTCCTCTTAAAAAAAACTCTGACATGCCAGCTACTTAATTACAACAAAAGGCTGGTTTAAGCTACATATAGATGTTAGATATTTGTTGCTCAAGATGAACATTTGTGATTGTCTTGAGTAAAAATCCAGCATTTGTTTAATTTTCTCCTGACAGCTTAATGGTCCATCCTTGTGGATAACTAAATGGCCAACAGGAATTACTGCTGTTGTTTCCTAATAGGGAGAATGCAGTGGGCCACATCTTATAAGTTTTCCCTTCTCCACAGAAATACTTGTGAAGCAGTCACTAACAATCATTTCCAACTAAAAATATTGATCATGAGGCTTGGGTTTTTTTTGTCAAATATGTTTTTTCTGCCCAATCAGCAATTTTTTCTATAGAGTTTATTAACAGTTCCACAACCTTGGCATGATCGTGCGCTAGGACAACGTAACTAATGCGTATATGCACAACATTTAGCCAATGGTAACAGCCAAATACTCAAAAACCAGAAGAAGATCAGGTGGTTCTGTTTGGTAGGTAAGTCTGCTATATTGTGCAAATATGCTGTGATGGGTTTCTGGGGTGCAAAATTGTCTGGTGGTTTAAATATGTGTTAAGTTACCAGTTTTCTAATGTTATTTCTGTCCTAAACACTTTCTTTTCTGAAGATAAATCATCTCTTAGGAACCAATATATGTATTGTATGACAAATATACTACTAAAACATGTATACCAGCAGAAATATATTCAAACCTTGAATAGACAAATGTAAAAGACCAACAAAACTATTCACTGACTGAAAAGACAAATTTATTATTTCATCCCAGTCCAGTCCAAGGATGTTAGTGGTATCCATGCTCCTGACCAAAAAAAAGAATTTTCCCCAGTTTTCGTAGCAATATGTTCTTGCCTTCTTAATATTTTATCTAGACATTTTTCTAAACATGTTCAAAAAAAAAAAAAGCACAATATTTTTCCTTAAATTTTCATAGAAAAAACTTAGATCCTATAAAAGCCCATATTGAAAAATGTCAAAAAGGAAATGGTTCAGAGAGGAGATGGGATGAACAGTCATTTTGTAAGTACATTTAAAAGATCTTCAAGCCCTTAACTAAAAAAATACATGGTAATCAGTTCTTAAAAAAGTGATCGGTGAAATATAGTAGTTATGAGCAGCGTACAATTACATTTCTTGGATATTATGCATTTGTACTATTTAGGCAAAACTAACTAAATTGTTTTTCTTAAGAAGTCTTTACACTTCCTTTCCCATGAATCCAATTCCTCTGAGCCAGACTAAAAGCAGACAGTCTGCTCCCTGAACAGACACGTGGACAACGCACTGTAAGGAGTGTCAGCGATGCCATCTCTGATCTTTCATCTGTTACAAGGGCCAATCACTTTCTGTAACTACTTGCAAATCCTGCAAAATCCACTGGGCAATCTGTTAATCACAGGTTTAAGTCATACCTAGCATATGCCACTATGTCAGGACACACTTGAGAAAACATGTTCAGTAAAGTATGTCTGTGCACTAATTGAAACCAGCATCAGTTCTACTTGTAAGGTATAAAAGAGACATGTAAGCAAGTAATGATTGCAGTGAAAATGATATCATCATCGATTTATGCACAAATTGCTCATAAAAACATTTTTTATTAAAGAGAAATATAACTTGTGGCTTAGAGATTTAAACATTGTACTCTTCTATGGATCCAAATGTGATTATAATTACAATCGCAAGCTGGGTATCTAATATATAAACACTGTACCATGTGTCAACAGAAAACCTACACAGAGAGATGGAGAAAAGTGGTATTTACTATTCTGCAACAACATTAAAGATTAGTCCCTGTAACAGGGCTACAACTAATCTCGGACGTATCGGGAAAGCTTAATAAGAAGTGGCAAAGCAGCTGCAACAAGAAAAAGATTTTCTACAGACATGAATACACAGTGCACAAACATTGCTGTCCAAATGTTTTTGTCACTTACAACATGTGAAAAACACATCCACTGTAAATCTTTTTTACCAAGAAATTCCAGGGGGGTTTGTCCAGTCTTATTTAAAAAAAAATGTTTTAGCATTAAATGTTTTAGCATTAAATGTTTATATAATTATTTGTATTATTTTATAATTATTTGTATTATGTAAAACATAAATGTTTTAGAATAAAAGACATGACACTGCAAGGTATTAAAAGACTAGTACCTACTCTATTGATTTACATATACTGGTAATCTATGGGCATTCCGATTTTGACTCATTCAGATTTAGAACATTTGCTGACACTTTAGCAGCTAAAATTTGCAAGTGATAATGCAAAAGCATTTACATATTTATATGATAATAAATGAAAAATAAAAATCATCAACAACTCCCTTTAAGGCATTTTTTTCCCCAAATAATATGCTTTGTTATTTTTGCAACAATGAAGGCACTAGAAGGAAAACACCCTTTAAAACTATCTCTTTATGTACTCAAAAGCAATATTGCCTAACATACCTACCATTAAAATATTTTATTTAAATTGACATGTCTGTATTATTCATAGAGAATAGTTTTTTGAATTTTGTAGAAAGGTTTTAGGAGAATGGAAATATCTAGATAGTTGTCACCCCTAACATCATTACCAACATTTGTACTGTATTTCCATGCATTTTATATATGATTCTGGATTGAAATTAAATAAAGCCTTAACAAAGCTAACAGCTTTGGGCTCTCACAAAAATGATTTATACATCAAAGGCATCTTTATAATTACTTCTCTGAAAGGACTGTAAGCTACTTTGCCTTATGTATATTTCTTTATATTTTGAATGACAGTAAGATTTAATAAATAATTACTATATACTGTAGTTGTAAACTCATCCTCTTTTATGCCTCCCCTATACCCTAACAGGCTGCAAGTTATTTTTCCTACCATTACCTAATATTGACAGGTCAAAGTGTCAGTGGTGCAACAGAGGAATTTGAATAATCACTTTGACTTGCTTTTACTTTTTACTATTTTACTATTTCCTAACAGTCACAATGAAATACAGATTATCAATACAGTACTATAACAAGAATGTGAGGTCTAATTCAGGGCTGAGATTGTCTGATCAGCCTGGGAGGGTTGTAGCATCCTAGTATATTTAACAGAAGTATAGAAATGAATCCAGTGATACCACGTCGGAGTAAACTGTTCAGTTCTCTTGGCATTAGCGGAGATCATGTCTTCCATATGATAGATGTCAGCTACCCTTCGTAACCAGTGATCTATATTTGGGGGGGAGGTACTTTTCCAGCAAGCTGGAATGCATGCTTTGGCTGGGTATAGAAGGTGTCTCAGCAGAGAACGTTTATACACTTTCCTCGAGAGATGTGAGATATGGAGTAATGCTAATTTGGGTTTGTTGCTGATGTCTAGTTCTGTGAGTTTGAAGATGACATCTGTCACTGAAGCCCCAAAAAATTGCAAGTTAGGGCAGCCCAAAAAACATGTAGCAGTGTGCCCGGAGGAGAGCCGCATCTCCAACAGGTATTATCGGTCTGTGGGAAAAGCTTGGCAGGTTTACCAGGTGTCCTATACCAGCAGGTGGGTAATTTGTAATTGGTCTCCTGGTATCTGTTGCAGATTGAGGCCTTGTGACAAAAAGGGAGTATCATTTCTCTCAGTAAAATGCATGTCAAGATCTGTTTCCCATTTGGTCATGAAAGCTGGGAGTCAGAAGTGTGAACTGCCAACAGCTTTTGGTAGGCATAGGATAGGGTGCCCCTCAGAGGGCGTTTGGCAGAGCAGAGGGATTGCGAGGGTAGTAAAGATCGGTTAAAGTTACGTGGGCCGTGGGAGGGATTGAAGTACATATGAAAGCTGAATGGAGCGCCAGGGCGTTAGGAGAGGCAGTTCTTTCTCAGTTTGGAGTGTAGGTAAGGGAGCCTACTCTCCATTCTGATGGAAATGCATAGCTCTAAATACACCTTTGTCCCGCCAACCCCGGAATATCTTGTCAGATACTCCAGGTGGAAATCCTGGGTTTCCCAATATCCGAGATAGGGGAGATGGGTAGGTGGTAAATTTTAGGGTGGCATAGAATTTGGAGATTACCTTAAGTGTCTCACCAATCAGTGGGTGCCGGGAACGCCACAACTCCCTTAGCCTTGGGGAGTCTCAAAACCTTTATACCTATTCATGGGGCTCCCGGGTGCCAAATGAACTTCACAGATTTCCAGCGGAACTTATGTAAAATATGACTCGGGAAATGGATTGGGAGTGCCTGCAGTACATACAACAGTCTAGGCATTACATTCATTTTTATCACATTACATCTCCCAAACCAGGTAAAAGTCATCTGTCTCCATTTTTGAAGGTCTTTTTTAAACTGGTTGAGTAACAGCAGAAAATTAAGGTCATAGATTCCCGACAACTGCATGGGGATCTGGTTGCCCAAATATGAAATGGAGGTGGTGGCCCATCTAAAAGGGAAGGAGGGTATTAACGCCTCCTTAGTGGAGTGTGGGAGGGTGATGCTCAGAGCCTCTGATTTCTGCAGGTTAATTTTGTAGTTAGAGAGGTCAGCAAAATTGCGTAGTTCCAGTAACAGAAAAGCAGGTCATCAGCATAGGCAGGTAATTTATGTTCAGTTGGACCAATCCGTATGCCTTTGAAGTCGGGGTTAGTTCGCACAAACTGTAATAAGGGTTCGAGGGAGAGGACAAACAGCAGGGGAGACAAGGGACACTCCTGTCTAGTTCCAATCGTGATAGTAAATAGCTGGGAGAGTTCCGGTTTACCCTCACTCTAGCACTGGGCCAGACGTACAAAGCTCCTAACCATTGTAGTAGTTTTGTGGGCAGACCTAGATGTGTCAGGGTAGTGTGGAGAAAAGTCTAATCGACTCTATCAAATGCTTTTTCCGCATCAGTGGAAAGGAGCATAAGTGGAGATTTATGAGTATGTGCATGATGAATGATGTATAAGGTGCGTATCGTATCATCTCTGGCCTCACGTAGGGGTAGGAAACCACTCTGATCGGGGTGAATAATGCCACTCAGTACGGGAGCCAGCCTCTGGGCCAAAATGCTAGCAAACAATTTCAAGCCACAGTTAAGCAGAGAAATTGTCCGGTAGCTAGCGCACAGCTGAGGGTCTTTGTCCGAAGAACAGAAACATGCGCGGTCAGAGTGTCTTGAAAAAGACTGTGACCCTGGGACAAGGCATTCAGAGCAGCGACTAATTGAAGACCAAGGATAGGGAGAAATTTCTTTTAGTACACTATCATGAGGCCATCTGGACCGGGTGCTTTTCCTGGGCTTGTAGATCTAACTGCCGCCTGCAATTGAAGGAATGTGATCAGCTTGTCTACGAGCTCGACAGTTTCAGTAGGAAGCGTCAAGAATTCAGAGGCAATGAGGTAATCACAATTTTTTTCCACCTTATCAGAAGGAGCTAGGCTACGTGGGTTTAATTGCAAATGATATAATTGACTGTAAAAATCCTGAACCCCCTGGGCGATATCACCTGTGAAGTGGACTGTAGAGCCGGCAGGAGTCTTGACACTCGGAATGTACATAGCCGCCTTTTTGGACTTAAGTCCTCGTGCCAGGGCTTTGCCACAATGATTAGCATGCGAGTTTTCAAGGTTTCAAGGCGAGCCGATCTGGCTTTCTTTATCCTGCTACCCTGTTGAATAAATAAACCCCTAATTAAGCATTTGTGTGCCTCCCAGAAATCAGTAGACCCCTCATTGCATGAGAAAAAGGTGTTGAGCTCTCGTTCGTTCTTTTCTGGGAAATCTGGGGTCTCGAGTAATAATTTAAGTTTTCACAAGTTAAATTTAGGGACATTATTCCCAAAGGAAAGTACAATAGAGACGGGGGCGTGATCAGAGAAGGTTATGGAACCTATGCTTGAGTCAGTGATCTGAGGTATGGTGCTATGAGACACCAAAAAAAATCAATTCTTGAGTAGGTATCGTGAACTGGTGAAGAGAAAGTGTAATCTCTCGTCCCAGGGTGCTGGATATGCCATATGTCTACCAAATGATTGTCATGTAGTAGAGATTTAGGCTTCCTATGGAGGCAGTAGGGTAAATGTGAGCGGCCTTTGGAGACATCTAAAGATGGAGTGAGCGTCAAATTGTAATCTCCGCCAAAAACAACCGTGCCTACTTCAAGCTCAGACAGCATCACAAGCACCTGCTCTAGTAAGAACAGTTGATTAGAGTTGGGGAGGCAAACATTCACTAGGGTGTACAATTGTTCCGATACTTTGCTTTGAACTATGAGAAAGTGACTGTCAGTGTCTGCTCTCAACGTGGAGAGAGACCAAGGCAGAGATCCATCAATTAAAATTCTGACTCCTTTGGATTTAGGGTCTGGTGAAGTACTGCGGTAACTAAATTGAAACTGGGGGGGGGGAGGGTCAGGGAGTGATAGGCCAAAAACTAAAAAAAGGAGTCCCAGACAAGGAGTACACTAAGACTCCAACCTCTTGTGGAGATGGAGCGTCCTACGTTGGGGGGAAGTGTAGGCGATGGCGAACAGATCCGCTGGCATTCCTGTGGCTAAATATAAATATTATATTAGGTCAAGATGGGCACCGGGGACTGAACCAGCAAGGTAAAACTGGAATCATACCCAGGGAGCTATAGGACAATTAAATCAGTGAGAGAATTGTGTCAACAACCAGAAGGAACAATAAAACAAAACAAAATAAGTGGTAAAACACAAACAATATGTCTCTATTAAAAATGCAGTTGGGTAAAGACAAGGTGAATATACTACTGGACAATTAAATCAGTGTGAGCATTGAGTTGGTGCCCATTGAAAGCAGCCAACACAATGAACAGTAAATCACAAACAGTATAGAATCTCAGTCTACTCATGAAGCATCAGGATATGCGACATTTGGTGGTCTCAAGATACATAAAAAAAGGTGGGCTACCAATATAGTACCAATGAAGGCAGTGTCCAGAAAGTCTGGAGACAGAGAAAATTCAGGAGTCCAATAGCTGGGGCAATAGTTTCTGTGCGAGTTATTCCAAACGTGACCGTCTGCACCTCCAAATCATTGAATAATCCGTCACAGTTCTTGGGAAGATGGGGTAATCCTGCAGGATCCAAGATCCGCGCCTATTTGGATGAGGTGCTTGCACTCTGCGGGGGGCTCCTGGGGTATCAGCAATGGCATCTAACCAATCAGGAACAGCGTTAGGATCTGAACCCAGAAAGGCAAAGAAAGAAGGCAACTGCGATGGGTCCTGTAGCGAAAAGATGGAGTCATTCTTGGTAACAATCATGTGAAATGGGTGCCCCCATCTGTATCGGGCGCCTTGTACCACTGTGAGATCCAGCAATGGCTTCAGCATTCGCCTCATCAGCAGTGTGCAGAAAGAAATGTCCGGGAAAATTTAAATTCTGGCCCCATCAAAGTCTATAGGCCTGGACCGCCAAGCTTTCAGGATAA
This sequence comes from Pyxicephalus adspersus, assembly GCF_032062135.1. Lineage (NCBI taxonomy): Eukaryota > Metazoa > Chordata > Amphibia > Anura > Pyxicephalidae > Pyxicephalus > Pyxicephalus adspersus. Next base: position 68,346,786 of record NC_092858.1, on the reverse strand, counting down.
TCTGCTCTTTCACCTAGAAGAAATGGACCCTGCACATGACGTCTCTTCGGCAATCATTCTGCAAGCCTGTCCTGGCTCCCACTTGGTTTTGGCAACTGGCCACCCAAGTAAGGTATTAAAGTTGGCACTAACAGTGCTCTCAAGGTCAGGACCTGTCGTGGCTTCAGGCATCCCTCCCAGCCTTAAGTTATTTCTACGGCCTCTATTTTCTTGGTCATCTAGGCGCAAGGATAAGAATGAAACAACTGACCTGATATGATGGTGGGAGTGCTCCAGAGTTGCAATCCTTGTAGAGACTTGAGTGGATTCTCCCTAGGTGTGCATGGAGCTCAGGAAAAATAAGCTCATGCCGCCATTGTGTGGCCATGCCCCCCCAACACCTTTCTGAGACCTAAACCTTAATCTAGGTAACTTAGTGGGTGAACTGGTTCTCAAGCAATAGTTTGGTGCTAATGCATGCAAAATTTTATGAACTTTAAATACACATTTATTTATTTGTGTGGATATAACTAACCTCCTGGGTGGTTACCCCGAGCCTAGTTCAGGGTAAAAAAACTTGCTGAGAGCGTTTACCCTGAACTAGGCTCGGCGTAGCTAAAAATAGAATCAAGCGTTACAGTGCAATCTGATTGTGTTACAACATTGTATGAGAATCAGGTTACAACTAAAAAAAAACACTTACCTTGTCCCTGCAGCTCCTTTGGAGACGTCTTCTCTCTTCTGTCTTCACCCGGCTTGTGCAGAGATGATCTCCGGGGGTTTCCCGGTGACGTTGATGCGGGCGGGAAATTCAAATCATTTTGTATTGGATTCAATACAAAATAGCTGTATTGAGTCCAATACAAAGAAATCTATATAATATAAAAGCTACTGTACAGTTAGATTACATGATACACATTTTTTTAAGAGATTTTTTTTTTATTTAAAGTTTATTATTAAATTTATTAAACATTGGACATATTTCGGTGAGTTATGCCTAAGAATTATAGCCTACAATGTAAAATAAATTTCCATGCAAAAAAAGTTAAGCTTTTAACATGGAAATATGAAGAGAATTAGAACGCTCTGTGTTCATGTACACCTCCCTCTGTGATTCCTGATGACGTTGGAGTGTGCACCAGTCAACAGGGGGGCGTGGAGGGAAATTCAAATATTTTGTATTGGATTCAATATATACTCCTGTATCCAATCCAATACAAAGTAATACAAAATATATTTATGTGGTTTTGTCTATAGGTATGTGACGTTGGTCTCTGTGCTGCCACCTATTTTAAAATTTACCACACTAGAGAGATAAAAATATAGTACTATACAGTATATAGAATTATTGCATTTTCAGTATTTTTTATTTATTTATGCATTCTTGTTTAAGCAGTTTTTTCTCTTTTTTATTTATTTTATTATTAAATGTAATTGTTTATTTGTTTACATGATTGTGGGTTTCAAACTTTATTAAATTTAGGATATCTACTAGACCCTTGTTTGGACATATTTCCGTAAGTTACTGGTCTACAATATGAAAAAAAAATTCATGAAAAACAGTGTACCGCTTTTTGTACAGAAATCCAGACGCCCAGGAGGTTAAAATCATCACAGTAAAGCTTTTCTTTCTGTGGGGAATTTCTTGTCCATGAAACATGACAAGAAGTGAGGGAAACTCTCAGAAATGTTTGACTATTGTCATTGGAACAGGAACAAATATTAGAAGATATCCCCACACCTTCTGTTCACTAGCACAAAAAAAATGTAAGCCAAAGGGGGAAATTCTAAGGTAAACACTGAAAAAAAACTTGAAAAGTGGTACCCAGAATGGCACCAAATTGTATTCTAGAGCTAAAATACCTACACTCCAAAAATACATCTACTCAAAAATACCTACCTGAAATAGGAGGGGACTTTCCTGTTTTTATGCTACAATATAGTCATTTTTTAAAACTTTATCTAAAAAAAATGCTGCTTAATATGTCGGGGCTATATAAATACTAATTAATATTAATAAAAATAATACTAATAGCGACCAATGGTTTTTCAACAATTTACTCTTAAAAGGAATAATCTAGTGTTTATTATGAATGAATGAAGCTAATCAATTTGAATGTCTAAGCGTAACCAAAAGTGTGCATCTTTGTGTATTTTAAATTTTGAGCATCAATAAAGATCAAGCAAACCCAAAAGCAGATTGGTTATTTGACTAAGCTCCCACCAATCACTCGAAAGATCTTGTGTAAGGTTATTATTTTTCCAGACATAGCTTAGTTGTTACATAAAGATTTACTTGTACTCAAACAGAGTAAGTACATTCTCTTAATAAGAACTGTACAATGGTCTTTTCTGCTGAAAAAGCTGTTGGGATACAAAAATAAAGAATTTCACTGATTACTCAGCTTGTTTAATTTCCGTGAACACAAAAGTATATCCATAATCCTCTGTGTGATATTTAATTTACTGCAATACAACATCTGGTTTTAATGTAAGACTCAGATAAAAAAGGAAAATGACAGTTTTTGTTTGTTCCCCACAGTCAAATTACTTTGGGATAATTATGTTTTGAAAGCATTTTATCTGTTTTTTAAATATCCAATCTCTATTGAAGAACAAAAAGATAAATACACATATCATTTTAAAGTTTTTTTCAAGCATTTCAAGCCAGGAAAATAGGTCAAGTCTAGGAGGTTTAAATTTCCATTACTGTGTTGGCACTTCCTATCTACCAGAATCAAAGTTATGCCAGAAGAACCCGGCAGTGCAGATAAACCAATTATGCTCAGCAGACGTTCCTCTGTGCCTAGCTCATCTGTGTAATTCCATTTATTTAAAATCATGGAAAATATCTCCTCTTGGAATTTATTCCTATATCCAGACACAATTAGTGTATAAAAACAGGCTTGGAAAACATACAGCATAACCACAGACTCCTTTATTAAAATAATTGAAAAAACAGTAAGCTTTAGCCCATTATCAATTGCCATTAAGCTTTTATAATTTTGGGGAGTGGACAGAAGAACAAAATTAGTTTTGCAATCAGTTATTTTGATGTTTTACGCTGCACATTTTGCCTGATTAGATACAGGACACGGGCTCATTTATGTGGAAAGACGGCTAAGATTCGAGGCCAGCAGATCCTCCCAGCTTTTGTTTTCCCCTTCTTTTGCTCTTTTTGCACTCTGCCAGCTTCAAACACCCCAAGCCAGAGGACACATAAGTAAATAACACTGCTGTGCTTTAGTATTTGTGTGTGGTTTATTAAAAGTGGTATTGTCCATGCAACAGACATACTTTTTCTTTTCAAAAGTGTTTTTTCTATTTCACAGAGATAGCATTATGCTAATTTTCCTACAAACAAGGCCAAATTTATAATTATGCAACATAGGAGTGTCCCTATAAATGGACGAGAAAAAGTTTGCTTTTCTCCTTTTTTTTACCATCATGAACTTGCAGTGTCTATGCATTGTCAAAAAAATGATAGTGTAGTAAAGACCAGTAAAACAAGAAAATGCTCAGTGCAAAATGAGGATCCTAACATTGATACTTTTTGAGGTGACAAAGATTGTGTTTATACCCCAGATAAAAAATCAGCTTTTGTTAGAGCTGCTGTGATTAGCTTCTGGTAATCCCACACATAATTTGCTTTCACCATTTTTTTTGTGCAAGTGTAGTGGCAGTTACCCATTTAACTACTTCAGGGGACTCTAGTTAATGTAAGGTTAGTAAAATTGTTCTGCCTGAATCCGACTATCCAACTACTTACTACTTACTACTTGTACTTTAATGTTTGGTCCAATAGGTTTATTTTCTTTTTTGTTTTCAGCTATTTCTGTGCACTTTGTTGATAGACTGACTTTGCTATGTACCATATATATAAGCAGCACCACCCGCATGTAAGTTAGGTTATATAGATCTATTGACTTTTTACCTAAGATCTACTTCTCTAACCAAAGAGAAAATCAATGGCACTTAGAACAGGCAACTGAAAAGGTGCACTTACCATCTTTTTCCTGTTTTGTGCTACTAATAGGTATCAGAATTTTCAGCTGCTCAAGCAGATCAATTTTCTGTTTTGTCAGGTCGTTTTCTTCTTCTTTCTGTTCACTTCTACCTTTACGGGAGTTCAGTTTTTTTAGCTCTTTTAGAAGCTGCTGAATTTCCTATTTAGTAAGAAAAAGAAAAAAGAAAATGTTTAACCTGAGGCTAGCACACGAGCTCTTTAACCTGTTACTGGCTGCTGGTCAACAGAATTCTGGTTTCATGGTGAAATGCAACCTGATTATTATTAATATATTAAAGGCTTTAAATTTGCAGATACATTCAAGTAAGATTAAAGGCCCTGGATTTGTATTGTAGCCATTTATTTGGTTTTCTAGTAAGACCATGACTGCATGTAGTAATGCTGTGGTGTGAAGTCGGTCACAGAGGTATAGTAAATAGGAGACTATAAACTGACCTGAAAAAAGCTCACTGCAACACTACAGTGCAGAAATGGAATTACTGTCAGCAAATGTGAAGTACCCCTTTCCGCAAAAACATTTATACTGTAAAAGTATTGATGCTTAAAAGTGTCTCATAAAGATATCTGTATACTTTTTTCACTGTTGTGCATATCTGGTTGTCTATGAATGTTTTTTTCTTACCTGTTGATTCTCTTTTTGCTCTTTTTGGTGTTGATTAATTTGTAATGCCAAATCTTCTAGTTTCTTGTTAGTGTTTTCACTTAAAAGATTTCTGTCTGTAGAAAAAAGAAGTGTTAATGTGGATAAGAATAAAGAAACAGGAAATCAATGCCATAAATACAAACACCAACACGGTGCTTCTGAACCATTCACTGATTCCAGACATAAAATTTTATTTTACTTGCCATATCAGTCAAAACTCTGCCTTTTAATTATCTTATTTATACAATATGTACCAATAATTAGTTTTATGATACACATTTGAATCACTTAAAGTCTTTTGTGGCTCAAAGGTAAATACCAGTTCTAATATCTGTCCAAGTAAATGAAAAAGCAGTCAGCATAAACCAGTTGTTTATGAGTTTTGATACCATCGCCAAACTAAATGCCAAGATTTTGATTCACCAGAGGATATATTGGTATGTTATTTGATCATTCTCCTTGTATTAGCAACAGGATGGGCATTTCAAGTACAGTGTTACAGTAAGGTGAAGTCATTTCTTTTGATTAGATTAGATAAATTAGATTTGATAGTACAATTCTAGGAAAAAGCAATTATAGTTGTGTGTTAACAATAACAAGTAAAAAATATCACATGATCCATGTATTGTTTATTGATCCAGAGTTGGTAACAGGGACAGAAAATATCATTCTGCTCAACTAAAACAAACAAAGTGTTAATTATCATGGAAACCACATTTCCCCTACCTACATACTGTATAAAATATTGTTCTGACACGCTTGCTTAAAGAAAATAAATTTTTCACCCATCACCTTACTTCCCCTTAGCTAGGTGCTCTAAGAATAGGACTCTTCCTCCATATAATACACAACATTGGTTTTATCTTGGTGTTCCAGGACAGGGACTATGCCTCTGGGATGCTCCGGGGCTTCAGGCCAAATGTTACCCCATATTGTAAATCATTACTCTTACCCAAGAGTTTCATATAGTAAACACTCCTGATCCTGTAGACCTCAACAATAAAAGTTTTAAAAGCTGTCCCTCCCCCTTGAGTCTCCAACTAGAAACAGGTATTTTGGATTAGGACTGGCAATAGCATCTCTAAAAATGTCACCCTATGTCACACACAGACATATTTTTACCTAAGGAACTATCCTCAGTGAGTACAAAGTAACTTTGACATCTTATCTCACTTTCTGTTGTATCAAAGCCTTATGCTATTAATACAAGTCCCCGAAGAGAGAAAGCTTTTCAATCCAGAGAATGTTCTTCAATAGTACAATGTGAGAGAGTGAAGACTATTTGAAGCATTAATAAATGCTTTCCAAATTGGCACTAGCTAATGAAGATAATGCCTCTCGAGAATCTGCTTAATCCAAATGAAATGAATTATGCAGCAGGCAGAAACAGCATTTGGAAGATAAAATAATGTTAAAACTTGAAGTGCCAGGCTGAATTCTGGTTATCTTGTGTAAATATCATTCATACATATAATGTGCAGCTTTTTGCCACCACGTTTATATGAAACAAATTTCTGTGCTGAAAGAAAATATTACTGTTGTGAACAGCAGCCAGTATCCTTGGAACAGGATACATTTTTACATAACGCATAAATTCTTTTTTAAATGAAAGTTTTTTTTAATGCAAAATTATAAAACTACGTTATAACAATCAAATTTACAGTAAATACAAGCAAGTGAAGTCATTTAAATGATATGTTATATTTCAAATATCTTGAATCCCACTTTACAGATTAACAGTCCTAATATCAGGAGTAAGGAGATATAACCTTGATTGGGATTGTTTAACTCCTATCCCTTCTATCAAACATCCAACAATTTAGTAGGATATATATATATATATATATATATACTTACTGTTTCAAAAAAGGTCACATTGATAATATATATTACAAGTACTTTTTAAGTAATTTTTTGCCCTTTTACATAAGACTCTACAACTCTAAGATGATAGTGGATAAAAACACAGTCTCCTATACAGAGGTGATAGTTTGCTATTATGTCTAATAAGCATATAATAATTTAATTTTGTATCTGATTATAGACAAAAAATTCATACCTAGTAAACTAAAAAGGTAGTTTCCTTTCTATGATGTTACAGCCGTAAACATAATTCTAATTGAGCCATTGACATGAAATTTAAACGCAATGTTGGTAAAATAAGTCCATAAATTAGGTTATGTGTAATAAAGTGGAATGGCACAGGGAATAAGTATTAAACACATGAAGAAAAGGAGGTGCAAAAAGGCATGGAAAGCCAAGAAACCCGCCTAAATCTGTAATATACAAAGCAATCCCGACCCCTATCAGTGCAAAATAATATCAGGCGCTTTAGTCCTAATTAATGGCCTATAAAATGACTTTTTCATTTCCAGGGTATCATACAAGAAGCATCTTATGAAGGGTAGAAAACAAAGAGCGCTCTCACCTTCACAACCTTTTTGTTACAAAACCTACTGATGTTGGAACATAAGGGCCTAATTTAAATCAGAACTGTGAACTGCTCAAGAGAAATATACAGGTAGTTCCTGGGTTACATACGAGATAGGGACTGTAGGGTTGTTCTTAAGTTGAACTTGTATGTAAGTCGGAACAGGTACATTATTTTAATAAATGCAATTAGGACAGATGTTTGTCTCAACATACTATCGGACAGCGTGGTGTCAGCTACTGTAAAAATCCCTAATGTGAGTTGATCACAAACAAAGCAGAAAAAAAAAATAACTTTATGCAGCCTAGACATTCAATGACTTCTGGAGAACAACTGCAGAGTTTGTCTCGGTCATTAAAGAGTTACAAGATGTTGCTTAGCTGTGTTTAGCAAAAGATTTCTTTTGCAAGTCATGGAAATTGACCCCCTCCCCTCTATCAAGCCTCTGTCCTGCACACGAACGAGCAGGGAAACCCTGCTTGTAACTAGGAGACGTCTGTATGTCGGATGTCCCTAACTCGGGGACGACCTGTGCCCAATGAGCTTCACATTTAGAAGTAGATTTATTAACATCATTCTTTCAAAGTAGGGCTGAGTTGGGATTGCTTTCCAGCTCAAAACACATGTGCTTAGGCTAAAGACACCTCACATGGTTCATAGGGTAGTGCTTCCCAATCAGATGGGGAGGTACAAAAACTGGATTTTGAAAAAAAAAACAGAAACATCCGATATATTTCCAGATTATGCCTAAATATTCTATATATATATATATATATATATATATATATATATATATATATATAATCCATGTTTCTGATCTGTTACCAAAATAAATGACCATTCATTCTACACTATGAAATTTGTGAATCATATTAATATTAGTGACCTAATAATCAAGACTCATAACTTTAAAGACAAAGCACTTCCTTTTTAATTTGAATTGGTTTATCTGTAACCATACAAGGAATGTAATCATGATATTACAGCATATTCTTTTTGGGTTCAACAAATATTTACCTGCAGGCTTGTGCTCTGGGACTCTAATATCCCTTTGTGGTACTTTATACTTGTGGTACAGAGCTAACAGCTTTCAAAAAAATACACACACATATAATTATGTAATGCAAATTCAATCAATTTAGCCCATAATAATCGTACTAACCTAACCACCTCCAAAACCGTGCACAGTCATTGGGTCTGATTTTTTAAAGATCTCCAAGACTGGAGAAGATAGACTATCATGGGTGATTAAGTAAACTTAGAATGGATCTAGTTCAGAATTAAAAGCATTTGGCAAATTATTTTTTAAAAATGTATTCTAGGTTCGCTGGATCACCCAGGTTCTCCCACGACAGTCAACCTTCTCCAGTCTAGCCTTAGCATTCAATGGGAACAATATTACATGTACTTAGTATAACATGTTAAAGCATCCTGTGCTTTCTACAGGAAAATATGATGCATAATAAAATGATTGAAACAGACTATTCAGTTTTTTTTAAAGGATGATTTTTATCTTGTATTTTTTAACAAGGACTACTTGTCATAACAATATATTTGTTTGACCACACAGAGTGGTTAATGGTTAAGCCTGGGGAAAATGTACCTTTTTCAAGCTGAAATAGGACACATTTATTGTTGTAGGAAATGATCAACAATACACATTGATGAAAAATATACTTTAGATTTAAAGGCAATCTATAAACACACATGCCAGGGAAGCTGAGATTCAGGCAAAAATCTAAATAGATCAATAAAAATACCTTACTTTTCAGCAAATAGCCCAAGTTTTGACTTGGAGGTCTGAGGACAAAGAGGTTTCAAGGGGAGGCAGTGCCACTGGTACGACTACCAATTTGCATTAAATCATGTCAGCTGCCATTGTCATTGCCAGGATACCAGCAATCCTGGCTTCCCCTGTTTGTGCCAGGAATGATAGATTATTTAAAAAGAAAAATTCCATTAAATATATTTGATTTATTTTATTTGCCATTTATTACATCAGATACTTATACACAAAGAGCTTTATATGTGCAATGCAATTATTCTATGCATTTCTCTCTTAACTCTTACTAAATGTTTATTATATTATTTTACCTTATACAATATACCAAACTAATTATTGTGCAAACCGCCAGTGCCATCCACAGGGCTAAGGGACAAAAAAAATACTGTTGCATGTTCAAGGTGTGCTGGATCACCCAGGTTCATCCATGATAGTCTATCTTCTCATGCCTCGGAGAGCTTTGATAAATCAGGTTCAGTATGTGAGTGCCACATGACCAGGATACATTTCTTTATCAAAAAAAACAACTGTTTCTGTGAAGCAGGGGCAGCACCAGAAGCCATAAATGTAGGTTTATAAGGTTTACTTTCAGCTTATGATCACACCCATACATGTAGTAGCCCAAATAACATAATGTATCATTTATGCAAAAACATTACTGTAAATAGTCATATTAAAATAATGTTAAATAAATATATATGTATGTATTTATTAGAACATTCCATCTGCTTAAAACAGTTTACGGTGGCTACCGTTTTAAAATATATACTATATGTGCAGTACCATATGTGTGTACCACTTCAACTCACATTCCTAAGTATTTTTAATGTCTTATACAGAAGTTATTGTCTAATTTCACAACTTTCACACCTTTGTAATATACCAAGAAAAGTACAACTATTTTAAATACCAATACCAATAACTTCCCTGTTTTCTGGTGGACAGCTTCATACTATGTCTCCTCTGATGCATGCAATACAATAAGAACACACAAATATGTAACGGAAATACCAAAAGGAAATACAAAAATATCATTGTAGATATATATAACCTCTTGCAACAATTATTTTTGCAATCCTATCACCCTCCTTCATGAACTGCACAGAATAAAGCCAGCTGAAAATGTGTTTTATGTTTACTAGCTTTTTATAACTGTGCTAATCAGATTTAGGAAAACTACAAACTGTTAATAAATTGGGAATATTTTACTCTTTTTTTCATTTTTTATTTAAACTTCTCACCTTTCGGGAGCCATTTAGAGAAATATGAAGATTGGCTTACTCAAAAAGATAGCTGCTATACCGCTGCTGTTTTTTTTAAGGTCAGACCTCCAAATTAAAAGGCTAATATAGTGAAGTTAATAAACAGCATTTTATCTTCTTTGCATCTCGAATACACATGGGATATGTTAACCAAGCTAATGTTTTAAGTCTTTTATCTAAAAACAAACCCTTTGTTTAAATCTCAGACAGATCAGGATTGCAACTTGTGTACGCAAAAGTAGTACAAAACGATGAAACTTGAAATACTATCCAAAAAACGTCCACTAAATTTAACCTAGACGTTTAGCAATCCTACATACATCCAACAATACTGCATATGATGGTGCGGTGCAGGTTCAGCAGTAGTGTAAATTGTTGCTATGTAGTAAAGAAAATGCCTCAAATGTTGTCACTCTAAACCACAAAGCCCATATTATAATGGTAAGGTCAACAGGTATTTTAGCAATACAAAAGTAGGCAAGATAATTGTAGACAAGAAAAACAATTGTAGGCAAGAAAAATTGTAGTACTTAAAGGTGCAGAGCTGCCTATTTTACATTGCATTTTTTTCCTATAATGAGTGTACATAAACTTTGCCAAAACTTACATTGTTCTACATAAAAACTACAGACAGATTTCAGTTCCTTAAATGTATGGTGGTTTGGCTGATAACTGTAATCTATACTCTTCTATTGGATGAAGTGATATATCACCAATCAGAAATAACTAACCAAGACAGTGTGAATCTGACTTGTGGCTATGAAATAAGACTGAAACAGCAATAAGCCTAAAATTTGGAGAGTCTGATGAGATGGGCTCAACAATCTGGACATCTGGGCTGATGTTAAAGATCTGACATCTGCAGAGATTGAGAGATAATCCTGCCCCTGTACAAAGCATTGGTCAGACCACATCTGGAATATGCAGTACAGTTTTGGGTACCAGCTCAAAAAAAGTACATTGCGGAATTGGAGAGAGTGCAGAGAAAGGAAACTTAACTAATAAAAGGAATGGAGGATAAATTAGCTAAACTGAATCTATTCTCCCTTGAGATGAGACATTCATGGGGGGGATAGGGTCACCCTGTATAAATATATAAATGGTCCATATAGGAAACTCTCTTCCAAACTACTCACTTTAACGTCTTTACAAAGTAGAAGAGGGCACTCTATGCATCTGAAGGAAAAGAAGTTTGATCCATGCATAAGGAAGGGATTCTTCACTGTAAGGTCAGTGAAAATGTGGAATAGGCTTCCTCATGAAGTAGTTTTAGCAAGTTATATAGGTCTCTTTAAGATAAAGCTGGATGCTTTTCTAGAAGCACAGAATATAAATGGGTATCAAAAATTTAAAGTAAAGACTATAGAAACTGTTGATGTAGTTGGAATATACCTTAAAATTATATTTTTTGTACCTTTGATTGTGCTGTCTGCACTACCGGAAGAGTCACTGTCACTATCATCGGGTGTCTTGGGTCTTCTATGCAGATTCAATGAATGTCTGCTTCCCCCTGACAAAGATCTGCTCTTCTTCACTTCCTTTGGTGGAGATGGCTTTTGGATGGGCTCAACAATCTGGACACTTGGACTGATGTTCAAGATTACACACAAGATAATAAATGTGTTAATAAATTTCTTTAAATTTATAAAAAAAAAATAAGTTGCTCTATTCAATACTGATTGTATGATTCACCTTGAAATTACCTATACATGGAATACAATTCTTCTGGGATAATATGTACACAGACACAGATTAGGATGGAAAAGTGAAAATGAAATTACCGTTGTTCTATTTAAAACCTAAAGGTAACAAATGGGGGAGAGGAGAAGGGGGAAAAGGGAGGCTTTTTAAGACACTGGTTAACACTGTTAAGAAAATTTTTTCTTTATTAGTATATTATACTACAATTATCCATATTTAAAACCTGATTAATGTATGTGTGTTTACAATACATTCAAAGTGATTTAAAGCCTCTCTTTTCCCCCTTCTCCTCCGCTCCTTCCCTGTAATTGATCTATTTCACATATGAGGCTGGCACTTCTTTAGGCTTACCTGAACGTAATCTCATAAATGTCCGACTGGGTATCTTCCCATTTAGTTATCAGTTTATCTAATTTACAAGTCATTTAAGAAAAAAAAAGCAATACCTTATAAACTACCTAAGCTATTCATGTCTGCTAAATAATTATTTCAATTAGTAGTAATCAAGAAACCCATTTTTTTGATAGTAAGAAATAAGGCAACAGCTACATTTATTGATTATTTGGAGACGGGTAACTACTAAAATTGCTGGTGATGAATCTCTTAGGGAGTGATCTAATCACTCAATTAACAATACATAGAACAAATGGCTGTCATTGATGTAAGCTTGTGGGGTGTGTAAATGAGGAGATAGATCTTGTGCTATGTTAGTGCTATATAAAAGAAGCACAATGCTCTGGCTCAGACAAGAAACCTCAGCAAATACACCAGAAGCCTCAAAGGGCACGCTGGTAGAATTCAAGTGGAATAAAGGAAAAACAGTAGGTTCCACACCTACTAAATATATTATTCTATAATCTATATGACACAGAATGCTGACAAAAAATCATAGTAATACAACTGGTACAATACTATTACCATGCGGATTAAACCTTAGTTTTTCTTTTTTTTTGTTTTTGTAACACATATTGTTTATGCTTATGATTTCCGCCTTGGATTGCATTCTATGCCGAAACTGGTTTCTATTGACTGTTTACCCCTGTTACCCATCCCTTTCAATGTCTGTATGCTGTTGTTTGTTTTGAATGAAAATTGTTACATAAAGAAAAAAATGTGGTTTAAAAAGACAAATATATATTTTTAGTATAGATTTTTTAAAAATATATGACCATAAAAAAAAAGTTCCAATGTACATAAACAGCAATATTCTTAAACAGAGATCAATGAGGGGTAAAAGCCTAATCATTCTCAACAAAAATTATATTTAATTTTATGAAAAGATCTGTAAGATTAAAAAAACAACATGTTGTAGATACTAAAAGTAACAATACTAGTAAATGAGAAATGAGAAAATAGGTCTGATGTATTAAAGCTCTCAAAGGCTGGAAAGGATATACTTTCATCAATGAAGCTGTGTGATTCAGCAAACCTAAACTGGATTTCTTCAAAGTAATTTGCTATTTGCTAGCAAATGTTTTTAATCCTGGACCAGATCCATTCTAGGTTTTCTGGATCACCCAGCTTTACTGGTGAAAGGGTATCCTCTCCAGCCTTGAAAAGCTTTAATAAATCAGGCCCAAAGTGTTATGTGTGCTAATTCATATTATCTTGATGATAAGAGTTTTTACATTTATAGCCTTTTTTTTATTTATGATGGCAATATGGGGCTAACACACCAGGTGAAAGAAGCATGTATATATTACAGTATTTGCTGAGTGAGTGGCAAGTAAATATGAATAGTTGTTAAAAGTAAACAGCAGGCTAGCTCCTGTTGGTTCAGGAATAAAATTTTCACTTATCGCTAGTTATTACTTTTTGAGTATATTAAAGTATGTCTTCCAATCTCTACTTACTTTTTAAATACAAATCACCTACATTTACTTAACAGAAACTTTTATAATAAAATAAAGGAACGTTTGATTACCCTATTTGTACAGCTCCCATTAATTTACACGGGGCATGACTTATTATAGCTCTCCAAGGCTGTAAAAGATACACTTTTATCAGTGCACCTGGGTGATCCAGCAAATCTGGAATGGATCTGGTCCAGGATGGAAAACATTAGTTAACCATTAGCAAATTACTTTTAGGGTAGTTTGTTCTAGGTTTGCTGAATCACCCAGATTCAATGCTGGAAGTGTATTCTCTCCAGCCTTGGAGGGCTTTAAAAAATCAGGCCCAAAGTTCTAAAATGGTCTAATTTGAAGATGTTGCTTTGTTTGCACAGAATGAATTACCAAACACTATAATAAGCAAAATATTTATGAGTATAGTATTGACATGTCTATTGGATATACCTTTTAGGCTTTGGTGAATAGTTAGTTGTTCTTATGACAGCAAATTACATGATGAATTTGCCTGGTAAATAATGTCAGTACATGTTATCGCTCTGGTAAGAGGCAACAGCTCTGCTTGTCCCTTCAGTTGGGTTTGTAAATTATTGTTATTCAAGAAAAAAATAATTTACTGTTTTTCCTATACCTGCCTGCTGGCTGCCTTGTCTACCTCTGTAATAATTACTATTTGCAAACCTAAACATTTTGAATTGCAGCTGCATGAGGAGGAAGAGCCTTTGTATCAATCAGAAGGCACAGAGAAAGGGGCATTGGTATGATTCTATCAATGAAGTAGGATAAGTCTTGATATTGTGAGCTCTGTTCTATGCTGCTGTTGTTACTGCACAATTGCTCTTTTCAAAAGTAAACTGTTTTTATAACTTCTTCCTATATTCAGCCAAACATGCAGTTTTCAGATTTCAATATAGTTTAGGGAAGTGAAAGAATAATAATAAATCAATATGGTGAGTCACTGCAGAATCTTCCATGCCAACCAAAAGCTTTAAGCACTTACTCCTATGAACAGTACAGTAACATGGCTACAGATAATTAGAAAACTCAATTAGACATTTGCAAAAGTAGTTTTTGTTGTTGTTTTTTGAAACATAAGGTGATAGCATGTTAAAGTGTTCTAATGTCTGGAGGATACACAACAGATAATACATTAGTGTGCCTTAAAATTAATTGATCGCCACCAGAGAATGTTGCTTAATAAATAAATATACCATGTATCTCTTAGGGTTACAGTAACATTTGATCTTGTGATTTAAACTTGTTTTCTAAGTTGGAAATTTTACAACATCACTGTTTAAAAAAGACAACTCTCATAGCTGGTGGAAAGCAAAGCAAAGTTAATATGCATTAAAAGTGCATTCATCCTTGAAAAGGTGAGAAAATACATATGCATGAAAAATAATCTCTGGTGCTAAAGCTTTTCATCTGCTTGGAAGGACATGTCAAAATATAGCTGTGATATAGAATATTTCTATCAAAGGGTAACGTACTGTACATAAAATAGAGCCACAGCTGAACCTCTGTGGATTCTCAGATCTCTTTTAGATGGCAATCATCTCTTATAGAAGGCAGTCTGGTTCTTCACAGTTCATCGCACTGGGGGTTAACCAGTCACAAAAAATGTTTTTTGCATTACTGATGAGCACCCACAGCAGGACATCATATATATGTTCAGGGTGAATGAAGGAAACAGTGGGGGAAATAACAGAGAATAATAAGTAAGAGGAAAATGGAAAGGGTGCCTGGCTGAGAAGATTATATAAAGAAGGCAGGGACAGGGCATTTAAATGAGCAATTTCTGCAGGGGCTGGAAAATCCAAAAATGTGTCTTATTCCTTTGCTTTCAATTGTGTATTTGTTTTTAGCTTAACTGAATGCCTAATAGTCCTGAATATATCTTCTTTCTTCCTGTAAGTGATGTTTGCATATTTCATTAAATTTCTATTTATCTGCAGTCAATCTACTTTACCCACAGGAAAAATTACTTTAAAAAGCTTCTTCAGTTCTACACATTTCCATTAATGGGTAATTCTATTGCAGATGACAAGTGTAGAAGACATAGGGCCTGATTAAAGCTCTCCAAGGCTGGAGAGGATACACTTTCATCTTCGAAGCTGGGTACTCCAGCAAACCCTAAAATGGATGTGGTCCAGAATTGAAAGCATTTGCTAACAAATAGCTAATTACTTTTAGGAAATCACCCAGCTGCAATGATGAAAGTATATCCTTCCGTATGTGCAATTCATTGTGGCAGTGATAAAAAAAATATTTTTGTACATAGTTGCATCAGCTTATTTTTAAAAACCCTGATTTTGAGTTCCCCTTTTCAAAATTGTATACATATTTTTAATACAGAAGGGACAGGAGATAAAATAGGTGTACCTGTTCATAATGTCCTTTAGTAAGTACACTGAGCTGCACATGTGCATCTCAGTGGAACATGCTGGGATTTGTTGGGTTTCCTGGCATCCTCTAGGAACTGCCGGGACTAAATGAACTCTAATGAAAATAAGCAGAAGTTACATCATCCCACCCTGGCCAATCAACATGGACAAAGATCTTACAGTCAGAAGAGGAGAGAAAGAAGATGTCTGGGCATGCAACAGAGCAAGGACAGGTGAGTGTATATAGAACATTGTGATTGGTCAGGTACATTTACATTATTGCAGAAGGGATATTGACTGTCCCTTCTGCAATAAATGACCTGCCGGGTTGGATTTTGTTAAATTGTGTTCCACTTTAAATCAATAGCTTTAGATGTAAGGACTACTTCAGATGTTTGATTAGACTAGATTTGATTAGGTGAGAGTAGCTACAATCCAACAGAGATGTTTAGGCTCAAAACATTCCTGATTGAAGAAACTTGACTGCAATGGTATAGTTCAAGTTGTTAATATTCAATACTTTTGCACTATAAACAAAAACTTTTATTTTTTTAAATAAGAAGAAATACTTACATTGTGTAATCAATCATCTGGGCTTTTCTGATATAGCTACAGGAAACCGCAAACTGTGATGGACTTATTTTAAATAGTTCACTCCTTAAGCAATGTCCCTAAACACAATGGACATAATTAATATTGTGTCTCTCTGATTTGTAATACATTCATGAGCACTTAAATGACACAAATGAATTGTGTTGGTAGTTAACAAACATGTGTGACCTCGATTGGCACTTACTTTTCTGTTGTTGTAATAGAGAACAGTATACAATTTATCTGCTGCTTCAGACCTCGGTGTTGCTATGACCACCGCAGGTAGATAACAACCACCTCCTCCTTTTGCCCCAGTTTTTGCAAAAACACAATCTCCAACCTATAATACATGTTAAAATAGATACATATTATTACAATGTAAACTATGGACATACTGTGTATTTTACATATACTACCAAATAGATAGATATAGCAATGCTGTGGAAGTGGGGAAAGAACACTTGCAGCCTTGCAGTCCTGAGTTCTCAAATCAGATTCCCAGTAGAGACTACTAGGTGCAAATAAAAAAAGTTTTTTAAGATTAGATAAATATTTTGTACAATATAAGTCCTTGTAAGTCATGCACAAAATAATACATATAATAATCATTTATTAATGACAGTTTCCCTTGTGCTGTACTCTGATGTCCACAGCATCAAGTGTGCATTTTTGTGTAAAGTAATAAGAGTTCATAATGCAGGTTTTAAAGTTGCCATAACTAGTTAATGTGAAAAAAAACATAATCAGAATTTGCAGCTAATTTGCAATAAACCATAACATATATACATAAATCATAGATGATTGGCTGCAGTGTAAAAGGCTTGAGAGAACACCAGGTTCTCATTTACAGAGTACCCTGTAATTAGGACTTATTTCATACATGGGGCATCCTGTCTTCTCAGGTCTGACATTGTGCCTAAAACCCTATCCATAAAAGTTCAGTTTAAAATTGGATCATATATTAGAATGAAAGTGGTTCTGTGAGTTCCAATGTGTTTAGGAGTTCCAGCATCCCTCTTCTTCAGGGGTACAATAAGTAACCAATTCAACCAATGGGTTACATTGAGTGATAAATATTTTAAAATAAATGTATATATAAAAAATGTATTGTAAAAAATAGTTTAGCAACATTGTATCAAATTACCAGGATTCACAAACTGTCACAAAAATTAACATTTAGAATGTGTGATTGTCTCAGCATATATCCAAATGGCCCAGATGTTCTACCTACAGATATTTACAAAAGAGAGCTTCATTATCAACTAGCAAATGACTACTAGCTGTCCACTAGTTTTTCCAATACCCATCTATTAAGATGACATCTAGTGCAGTGGTTGCCAACCTTTCGGACCTTACTGACCACTAAATTCATCATTTTAAATCCCAATTTTTTTTATAAAGATAAATACATTTGTAAAAATTATCTTCTTAATGGTGCCTGTCAAGGATTGTGGAGGCTCTGATTCATTGATCAGCTCACGGTTAAGTGAGGTATTACTATTGTTACTGTTATCATTAGTTGCATTATCTTTGGTATTACTAACGAAATGCAAAATATTTGTTTGCTTTTTCTCACTCTTTATGAGTTTATTTTATTCAAATTTAAGACCAAACAAGAAATGATAGTTATCAAAATCAAACTATTTGATGCCATTAAATATAACAATTAAAGAAAATACAATACAAAGAAAATACAGTTAAGGTCATACTTACCTAAAAGAGCATCTGAAAAATAAACAAATAAAATAAAACCATCAGATAGGAATCGGTATTCCGGAGTGGGGTGACTGTTGTAATGATGAAAACAATACTGAAGTGTACAGCTCGGCAATGGTTGCCTTATACAACCTCATACAACAGACTACACTGACGTCACGCTGCGCCTCCCTTTGTTTTTCTGTCTCCAGTACAGTCCGTGAATTTAGTGCAATAGAAAGGTGAAATTTGTCATTCAGAATATAAGAATTTATTAGAATATTATTTTTTTTTTATAAATAATAAAACATAAAAATTGAAAATAATTACCAAACATTTCTGTGGACCACCAAAATTTTGTTTCGGACCACCAGTGGTCGAGGGACCACTGGTTGGCGACCGCTGATCTAGTGAGCAATTGGTTTTTGACATTAAAGACAATCACACATTCCTAACTTTATTTATACAGTTTGTAAATCCTTCTTAATCTGATACAATGGTACTAAACATTATATATATATATATATATATATATATATATATATGATTTGAAATATTTATTACACTATATAAACCACTGATATTCTCCTATAAAAATCATTGTATTGATATTTATTGTAACCCTTCAGAAGGGGGAAGCCAAGACCCCTAAAACATGTTGGCAGCAGCCTTTATAATTTCTTTTAAATAAAAAGCACTAAAATGATCCTGAACTCCATGCAATACCATACCGATAAACCCTATCTAAGAATGACACAATGACCAAATCATACTGTCTCATTCTGGTATCTAAATGTATATTGCTTTATTGGAATAAAAATCACAAAATGATATAACCTTCAGAGTTGGCCAGGGTAAGGCTCCACCTGTTTGTATAATAAATCTAATGGGAACAATCAAATTTTCTCCATGCAGGAAATCCACGAGGGCACATTTGGAATTAATACTTCTCAGCACTGTTCCTGTAAGGAAGAACACATGTATCACACAAAACAGAAGTTATTACCATAACAACCCTAATAAGTAAAATTATAGTCAAATAGGAATTCCCTACTGTTCTGCCACATTTTCAAATAACATTTAATTATTACCCTAAATCAAGAAGAATACATTGAACATGTTCTTTATAAAAAGGTCGGTGTTACAACTGAAGGGTAGGTTGACTGCTCTTGTATGTAGTACCTGGATAGTAAAAACCATCAACCTCAGACCTTGCAATGACTTTTTGACTTCTCAGTGCATCTATTCGTTGTCTTTTTGGTTTCTTCTCTGTCTTTTTCTTTTCAAGCTGTTCATTGTTACACTGCAGAAATAACAACAGCACATTTTTAAAAAATTAGGCTTGTTTGTATAACAATCCTAATCATTTAGTGTAAACCACATAAAACAACACAGGGGACTATGCACTACACCTACATTTTTAGAGAAGTTTTCTAACACAGTGCTTTTCTGGAGTTTCCCAAAGATATAAATATAACAGCTGTCATTGCTAACTTGCCTTTAACAGGGAGTCTAAATCTATTAATTTCATCTGTATTTTATTCTAACTAAAATTATTTATTAGAGGAGTTTAGGCTCTCACTCTGTTGTGAATTGTCACCTTTGATGTGTATTCACACTTGTGGTAAAATGTATTTCTCAAACAAATACTCAATCACATGCAAAAAAAATATTTTTGCTTGTATATGATTGGGTGGTTGAAGTCAAAGCTTCACTTCTTTCTCTAAGCTAGGTGAAACAGCCTATTATCCTTCAATAAATGTCAGTAAGTCACTGAGCTAAAACAAATACTTAGGGAAGATGCAAAAAAACAAAAAAACAGAAACATTTGCTTTGGGCACCAGAGGGAGGATGGGGCAGGCTGGGTAGACACTGTATTACCTCCACATCCCCTAGATGTGTCCTGCAATGCACACAGGTAAAGTGAGGCTCTCCCAGTACAATAACCTTATCTCTTCTATCACTGTGGCCCACTTTATATGTATGTAAAATTGATCTCTCTGAGTGGCATGTACAGTTTTTCTTTCTCCAGTTTGATACAATTACCAGAAATAAAATAATGCAAAACAGCATGCTGGTACCATGGTTACAATTTACATCAATCCTTATGTACCAAAAATACTAGCAGCTGAATTTATCTACAAATTTTGATTTTATGGAGATTTAAGCTTGGTATCCACTTTCTGTGTCTTTCAGCTGATCATAAAGACCCAATACGTTTATGGACAAATGCAAACGCATGAAACATAGCAGGGGTGGAGTTAAGCTTGATTTTTACAGTTAGTACGGATCTTCTTACAGTCAATTTGAAAGTTCTAGATTATGTTAAATATGTATATTATAAGAATATATAGTAACTTCTGCGCATACAGTTTAAGGACATTTTGTCAATATTTGTTTTTCAGTATCATTTAAGGAATTTTTTATATTTATTAGTAAAGAATAATATCTCGGTACAAAGCATTACTGTGCTTTTTTTATTGACCTTAAACTTAGTTTTCTATCCTTGCCATGATATTTTCAAGGTACATTTCACAAAAGTACATTTATCAACACAAACAATGCAGCAGTTATTTAGAGTCACTGAGAACATAGAATGTGAATGGTAGTCATTTATCATGTGGAAAGACAATGAGAAATTACCTTGAAATATACCTATAGGAATGACTAAAGTTACTGTCATCTGTACTTTGTAAGAAACAATACATAAAAATGAATGTATTGCACAGAAGCACACATTTATCTTCCTCCAAAAAGAGTAGGAAGCTTTTTTAAAGGTAAATAAAGGTTGTGGAGTATTTATTTAGCCTTCTCTTATCTACAGTTATAAACAGGTAACCATGCTTAATGTGTATGTGTTCACAAAACACTTGCCTACTATGATGTACCTGACAACAATTATGATGTTCGAAGCATTTAATATGTAATTTTCTGCTATTGTATTTGGCTCGCTGCTTTTCTATGCAGTTTTTCTCCAAATCGATCATGTACAGGAACATCCTCCCCTGTAGGGAAGTGCATTGAACTTTGCTAAAATCCTTGCAATGTATAAACCTTTACAAAAAGCATATTGGGGAACCGGAGAGAGTGCAAAAAAGGGCAAATAAACTAATAAAAGGAATGGAGGAGCTCAGCTATGAGGAGAGATTAGCTGAACTGAATTTATTCTCCCATGCGAAGAGACGTATAATGGGGGATATGATCACCCTGTATAAATATATGAAAGGTCCATATAGAGAACTCTCTTCACAATTATTAACTGGTCGCAAAAAGGACAAGGGGGCACATTTTGTGTGTGAAGGAAAAGATGTTTAATTCCAACATATGTAACGGATTCTTTACAGTAAGGTCTGTGAAAATGTGGAAAAGGCTCCCTCAGGAAGTAGTTTTAGAATGTTTTATAGATTGCTTTAAGAAAAAGCTGGATGCTTTTCTAGAAGCACAGAATACAACTAGGTACTGAAGATTTAAAAAAATAACACTGGAGACTTTTGATCCAGAGAACATCCAATTGCCTCACAGTCAGGAACAATGTTTTTCCCTGTTGGAGTAAGTTGAACCATGTTTTTGCCTTCCTCTGGATCAACGATGTATATATGGTTTCATCTGGGATATACTTTTTTCTAGTGTTGATGATGGTTATGTTGGTATGCTGGTTATAATGTAAATTTCCCTAGTGGTTGAACTTCATGGACTTACGCCTTTTTTAACCTAAATATATAAGTTATTAAAAGAGAAGGTACTATAAATGCTGCCTTAGTAAGTGGAAACTTTTAGTGATAAGATTAGATTGGAAGGAATAAATGTAAAGATTAGGTTAAGTGCTATATTAAGGGATATGGTTTAGGGTTTGATTGATTTATAAGTGTAAGCATTTGGCTGAGAGTTTGGGCAGGGGAAAGGCTAAGTGTTAGGGTCCGTGAACCTATTCGGGTCAGGTAAGAGGTCAGATATATTTGAGAATAGTGTTTATATCTTATGTAATAAATGTAATGTTTGCAATGTTTTCTATTACTTTTTTGTAACAATTTTTTTCTGTATTGTTGTTATCTTACCTTTGAAATATTCCTGCTAGCCTCTTGCAGATCTGTGGCTTGCTGAAGATACGTTTTCCCAGCTACAATTTCATCTTCCAGCAACATAACATCTTCAGCAGAGACAGGCCACCCAAGCCTATCTAGAGTCTGTATTAGAGATTCTTTATTTTCCATGTATGATACTGGAACATCACTATCAAATCTAGCGGAAAGATAAACAGGTACGTGTTTTATTCATACAAATGAAGGTGCAAAATTTACAGTTTTACATTACCTAAATTATTATTTCTGAATGACTGGATTGACTATTCTTCTTCTTTGTTCTGGGTTTTTTTTCCACTGATGGATATGTAGAATATAAGCCTCTGATTAAAAGACTATGTTGATGAGGCTTTCTAACATTATAACAAGGACTTTAGGTATATGGCCTATTTATAGAAAGTTCAAACCTTTTGTTTTAGGCTTTAGTATACTTGTACAATGATTTCAGTTGACTTTCCTGACTCTTTTATGAGTTTGAACCCCTCTGATATTTCCCTTTGTAAAGAACAACAGCTGCTATCATATGCCATGACTAGGAAGCATGTCAGACCACTGCAATGGATTACTGCATCCTAACAGTAAAGTAGGGTCCCACTACACAGCTGCTGTCTATCTGTTCCTGTACCTGTTGTTTCCATTAATACGAAGGGGGGTTCAAACATTGGTCCGGAACAACTTGACAGAAAATAGATCATATTAAGTATGGATAATGTGAAAGGTAATGAAGCTTTGCAAGTACACATGCACTTAAAATGTTAATCTTCCAATTTTATAAAATATTTTTAGGTATGCTCTAAACAAGCAAAGTAGGTGACAAAAGCGAAATTCAGAGCTCCTTTTAGTGGCTTATGTACAAATCTTTACTGCAATACTAACCACATGTAAAAAAATAAAAACCCACATGCAAAAAAAAATACTTGAAGTTAAGCATGGCACATAACTCAAAATCTTGGTTCACGGAAATTAAACTGTGCTTTCCCCATAATGGAAATATATCTTTCCTTCTATTTTGTGAATTACAAAAGTATTGAATAACTTCAAGAGGAATAAAGGATACTTTTATAAGGGACTTGTGGGGATCACATTAACATCATTGGATTATGAAGACGGTTATGTCTACAGAAGCTGTCCTTTCCTTCGTTTGTAATTAATTTAAAATAAAAGAAGTAGAATGTAGGGGATGCACTCTGCTCTAAATTACTAGGCTAGTCCTTTAATATTCTGTTATGCAGCAATAAAGTTACAACTGGAGCTTAGCTGGAGTCTAAAGCTGCGTACACATATTACAGCTTATTATTCTACTTGATCACAATCAGGGTCATATTCATAAACATAGATGCCTACAAGGTCACATGCAGCCAAGTGCACAATTTGCTGGTTTAGTTATCTACTAATCATTCCATTCCTCAAGAACAATGCTTGCCCCATATTTTGTAACCATTACACGTTCTTTCTTTTGTTTCTAATCTTCTTTTCCCCAAAAAAAATCTTACTCTCCACTTTTTATGTTTTCCAATGCCACTGTATATATGCCTTACTTTAAATCATTAAAATAACACCTTAATATTAGAGAAAAAGCCTGAAAAAGCATTCAACACTGTCATGCAAACAGGGAATTTTTTATTTTGTTATTAAAATGCTTACAACATAAATCCACATTGCTATTGAACCTACAAAGTCATTTTCTTATGTTGGTAATTTTATGCACTGTTTTTCATTAATGAACCAATGTCTGCATTATACTTGTTTTGTCAAATAAAGAGTTAAAAAGTAATACAGTTCAAAGGATATCCAATGTAATTTGCATTCCATTTGCACCACTTCATCATCTCATATTGTAGCCATGAAATTATCATCTACATGAAGAGATGAGAAAAGCACATATCCCATCAGCTTTGTTATTACTTCAGGGTCATATGGGAAAGACTTTTGGAAATCACTACGATTTTACAACACTTTGCGCAGTCAAATTTTAAACTCCCTGGATGTGATATAAGCTCCATGATACAATTTCATTAACATAATTGCACAAATGTTTGCTGCATGGATCCTGAAAAATGCTACTATTTCTTGCTGACACAAGAGTCATCTAAAATTTTCTGGAGTGCTGTTTAAATTACATAAGAGATATATGGAAAAAGCCTCATAGGCTTGGCTGTACAGGAACTGTACAGTAATTGGTAGCCTAGAAGGTACACTATGGGTAAATTGATACAAGGGTGTATCCAAAATGTTACAGATGCGACATCAAAACTCTCAACCATACAAAAATGATTTATTCATAAGGTTTCTATTCTTCCAACAGAAAGTCAATTTATGACTACCTGGCCCAACCCACTTGTTTGCATTTGTGTATGGTATTGGCTTTGTCAAGTTTACTGATCCACAAAAAGCCATTTCAGTTTACTTTTTTTTTTAATTGAATTAATATTGAATGCAGTATTTTAGTGCATATTTCCTTCAGCCTCAATAAACATGTCTACTAAACTGTGTTTGACTTCTGAGAATAGGAGCCAGGAAGACATCATGTACATGAATCCCATTTGTTGTGCTACATTGTCTAGTAAAGACCATATTTAAGATGCATAATGTACCTTTCATATGACTTAATTGCCTGCTCAAGCTTTTCCTTGAAGTCTGTGAGATTCACAGCTTGGGGATTAATTAATGTGATAAGTTTCTTCTTTCCACTTACATGAGCCAAGGGGAACACCTATAACAACAAACATATATTAACATTTGCAATTAAAGGACACGTGATTTCATTCATACTGTACCTTTTATATTATATGTACTGTACAATTTTTTTATTTTACAGTAACATTTTTAATCATTTCAATTTGAATCCTTTCTCAATTTTACAAAGTATATTAGAATGAGATGCTTACGGGTTTAATTTTAATGAGACAGAAATTTGGAGCCAACAAAAAAAAATGATTAACATTCTTCCCTGTCAGACAGCACTAATATCTTCCACTACTACTGACCTCACCCTAAGTATGTTTAACTCACTCTTTGGTACAGTGCCAAAGGTACAAATGTGGACATGACTATAGCAAATGATTGTAAATAAATATGTCGCACATGTAGCATTGTTTGAGAGATCTTCCCATCTAACAAGACGTAAAATCATTACAAATTTCTTGGCAGCAAATGTCTTGTCTGACAACATCTAAAGCTGACCACATATCAGTTACTGAGTCCAGAGACATTAAAAGATAGTCATGCAATATGGCCATTTTGGGCCAGAGTTGGGGATGATCTTCTGTGGAGAAGCAGCAAACACTGCTAGACAAAGTAATCAAGTCACTCTATAGCCCGATCATCCAATGTGTATGTTTGTGTTAAGATAAGCAGTTGAATCAAATTTAGGAAATGTGTAATTGCCTTTGGAATCTCCTTAAATATGATCTGATCAGTAAAATATACCCAAGCAAATGGGCATAATGACCTAATGTACCCAGGAAGGCCCAGGCACTGCATAGTTTGCATATGTGTCCTATTAATCCAATAAATTGACAAGTGTTTCTCTGTAAACCGTCGCAATGTCAAAAGCTAGTTGTACATCATGCTTTTTGATGAAGCTCACCTACTTACTAAGGAGTGTACACTGATTTTCCATAATTTTTAAATGTGGTTTTAGATATAGTAAACTTTCAGATTAGTATATGAATGTTTTGTGCAGCCAGGTGTTCCCTTTCCATTTCTTAGAAATACCTCTGGATGAAAATTGGATAGGTGACAGGGATGAGCAGCAAATTTTCATTTAGGTGAAATGTCAAGGGGGCATGTAGGAACATTTTTCAAAAGAAAATATTTGTTTGTTTTTTTTCCAAAATCTACTTTT
This sequence comes from Pyxicephalus adspersus, assembly GCF_032062135.1. Lineage (NCBI taxonomy): Eukaryota > Metazoa > Chordata > Amphibia > Anura > Pyxicephalidae > Pyxicephalus > Pyxicephalus adspersus. The sequence goes on along the minus strand of NC_092858.1, from coordinate 68,320,514 downwards.
TCTGTTCATAAAAATAATAGTTAAGAATAAACCCATTTTTAAGGATGGTCTATAACTTTTTGGCTAGTTAAAAGGCTCCTAAACCTGGTATTGTCACCAAAATTGGTGGGGGTCAGGGGGACCTGTGGGAATATGTAACATTTTTTTTAAATCATGTTGTTTTCTCATAAATCAGAGTAAAGTACAGGCAGGAAATTGTATTTTTAAGCTGTCATGTTTTTTGCATATCAATCTAGTTTATAACAATCCCAATACTACTAACAATAGGTTTTTGTTCAGCAACATTTGAATGTTAAACTTGTATTTATGAAGAAACCAATAAAAAATGCCAGGGATGGCAGGGGGTAGGATTTAGGAGCTTTAGTAAACTTGAGTTAATTGACTCCACAAGAACGGGAAGAGAGAACTAATGCCTGCTAGCCCATTGCCATCTATAGAGCAGCAAAGGGCAGATTGTTGTGGGATTGGCAGTAATCTGGACAACACTGGTGTTAAGAAAGGAGGCAAAGAATTGAGTATACACAGAGAATGCCTAATTGGTGTGCCCCCAAGTACACTATGCAAGGAATGCTGTTGTTAACCACAGAGGGTGGGATCCTTGGAATGGCAATGTCCAGGGCTGCTGCAATGGAATAAAGGGAGATTTTTTAGAGGCACAGGCTACCAAAATATCAAACTGAGCTGCCTATATGAGCAAGCAGAAAACTGACCATGGCATCACATTTAACAAATTAAACAAATCCTCACATTTAACACAACAACATTTTGATGTTGGTTTTGTTGAGCCATTGGCCCTGATTTATTCAAGCTCTCCAAGGCTGGAGAGAATACACTTTCACCAGTGAAGCTGGGTGATCCAACAAACCTGGGATGGATCTGGTCCAGGATTCAAAGCATTTGCTAGCAAATAGCAAATGACATTGAAGAAAATCATTCCAGGTTTGCTAGATCACCTATCTTCAATGGTGAAAGTGTATTCTCTCCAGCATTAGAGAGCTTTAATAAATCAGGTCCATTGGCTGAACTCCTAAATACACCTTGTAAGCAGAAGGCCTAAACAGTGAACTGTATAACAAATGTGAGTGAAAAGCAGCAAACTATGCTACAGATGAGCACAAATCTGATAAATAGGGTAAGGTAAGGCAGCTCATAGGCACCCTAAACCTAAATACTGTTAACAGATCAATTTAAACAAATTTCCAAATAACTGGATTTTCCTTTCTTTCTGCTGTGTATATATGTAAAGTGGGTGCTGGCAGTTTTACAAAGACTGATTGAAAAATACCATGTATAACAGTGTGAGTGAGTTAACCAAATGCCGTGTCCAGCACATGGCTTCTTGTTAGGCAATGAGTATTCTAATGAGGAGTATAATGAATTAATCTCCTGAAACAGATCAAGTAATGCACTCTTGCTATCAAGCTATTGAGAGCACACACCGACTTGATGGTAATTGAGGGCTGCCATAGCAACTTAACATGGATAAAGGGATGTATTAGGCAGGGAAGATTATAACTACTGGGGCTGTAATGTTGGCAGGAAAAATATCATTAGCAGTTGCAGCATGTGCCTTAGCAAATTAAAGTATAAAACAAAAAATACACCAAGATATTAAAAAACTTTATATCTAAGTCCCACAAAAATATCTCAAGTAGTTACAGTATTTTGTAAAGTCTCCTTTGGCAAAAAAGCCAAATTTGGGGCCATACCAGTTGGATTTCCAAAAACCGGCAACTTCCGGACCTGAGGAGTGTCAGATTTTTTTTTTATACTTACCTCCACACACAGGCCAGCCTTCCTCTCACAGCATTCACGGACATCTGGCACAATTTGCTAGAAGCAGGGACGTCTCAACGTGTATTTAGTTTAGCAAGCAAGTGTTTCTGCAGAACAGCGCCATGAAAACATTAGTGGTCAAACAGTGTACTGCAGTCCCTGTATTGTAAATGCGATCCAAAATTCATGCCTGGAAACTGAAGGATCCGGAATATCGATGGCCGGGTTTTCAATTGTCAACCTGTTTATAGTTCATTTGAAACACAATGAGAATTGAATCATGTAACTCATGCACTTGTTCTTTGCTATCCATTCTGATTGTGTGTGAAGTTAGTGCCTCCTATAGAGTTCCTGCACATGGACACTTCTGTTGCAGAATACGTACGTAAAATGATCAAACATGGCTGCTCTCTAGTACACGTGTATACTTACAAGCTATAAATATATATAGTAACACAAAGCTAATCCCTTTTACCCGAATTATATATATATATATATATATATATATATATTTCTGGAAAGGTTATGTGTTTCCTTATACAACAACAATCTGACATCTCTCTCTAAACACAAGGCAGACAGACAAACATGTTCCTTCTGTAAGATTAACTGTCCCATTACAGACCGTTTCAGCAAGTGCAGTGACTACTACAAACTGGTGCTTGATTATTAGTAATAAAGCACAATAGTTAGAGAGTACATTGCAAAAGATTGGTTATAATACTGTTATTTTATAACGAAAATGAGAAAAGGGAAAAGAGATACTTTTTTAATTACATTTAAATTCCTAAAAAGTGTTCACTCTTAATTTGAAAACAAACCCAGGCACTTTTAGCACAGTGGTATAATATTTCAAACAATTCAAAAGCTTTTTTTGTTGCCATTTGTGACCAATAAATGCAATATTTATCATATAAAAATATTTCTTCTGACATGGAATTCTTTGTGGGTTCAGCTAGCATTACTGATATGGACCAGTTATACCCATATTTCATACACAGTAGTGTTGACACTACACATAATACCAGCAAAATTATACTTATTCAGTAAATCTAACAATAAGACGATGTAGCCTAAACATTCCAATGATGCTGCTTGATGAATTGTTAGCAAAATTAACACCATCATAAAAAAAAAAAAAAAAAGAATTATGCTTGATGTTAAGTGTCATTTCCATGCACAGGAAGAATGAGACAATGGGAAGTAGCTCAATGCTGCCCCGCAGTGGTGACAAACAAAAATTACTAATGTTCTTCAACTGGAGCAAATCAAATTTACCCTCTATTTTTTAATCCTTATTTTTAAATTTAAAAACTAGTTATTTTCTACATTTACTGTACATCAAAGTTTTTTTTTACAAATACATTACAATGATGGCTCTAGGTAAATCAATACAATACTCTGAGAAAACAATACCACTATAGATGAATACATTTACACAAATGACCAATTAAAAATTAGGGACATGTCTATCTTATCTTATTTAAAATGACACCCTTTACAGTGAGTGTAAGTCAGTGATTTTTCATGGATTACGGTGACATTATTTTTGGAACAGAACCCTGATGTACTAAAGAAATGCAGCTCCAAAGCACATGCAAAGCAGCGAACAACAAAGGCACCATAACCCCCCCCACCCTGACCTGTGAAGGGGCTGCCCTAATGTAACATGAATATGTTGCCCTTTAATACTTTGTTCCTGCACTAGTACTGCATTAGTGATGTATTTGGTTGCTCTGAAAGGTCGCCCAACATGTACCAGAAGCAGGGAGATTTTTTTCTTCTCTCCAAATAGAAGAATGAGGGAGAGCAGCTGAAAAGGGTGACAGGTGGGTGTATCCTTAGGCTAGGACACTAATAAATTCTGTAGATGCTAAAGTAATATCACACCTATTATCTGACCTCATTTCAGTGAGACTATCAAAATTATTTTATGAAACAGAAGTATTTCTATTTAAAAGTTCTCATGATTGGTTGGATTAGGATGCAATTTAGGCAAATCCAGAAGCATTGTCCTAAAACTTTTGATCAGACTTTCACATTTTTAAAGCTTCATCCACATTTTATTTAATTGTACAAAATTAGGAGGTTTATAAATTAGCCACTAGTGATAGCGCTTACGGATACAATGAAAGTACTCACAAGTGTAGCTAAAGGCAATACCTTTTAATTTTTTATACAGAGGTGAGGAGTTAGAACTACTTTCAGGTTTTATTCACTTTGTAATTTTCCTAATGCACCATCATCACTGGAAATAAAAGTGAGAGATTTTTCTCCTATTGGAAAGATATTAATTCACTTCCTGTCTACATGATGGGAGGTAAAGGGAAATATTCCTAATCCTCCTCTACTCGATCAGAAAGCAGAAAAGTTTTTACTTTAGATATACTTTGACAACAAATAAAAAAAATATTGGATTTGCACTCACCTCATCAAACACTTTAGAAACAACATGCTTGTCCAGAACTGGAATATATTTAGCAGAATGTGGAACAGTGGTTGGGGCTAAGGCGTCCATTATAGTAAGCCTTCTAGCAACCAGGCCATGTGTTCTCAGCCAACGTGATGAAGAAATGTCTAAACCACTAAAATGGGACATAATATTATTGATAATAAAGGAAATAATGCTTATAAATAATAATTACAAGATAGTTTTAGCAATATAAATTAGGAAAGTAATTTTAAGACTCACTTTTTAGGTTTTACTTTAGGTTTTTCTTGCATGCTGTTACTCTCAATAATGTGTAAATCTGTAAATAAATCATAGATATATTATTTTATTTCAGTTGTTGTTCATGTCTAAATAGTCTGAAGGCTTAAGGCTTCTGTATGACATTCTAAAGTCAAAAACACTTAAAATTAAATACATGAAATACAAATCTTCCTTCACGTGTCACACTCTTCCCTCCCAAACCCTGCAGATCACAGTGGAAGGTCTCAGCATCAGAGTTAGTGCTGTCAATTGAGAAAGCAATGAGTGGTCATGGTTGAGAAAACTTCTGGCTTGTAAGTCAAAAGTGACAATACTTATTTTTTAATTTTTCATGGTAGTGCAGGGGTCGGCAAACTTTCATGGCCACTAGGCCATTTTAGGGGTGGGCGGGAGCACAGTAGGCCAGACTCTGAGTCCCGCCCTAATGGCTCCGCCCACCACCAGGGAATCCCTCTCCTCTGTATGCATTGCGGCTCCGGTAGTTTCTAACCCCCCCTGGCAGATCCGGCTGGCAACCTGTGGCTCCAGAGCCTTAGCCCGGATCGGCCAGGGGGGCGTTAGGCCGGAACGAACTATAGGCCGTATCTGGCCGACCCCTGCTGTAGTGCAAGCAGCCACAGCCGACATAAGCAAAGCTTGCATGTTTGCTACTCCATTACAGGAAGCTGCAATAGGTAGGCTTTAACTGAAGGGTCAACAGGAATTTGTGAAATAAAACTAAAATATATTTACAATATATATACTTAATTATAATTTTTATTTTAAGTAATGCTTGGCTAACAATTCACTCTCGCTTTTAAAATCAGAGCCTCATTTTACCATTTATCATAAAGGTTTAGAAAAGGATTATTTTAAATGGATATTGCTGATTTTTGCATGTCACATCAGTGTAGAAATAAGCAATCTGCTCTAAAAACAAGGCAGAATTATTTCCGACAGAAGAGTTAAGAAATGTATGAACCCCAATATTATTAGTCCATAGTTGATATCATGTTCATCGCTTCATTATGAAAAATGTAAGCTATAACCTAGCACAGTGCAATCTGTGCTAAAACTGTAATTTCTGTTGTGTCAAGAAGCTTGAACATGATATTTTGATTAATACAAAAAGCAGTACTAGTGTAAATAGCAATTATCTGTCTTAAACCTTTAGGTGGGGGCAGCAGGATGATTTAAACTGATTGCCATAGGATGGGTAACAATGTTGATTCTTCCAGAGGTCTAGTGTGATTACTCCTAAATATTAACTTGCAGTTAACATGCATTTCCTTTTATATGGTTTGAAAAATTCATCTGCACATAACTGGATAAACAAAATGAATATTCACAAAATGTACTGCAAATACAGATAATCCAGAAGACAACCCTAGGCAGAATCCTAATGTGTAGTCAATGTCCCGGAGCCCCAGAAACAACCTACCTGCATCTGCAGTAAACCAGAGAAATAATGCAGTTGGTCAGAGCTGTGCACTTACTTTTCAGATTACAGGTGTCTGATGGGGAGAATCTATGGAAGTATTGACACTGTATATAGAGAGCTATATTCTGTGCCTATCGTAATACTCGTTAAAGTCTATAGAAAGGATGGGGGCCAAACCTACTACCTTGCCTAGGGCCCTATTCTACCTCAGTACATTTTTAATGTATTTTGTGACAAAGGTGCACAAAGGATTTCTGGCTGACCAATAGGTATTTTTCTGTACTTGGAAAACACTTAAAAAAAACAAAACACGAAGAAATATACATGTATTTCAGATATGCAATGCATTTTTCTCATATACTTTATGGTGTTTTTGCAATCAAGTTGCATGGTAAGATTTACCTTTCATTACAGAGTTAGTTTTCTTGTCCTTCATGAGGAAAAGTTCTCTGGTTTCATGTGGAATATCCAGGTCTGCTGTACTCTCAGACAGTGTCACTCCATGACTCAGAGCTCTTAGCACACTAGACTTTGTCTGTTCTGTGAGTATTATTGGATAGAAAATAAACATTGCATATTTAGGACTGAGCAGTAATTATTCTGACAATGTGAAAATCAAACACATATTTACTGAAAAAACGCACTTGTTTTCTTACATCAGGAGAGAAAGCACAGCATATACACCCAGTGATGCCCTGAACACGAAATGCATATCACGTGGAAAAGATTCCCATTCCCATGTGAGCATCTAATAAACTAGTGTTTTCATTTCATTGTTATAAAGTTGTACCTGAGGGATATACCCACTTGCACATAAACCAGATGCACCATGTAACTTTGGCTTTCAAGCTAGAACCTTTTTTATTTTGGATGCAGATAACACAAGATATAAATAGTTTATATTATTAAGATACAAAGTGTTCTATATTGTTCAGGTATATGCACCAAAAGTCAATTTAGGGGTTTAACTTTTTGCTTTGGATGTCCATAAAATCCCATTACCTAGGTTTTGGAACCACACAAATATGTGCTGCCTAAGGTCAAAGTCCATAGCCCAGTGCATGCTTTCTTCCTTCTACAAAGTTCTTCCTTCTACAATGTACTTCTACAAGATTGCACCAGTGAAGTGTGCAGCTAAAACTTTAAAACCGAGTCACTAAACATTTTCCAGTATAGAAGTTCCTTACCCTACTGCAGACCCTTTTGGCACTTTACAATAAACAGAGTGCAAGGAGTTTGACACATCGTGCACGCCAGCGACTCTGCATTGTGACATTAATTGTAATTAACATAATAATAGCTGTATGTCTCAGTATGAATAGTTTCTTCTACACAACTGAGAAGGGTAGAACACTTCCTGTGGGTTTTAGAGTTTCCTGTGTTTTACTGGCCACAAATCCATCCATAAATCTACCGAAACATGAAGCGTGTATTGGAATTTAGATGAACTTGGTGTGCAGCCTAAATATTTAGAATCTTACTGGATAACAAATAAGAATATGAATGTATAAGTAATCAACAGTGTCCTGACTGCTCAAATAACTAAAACACATTTCTGCCCTCATTTTCTTTCCTTCTCCCAATAGGGGCACATTTCTATTTATAAGTTCACAATGTAATTTTAGTTGAACTTTACATGATTGTTCTCAAATCATTACATCACCTGGTTCATTTGGAAACATAGTAGTGTTACCTGCATGCCTAAGTTTCTTCCTTCTGAGTAATCTATGTGGACTTAAACTTTTCCTTTGTAATAATGGTGTAGAAGTTTTGGATTCCTGAGCAGACTGCGACACTGAGAAGTTGTTCAGGCTTTGGGTTTCAAGCAGCCTACATAAAACGGGAAAAAAATCTGGTGTAAATGCTAACATTCTGGTATTTCACTTCAATGATAACTAATAGGCTACAGAGTTTGAAAACTATTTTGTCCTTAGTGCACCCTTACAAAAATAACAAAAACAACAATATTGCCTATACATTTTCCAAAAAAAAAAATAACCATTATATTCTTATGTCTCTAAGATATAATATCTAATATTTACTACCTGGCAGACCAGCAGGAAATGTTGGATTTGTTTCCACAGTAAAATATATATTTTAGTACTTTGCTGCAAGCAACTATAAGAAATTGTTGGTTCTTGCAAAACTAGCTTACTACTATTACATTACAAACAAATCACCAATGTACTGAGAGCCTTCTGCTTAGTTACCTACAAAACAATCAGGTCCCTAATCTACATCAGTAATCATCCATATGCAAAAATTAGTCTTTACCAGCAGTTCAGTCATTGTTTGTTTCACAGAGCCAAAAAGTTCATTTTAAAATATTGTGAACATTTTACAGTGTTAAACTAATAATAGTTTTGCATGTAATGATTTTTCTAGGGGTCCTAGTAGTGACATATTTGCACTAGCCTTTGCACATTTTAAAATTACTGTGACTATTATGGAGTTCCACTCTATCTAAATAATTCTTTATTAATTTTCTGGACTTTGGTAAGTCAGTCTGATGTGCATCTGTGTCTCTAATCTACTTAATATATAATAATCTTTGCAGCAACTTCCCGTTTCCAACAGAATAAGAGCTATGTTGCTGTGTGTACTACCTATGGAACTTTTTGACACTTTGGGCCTGATTTATGCTTCACTGATGAAAGTGTATCCTCTCCAGCCTGGAGAGCTTTCATAAATCAGTGCCATACAGTATGAAGGAAAGGTTTTCTTCTTTAATCTTAGGATTCACCTATAATCACCACCTATTGCTAGCAGCTTGGCAGGTATATAAAATCATAGAGAAAATATTAAATAAAGGTAGTTGTAATTAAAAAAAAATCATATATGAAATACTATGATTACAGTTACTATTCCTATATGGTCACAAGTATTTCTCTAGGGTCTGCCTTTAAATGAATATTCAGTTCTGGAACCAAAAGGGAACACATCTAACCTGTGTGATAAATCCTTGGCTCCATTGTGGTACCAGTCTAACATTAAACATTCAACATGAAGTTTCTTGATCTTTTCCAGACTGGATCTCCCTTCATCAATCTCTTTTAAAAGGAGTTTTATGTCTTCACTCTGCATGCCAAAAACATTATACATTGGAATTAGGAAGAATATGTAAATATGCATGCAATTGCAATTCTGTAATAAAATATATGTGTTTTCAATGTATTTTTATAAATATATTACAAGAGATCAGCTTTGTTTACAGTAAATTGTTTTATTAATGTGGTTATTTTACTAAAGAGGTTTAGGAAGTTTATTAACCTACAAAGGAATATAAATGTATGTTAATGCATATAGTACAAGTTCAACTTACAAAGAACACACAATCATACACAAGAAAATATTTTTTAAATATGTATTTTGTATGCACATGATTAGTCAGCAGAGCATTATCTGATTTACTAAGCTAAACACACCCTTATACAGTGATATTTAACTTTGCTAAGTGAACAGCTTAAACCTGTTTTGTAAATCAACATCAATAAGTGTTAATAGATTTTTACATAAATGTATTATGTATAGTTAGTTAGTATAGTAATTATTTCTGTACATGGAGAGGCCATACTTCCATATGCATATGTGTTGCATCCTGATTTGCATATTAAACTTTACTGTACCTTAACAATTTAATTTGGATGACAAAATAAAAAGAAATATATGAGAAATATATGAAAGGTGATATATCTAATGTTGCAGATTCATTTCACCTCCTATTGTGTCTCGAAGGTCGGAAGTAAAAGAAACTCAATGTAACACAGAAAGCAAAAACTAATGTTACGCTTGGCATCTGGCCAGTGCACAGAGAAAAGATTGTCGGATTTTGAGCTATTAGATCATTGTTTGCATGGACATGCTTTACCTTACTTGTCTTAAAGTACATTTCCCACTAACTGTTTCTTCCTGTTATAATCAGTTAAATGAACATCATGTGTGTCTATTCAGCAAGGCAAAGTTTAATATGAAACCACAAAAACCAATTAACTCAGTATAATATATATCCATTTTGGTGTTAAGGGCGACTGCCTTTTGTACAAAGCCTTTACTTTTTACACTGATTTATTAAATGAATCCAATAGGCTGCTGAATTTCCTGGAAAATTGTTTCAAAGCCCTAGTCCATAGTGACCTTCAGGATTATTTAGTGATTTTTTTGTTTCAGAATTTTTCATTCTATGGGTACTCCTATAACTCTATGAACCAATTGTTTGCAAACCTGAACATCTAACAACTTGACTAGCCCTAAGAGAGCTGAATCTTAGACAGCCTGTAAAGGTTCCCACAACATTAGTTGGATAGGATCCACAAAGAAAATCATATGACATACATATGCAACTTTTGAACAATCGGGCGTAATCATTGCCACCATATGATCATTTTCCATGTTTGTTAAACACTAATTTATTGTTTGTTATGGTCATGTAGGAAGGAAATCTCTTTTAAATTAAAGGAATATATCCTTGATGCACTTAACAATGAGCACTTTGACATTTATGGGTGGGAACTTACCACAAAAGGTTGTGGAGCATCAGGATCTTTGAGTTGATTAGTGTACGCATGGAAACGACCACTGGTCTTGCTGGAGAGCTCATACAAGAAGCTATTAGCCTCGGTGTCATCACAGTTAAATGAAATTGTATGGATAGGAACAGGTTTGAACAGGTTGATGTTTTCAAGAATTGTTTCTGTGGGCTACAAAAGTAAAAACAGTTAAGTTCCAAGCTTCTTTTTTTACATATATTGCACATTTTTGTACATTTTGCCAGTATCACTAGGCTTTAAATTTTGTAACTCATATTTAATACCTAAATGTTAGGTAAGTTCCTCAAATACCTTATTTATACCTTATTGGTAGCAGCAAACAATAGCAGTTGTCTACGAAATGTATCATTATATCTTATTGTTATATCTAAATCTGGCCAGATACATCTAATGTACTTTTAAGCTGCCCTTATCACTGTATTAAAAAATGATAGCCTTAGGTAGTTCTGTAGAATGTAGTGCAAACAAATTAGGAGTGTTAAATCTTTGGAACTGCCATAGTATTTTCCTCTTTGTCCTTCTATTACCTGATCAGGGCGTCCATCTGTAAGTAAATAAACTGCCTGGGTATTACTGTCGGATAGAGCAACCTGGAGAGCCTTCAGAGTATTTGTTGAGCTGCCAACCTTCCAAGAAAAAAAAAAATGTAAATATGACTTTTTTTCTTAACATAAATTACCAAAAGACTTTCTTACATTGGAAAATTGATTCCATCCAGCCAACCTACAGTACCCACTATTTATAGCCCGATGTTCTGGTTCCATATGTAAATCTCTATGTTGGGTATAATATTAGATGAAAACTGATTCTAGAAGGTTAAAAATGTCACTGGAATTTATCATGTAGACATGTCAGCAATGTATTGCCAATTGTCCTACAAACTTTCTAAACCTGAGATCCACTTTATAATTCCAAAAATTGAAAAAAATGACACTGAAGGTTTTCAGCAGTAGTTCAATATGGGTACCCATTGGTTCTGTCAAATGATTGACTGTGAGTGGCAAATTAGAGAATAGGACTTGAATGAATAAAGTATAAGATAATATGAACTGCACCTGCGTTGATTCTAAAACATCTAACTGTGAAGAACAAGCTCTGAATCGTTGCACATTCTGCAAATGAATGGACCCAGTAATCCAGGATCACCTCATATTTCAAAAACAGATTTCCTTCTTTTTACCTTACTTTAGCACACTTAAATGTAAAGAAAGCCATCTGCCTTTTGCTTATATATTCCTAAAAAAGCCTAAACATGAAATTATTTTCTTTGTTTTGTAAATGTTAAAATTTGGCAGTATTACTAATAGGAAATATGTGTTTATATGTTAGTATGTGAAATACAATTACGATTCTGAGAATCTGTTGTCCTTTTGTAACAGACTATAAATGCCTCAGAGAGAATACCACGAAATGAAAGAGTACATTGGTTAAATATTCATAGCTTTTTGTTATTCTGCTTGTAAAATGCGAGGTCAGGTAACTGGCGGCCTCCAAATATCATTGAATGAGCAAAGTGTTTTGTCTGTCATGTTCTCAGAAAGATAATGTCCGCCTGACCTGTCTGCATTCTGTGTTGGGTTGAATGGATTACTGTGTTCAGCCTGCCAAAGTACAACTGTCTGTTTTCTAAAACATTAAGTAGTCTTCCTTGTATTTTAATAATAAATGCTTGTTCAGAGGATTACCTAAAGATAAAATTAAATCAGATCCTTAAATTTCCTAAAGAGAATTAATTTCCTTAATTACAGTTACCAAAATACAAAATTAGCAAAAAAGCCATTATGTTGTATATGATATTCCAAACCACACTTTATATTAATGGTTGCATGCACAACAATATAATACATGTTCCAATTTATATCTAGTAGAGAGTTTATACAGATGAAGATGGAAAATATGTATTGTCTTTTTGAGGGAAGCAGTAGACATTACACAGGAGCAGATAAGAATTCTCATTTTTCAACTGGAAAACTAATATATCCAAGATGAAAACCTTTCTTAGATTTCAGTAAAGCAAGGAATGGTTAAACCTATGTGTATTTAATTTCTGCTGTTTGGCATCTTTAGGCGAGAGTTCTCTGAACTTCCTTTTAACAAAAGGAGAAGTGACATTTCTATAAGGTGAATAATTGTTCTCACTTAAAAAGCAGTTTCTTGGAATAAGTGGCCCCATTGGAAGATTTTCACTAAAAAACTTTTTTAATTTTAATCACTTGCTCTTCACTCACAAACAGTCACCATGGCAAATTGACAAGATAGATAAATATCAAGATAAATAAATAAACAAGATAGATAAATTATATATATAAAAAATAGTTTTAACACTTTTACACCTGCAAATAGAAAGAATTGTTTTATATATCTTACATTTGTAATCAGTATTTAACACAATCAAAAATGATCCACCTGCTGTTTCACCTCATTGTGCTACAAGAATTACTAGTGTGGAGGGTGCAGTTAAAATGATGTACATTACCTTCAATTCCTTAACCCAGTAAGATGCTTCCTTCAGATTATCTTCATTAACTTCTGCTAGTTTTGCTTTCCAAGCATCTACTTTGGAATCAAACTTTACAAAGTTGAACATCTTTTTGTGTTTAAGTTGCTCCTAATAAGAACAAATTACCAAAAACATAACAGTAAAAACATAAGAGAATTTAAACCATAAAGTAGATAGTAGATATGAATTATACAAGTTTATACATGAAACCTTAGCAGAAACTCAAAGCAAAAGCTTTAGACACCCAATCCCTAATGCCCATCTATTACAAATGTGATTTTCCAGGTTTAATACAAACTTTGAATGCAGACAAGTAAAGGTAGCTCTCTGGAAAAAATATCTACATATTTGTCAGGCCAAATTTTTCTAGATGAGATATACTCATAGTTTACAGAGTTTGCATCGTTTTGGGCTAATCCATGTAAGTGGGTATTCTTTATAATGCAGTTGCTATTCATATCATTGAATTTAGGCAACTTTAGGCACAATTACAAATGCTGATATTTAATATAAAGTCCCCAAAGACTGCTATTCATAAATGGTATTCTTTAAGTCTTCAAGAGTTCAGGCTGCTCTGCATGTACTGTCCTCCGATGTGCTTGTCTGTGTTATTAAGAAAACTTGTGCTTTACCTGCATAAGCTGAAATATCTTTTCCTTCACCAAAAACAGCTTGTCCTTCATGGAATGGGAGGTGTCAATGAGAATGTAGACTTGATCCTCAAGTATAGTTCCAAACAGCTCTCTGCTCCCTTTCTGTAGCCATTTTACTCTAATAATATTAATATAAAAAAACTATATGTTAATATAATAAAGAAATACGTGTAGAATAATTATTTCAACCCCTATCCCTAGGTGAGTACAATGACTCTGTTAAGAAATTATCTACATTTTTGTAAGATCTGTTAACCTAATGTTGTTGTTTTTTTTTCCCACAGGTCATTTATACCAACCACAACCATTAAAAAACTGTTCCTTTTTCCACTGTGGGATTTTTCTTCCTGCCTTAACTAATAAAGACTTCAACAGACTCACACACTCAAAGTTGGGCAGCAACATCTAAACTGCCAAAGAAGTGCAAACCTGTAGTGCAACATAAGACAACAATCCATAAGCAGTGCAAAATTATTCACACAGCGTTGCAGGATGGACTTCACTGGAAGTAGAAATTATGTTTTAAGGGGTGTATTGTGGTTTAGAGGGAGATCTAAGAAAAAATTGTAAATGCAAATGCAGTTACAATTAAGTGCAGCAGCAACAATTTGGATTTATTGGGGGTGGGCATAGTTTTCTATTTCCTTCAAAAAATTTATGACCTATCGAGCTTTCTGTACTAAAAAAGTAATTGGTTATTAAACATCAAAGTTCACAACAAATACTTTGAAGTACTATTTCAGTCTGTTTTCTAAAAGTTAAAACAACTGATGCTTGTTTTTATTAAAGCGTACCTAAACTCAAATGTTTTACCTTATATAAAAGGGTAGACAATCCTTTTATATAAAGTGAAAAGCTGATGTTTTTTTTTTTAAAAAAAGGGGTCCAGCACCTCCCCTTTCTGTCGTGATACATACCAGGTTACCTACGTCATACATCCCAGAAGGCTCTTGGCTGCTCCGTTATCGGCATGCACAGAAGGAGCACTTTCTTCATTAAGGGGAAAGAGGTGCCAATCTCATGCGTGCACAGTGAAATCAGGTCCTTTTTATTGCCCCTTTACAACGGGCTACGTTATCCAGTCTTGCACCTGTGCAGTGCAAGATTGGGTGATGTAGCAAGAAGACCGAAGATGGCGGTGCCTGGTGCTCCCTCTGTGCCGGCATGAAGAAGAATTCCAGGACAGTATGGGACCAGATTGAGGAAAGGTCCAGCACCATTGAGGGATCAGCGGGACTAAAGGTAAGTGTGATTTTTTTTGACGCTTTAAGTAGGCTGGCAGGCTGCCAAGATTTGTTCTCAATGGCAAAAGAGCTTCTTTTTGTAACTTTAAAGATAATTTTTAAATAAGAGCGTGTTTAAAAACGCTTTCACTTCTTTTTTTTTTTAAATATTTTATGTATTTGAAAAGCCTGAGTACAAAATCACTTAAACCATAAAAATAAACTACTGGGGTAAATGCTATATTAATTCAAATATGTACATAAAGCATTATTAAATATCATGATTCCTAAACAACATCAAAGACTACAACAAAGACTTTATAGTATAATGTCAATCTGCTTTCTAACAACTAGAAATGCTAAAAAGACCTAAAAACATTATAGTATTACAAGGTCTGTTTTGTCACCTTCTCTCCATCTTGTCCAATGCGGTTTTCATTTTTTCTTCATACCATCTGTACTTCTCCTTACTGATATGAACATGAACCACAGAACCATCTTTCCAAAGAATATGGACAAATTGGTCACAGTACTTGGCATTTATCAGTTTCATATTGTTTTCCTGTAAATGTAGATATATGTTATCCTACTATGTAGTATGTATTAAAAGTGATTTTTAAGTCTTTTTACAATATTACCGGTCATGTGATTTTGCCTAAAAATACTAGTTTTTAATAGTGATATGGTAGACATTGTTGCTGATTTACTTCTTAAAATGCTGAATTTTTTATGCTGACCTACTGGATTTAGAGAGTCTCTCTTAGGAGGTGCTCTTTTGGGCCTACAACCCCAGGTGATGCCCCCCCACAGGAGGGCGCGCTTGGCCTATTCCCTCTGCCAGCTGCGCTCGCAGTAGCATAGGAGTTTTAGGATTAGTGCTCTGCGGGTTGCAGCAACTTTGTCTCCCTCTTGATGTCTTCTTCCTCTCGGCATCCCCTGCACTGAGGCTGCACAGATTAGTGGAATTTGGAGCTGTGCTACAGCTGATTAGCAGAATGGTACCTGTGTCATCCCATGCTGTCATTGGCTGCTGGGCTTTATAGCCTCTCTGCTTCCAGGCTTCTGTGCCTGTTGTAGCGTTAGCTGGGCTTATCTGTGCTGGTGAGTTTCTTATGTGTTTTTCTGTTGCTGACCATTCCCTGTTGCCTGGAATTTCACTTGTACTCCGGTGGGACAAACCTCTGTCTGTGACCCCGACTCTGCTTGTGCCCATTGCTTTGTACCTTGTTTGGTGGACTGATCTTTTGTTGACTTTGGCTTTCTTTCTGGATTTCCTGGTAATTCCTGTACTGTTTATCTGTGGGCTTCTGGTCAGCTGCAGGACCTTCCCCAAACACCAACCTCTGCGCACTGTCCCCCCCCCCCCCCCAAGTCCTGGGGGCAACCGAGTGCTGGGAGACGCAATCAGTCTCCCAAGGCTGAGCGGGGGCTGCTATAGGTGAAGATTGCAGCGTTAGATTGGGGGACTGGTGTCTGGAGAATACTAGTACTGACCAGGGCCTTACAAGCTCTGTTCTCAGAAACATAGCTTAAAAACAGCTGCAGCTTTACAGTGTGGTCACCTAAATCACCTAAATCTCAAGCCATTGTTCTTAACAGTATTGGAAACTGTGGTAAGCCCCTGGGATTTTGAGTGTTTAAAAAATGGGAAGTTCACAATGGCGGTTTCACAAGAGTAAGAAACACCTCTTGAAAGGGATTTAACAGGCGCATGGAACCAGAAACTCAAGTGCACCAATCATACATTACAAAGATAACACTATGGCGTCCACAGAAAAAAATAGGGTCAGGTGCTAATAAAAGGAATACATTTAAGCTAGCATATCAATTTTAGGAGATTCAATGCTTAATGCACACCAATGTTTAAACATGGTAAGACAAAACAAATTTTCTATATAGTTCTTCCCCCCATTTCAAATACACAGTACTTCCAGGTATGTAGGAGTATGTGAGAATTAACATACGATTTTCTAATTTGCTCCCTACAGACATTTGACTTCCCCCATGACTGTAATTTGAAACGCAGTCCTCAGGTTTCCCTAGGGATGCTGAGTGTACAATTCAAGCACAAGTTAAACTCTATTATTGTGTGTTAATGAAACACAAACTTGCTTTGCCTTTAACACTTAACTGCATCAGTTTGCAGAGACTCATCCTCTGGTTTGGTCTTAATATCCACTACACCATCACTATGGCGAAAGGCACAATCTGCCAGGGCATCATAAAAGAGGAGCTTCTGTGATTTCAAGCCAAACTTCCTCAGCCATTCTTCTGAGCTTATACAGTCCTCAGCAGCCTCTTCTGACACAGGATAGTTGTTAGTGTCTATATAGAAGCATAGAAAGTATAGAGTCCATAAATAAAGGCTGCACTGCAATTAATACAATAATGCTATTCTTTCAAACTCAACATTTTGTTTTATATATTTCATTACAAATTCAATTCTTTAAAATTATTTTTTAGTTGCCGATCATGTGACATAGTTCTAAAATATAAAGTATGTCACAAAAGCATAAACATCTATATAGGTGAACACATTTTCTTTCTAAAATAACTCTTGTTGGTAGACACTTTCTTTTTTTGTCAAATCTGAAATGTATTAACAAAGAATTAAAATATCTGACAAATGTCAATCTTTGTACATAGCACTTTGCAGAGTAAAAGTGCCCTCTAGTGGTTGTCCAGTGTAAGTAATGTCACAGAGTGTATTGTATGAACTAGAAATTCTGACTAGGAGGGTGTGTCTATGTAACTCTAATAGTAAGATTATTTTGTAACCTTACTTGGAGACATTATGTAATGTGAACAGCTTGTATACCAGGATATGTTGCCATACTGCAAATAAATCATTTGCTGATCATGCAGCCAATGTGTCCTGCTGATTAAGTAGAGCAGATATTTGCAGCACTTAGTAGTACAGTATTATTATTATTATTATTATTATTACTAATATTATTATTAATAATAAACAGTATTTATTTAGCACCAACATCCTATGCAAAGCTGTACATTAAATAGAATAAGGGTTGAAAATGACAGACAGATACAGACAGTGACACAGGGGGATTGAAGGACCCTGCCCCGAAGAGCTTACCATCAGTACAATACAATACCACTGCTACACACATACAGTTACACCAACTTTCTCATAAGTGACCGCTAAACTTTCAGATGGACAAATGGTTTCTAAATATAAGAGACATGTATATTCTAAATTAATATTGGTGTGTTTTGGGTATTTTGCCACATCTGTACAATATTCCTACATAAAACTCTGCCTCCGTACGGGTGTTTTCCACAAAAATGCCCACTGACTTGTCTGATAAATATGACAAATTCAAATACTCTATTTGGTACATATGAAATAAGGTCTTTTGACCTTTTCTCATAACTACTGTGTTTTTTTGTGGTTTACTATTGTCTTCTTATCCCATTATTATTATTTTTACAGTATTTCAGTCCAATGTCATATCACTAACTGTCCCTAAAAAGGGGCTCACAATTTAATGTCATGGTCATATATCATTAATGTAAATAAAGGGAAATTTGTGAAGGAAAGCCTAATAACCTAACTGCATGTTTTTGGAATGTGGGAGGAAACAAGAGAACCTGGAGAAAACCCACACAGACACAGGGAAAACATACAAACTCCATGCAGATAGAGTCTTGTCCAGGATACAATCTTGAGACCCAATGCTGCAAAGGCCAGAGTGTTAACCACTGGGCCAACCGTGCTGCCCTTGGGCCTGAGATTTGTTTGTTATGGTTTTATTCCCAGTTTTTCATATTGTTATCTACTTCTTGCTCCAGAAATTGTTTTCATTTTCCTTCTTATCTTTCTCCGCCCTTTCATCACCTTTATTTATACATGTTAACATATATTATTTCAACTCTTTGATTGTATATTGTAAAGTTATGCTACAACTATTTTTCTACAGTTTTATAAAGGTTTTAAATGAAAAAATAAAATCTTGTTAAAAAAGGCACATTTATAAAGTGGAGCATAGTGCTTTACCAATGTGCCTAACACTTTACATTTAGAAGCAAAACAATGTTTTTATGAAAAGCAAAAAATGTGGAGGTGGAAAGCCTAGTCATATAATAACCTGTCAAAGTCTTTTAACTGCAGTGCTCTCATTTTGTGGAAAATATTCTATAGGAAACTGCAGGTCTGATTTTATGAAGGAAAAGTAAAATACAGTGTGGGATGACCATGGAAGTGTCCAGCAGGTGAGATAGTGAGATCTGCTTTCATTAGACTGGATCAATTTGTCAGATGTTTTAATTGTTAAATGTTTCAGCATTTAACAGCTAAATAAATGGTTAGGGATTCAGCATTAGATGCTGTCAGACCTTAAATGCAACATGGGAAGAAGTCCCAGATACAGCTTGGCCCTAGAATTCAAGAGGTTCTTTTCCAAAGGTTAATGGACGTTTCCGCATGGTCAGATCCAGGTAACTTCAAAAAGTTTGTCATACTTGCCTTCTTCTGAGTGATACAGTTTTCCTAAAATATCCTGCAACTGCTTTAGTGTTTCTTGTGCTTCCTCCAGCTCCTTTACAATCAACTCTTCATCTTTCTTGAAATCAAACTCTATGGACACATTATTCATAAAAATTACAAAGCACATGGTAAAATATTAAATATATGGTAATACATAAACTACAAAGTAAATGATGAAAAGTCAGTCTTCCAGTTTTAAATGTACTGATTCCAAACTCTTTTAAATGGGGCGTGCAACCACTTGTAATCATTTAGTTTTATTGTTAATACATACAAACAAAGGAAAATAATTTACACAGTTGTTTTCTTGCCAACAACATTGGGATATGTTTATAAGACATAAGTATGGTCAGTCTAAAGTCAGTTCTTCAAAATGTTTATTAAATAATTATGGTAATCCTTTGGCATGGATTACCATAATTCCCCATGTACTGTCATTTATTTATAGTAACTGGTGCTAACATACAGTTTTCCAAGGTTCTGCTCAGAAAAAACAAAGAAAACTTACACCCACTCACCTTTTACTTATAACCGACACACATCTAATTAATAGTTAAAATAGATAATAATAGATCTATCTGAAAAATGTTACCATACATTACATTCTGTCACATACACTTTAGTAAATGGCTTTTCAGCAAACAAAAAAGTAGCTATACCTTGTAAATCTTTGTCGGTTGTTGTTTCAGCAATTTGTAGATTGTTACCTTGTTTTAACATTTTCTCAGAACAAATATGGAACCTATGAAAGAAGGTGAGAATTCTTTTCTAATGTATACTCTGCATATATGCATTTAAATTATAATCACCTATGTTATGAAAAATGTTCACACAGTTGATATTTTATGCCCTGAAGAATCTGACAATAAACATTTGATATTGTAACAGCAAAAGAACCATGGTGCCAATATTATAATCAACACATATGCTGCTGTATAAAAGTTTATGTTTATGTGATATACTCCTATTACCTTCTTATGTATACAACACAATAAATTTTGGTTAAAATTGTCACCTACAAGAAGATTGGACAGTGGCAGACTGGCCCACGTCAGCGCTCCGCATTAACTTGGACCAATCTGGAGCAATGGGGCTCATTGGAGTGCAATGCATATCACTCTTGCCAATAAAGGGGAAGAAGAGGAAGAAGGTTTTAGAAAAGAAAAGGCATAGTTCAGGGTGTACTTATCCCACAGATCATCCAGTGATTTGTCTAGCGGTTTCCATACCTGTAAGCAAACCTGTCCAGTTTGTTTGAACCTGGAGGCCAGGAGCACAGGTAGAAACAACTTTGGCTGTAAGGGACCACTCCCATTTATCCATATTCTGCCTACTGCAGAAGTCTGCTGACAGGCTGGCAACTATAGTGAGGATCCTTCAAAAAGGAAAGACTTTTGTTACTCCAAAATCAGAATACTAAGCCACCAACCTGGTTCTTGATGAAAGACCAAACAATCCTTCCAGATACTGGTTTGATTTGCCCCATGATGACAGTGTGTTGCATTGTAGTGATCAGGTATGACATGAGGCAAATTAGAATACCTCGAAAGAAACTACCATCAGACCTAGGACTCCTATTTAAAAGTATTAGCGAGTTCTAAGCCTGGAATGCTAAATTTGAAAAACTCTGAACTGAGCTGTGTCCAGGACCAGACTTAGATACTCAAAATGATAAATTTCAATGAAAACAACACTGTTATATTAACCATGTTCCAATCACATTTTTTAAAACTTTTTTAGATCTTTGATGTTTAGGTAATAAACATAATCCACACTGACTGCTCCATCAGCAGGAGGTCATCCAAGCATTCCACAATGGGTGTGCCACAAGAATGGAATATGTAAGAAAGCATCTTTGAAGTCCATAGAAGCCAAAAGGCCTTCCTGATAAAAAGGGGCAATGTCAGATTTGGTAGATTCTATGCATAATTTTTAACTCAAATTCATAAGTTTTGTGAACAAAGAATGGGCTTGGGAATAATGAATAGGCTGGAACTAAACCCTGGAAGTGCTGGAAGTGCCTGGTGCTGTGTTCATCTAAAAGGGGCTGGGAAAAACACTGAAACTTTAATAAACCTTCACCCACTATAAAAAGTTGGGAAGCACCCTCACACAAATGAAGGCTTGTCTGCAGATTTGGCAGACTTTAGGTGCCTGGACATATAGGTGGACAGGGAGCTGAGCCTGGGCTGGTTGCAACATAGGAGTTGATAGAGTGGAGGAAAAAAAACCAATGGTACCTATCAGACTGAGAAGGAGAAGACTTTGCAGTCTATTACTTAGGTTTTGTACTCAGAGAAACATGGATGCAGCACAGGAATTATGTACACACAAGAAATGAAGACTGAAGATTCACATGGCTTTGTGTAAGCAGGAGCATCAGTGGAAAGAGTTTGAGGCTCAGTGGCGGGAAAGAGAGAACATGCGCAACGTAATACCATGTTGAATGATATCAGCATAGCAACACTAAACTTTTCAGTAGCAAAACCAGCCGAAAATAAATGTGCTTAGTGAGCTAAGTAATTGAGTTTATTCTTGGTGTTCCGCCGAACCAGCCTAAGACAAACCAGCTGCTTTAGACCTTGAAAGTGCACCCAGGCTATCATTTAGCAGAATGAAGATTGGAAAGTGCACTATGTAGAACCCAGTACCCTGAAAAATCACTTTCGGACAATACCCAGTGTATTAGTGTCTGAAGCTATATCACAGCTCCAAAGTTCAGTCTAAGGACAATCACATATGATAGCTACAATTGAAGAAATGAAGTTCCAACAGTGTTGTAGATAAGAGTCTTGAATAAACAAAAAAAAATTAAAAAAACAAAACAGATGCCACTAGCACACTAATAAAAACTTTACATTTTGCCGATAGTGCTAGTATCCTTGGCTGGCCTAAATTTTTGGTTTGATAGAGTGAAATTCTCCTGTAGGTGGCAATATAATTTAAAGGTTAAAGACTTTCAGTGTCCCTTAATGAAAAAAAGAAACATAATAACAGCTTTATTTATTTACCAATTGCTAAAAGCTCAGTGTAAGTCAGGGGTGGCAAACTCTGGACCGCAACGTAAATATGAATTGCAGCTGGCCGGCCGCTGCATTGAAATAGCGCCGCTACTACAATTCCCGGCATCCCTCAAGTCTAGAGACCAGCGGCCTCTCTGCGTATGCGTGGCCCCACATTGGACTGTTTTATAGACGCAAGTAATGTCGGGAATCGTAGTAGCAGCATCACTTGCGTCTATGGACCAGTGGCCTCTCTGCCTATGCGTGGCCCTGCATTGGACTGTTTTATGGATGCAGAGAATTGTAGTAGCGGTGCTATTTCAGTGAAGAGGGAGCTCCAGCCACTTATAACATTAAGCTCTGCATTGGACTGTTTTCTTGACGCAGGGAATTGTAGTAGCGGTGCTTTTTCAGTTTCAAGTTTGGCCTGTGACTTGTCTAAATTTTTAATTTTGGCCCATTGTGTATTTCAGTTTGACATCCCATGGTGTAAGTAATTTAAATTTGATTCTACTATTACTCTCTCCTTAGTTGACGCTCCTCTTTTTCTGTTAGTCTATGCATTTTTGCAAGTTAATAGGCTGCTTTTTAATTTAATTTCAATTACTTTATAAACAAAATTACATACTGAAAATATATCTAACATATACTGAATATTATCATTAAATAATAAAAAATAGAAAAATGTCAGTAGCTTAGAATAGGATTTTTATGCAGGGTGGCATGGGTGGCATGTTAGGTTACAGGTTTATACCTTCCAGATGTTCGAAGACTTAACTCTCTCAGCATCAATATGCTTTCTGTTTTGTGAGGGTTATAGCA
The DNA here is from genome assembly GCF_032062135.1 of Pyxicephalus adspersus. Taxonomy (NCBI): domain Eukaryota; kingdom Metazoa; phylum Chordata; class Amphibia; order Anura; family Pyxicephalidae; genus Pyxicephalus; species Pyxicephalus adspersus. The sequence continues at coordinate 68,297,354 of NC_092858.1, read as the reverse complement.
GACAACATGAAGGGGACATGGACTATTTTCAATGCCAGTTAGTAGAAGTTGTATCTTTCCTGCAGGAACATCTCCAACACAGAAATAATACACAGCATCCACCTGCAGTGAGATAAAATAAATATTATTAGAACATTGTCTATTACTTTCACTAGAAGGGTTTGTTCTAAGTTTGGAAATATAACATCACAGTGACACATTGGCACATAATTCAAGGCAATTCTAAAAGAGGGGCACATCTTCATGTTAAATTAGCAAGCAGATAAAAAAAACATTAAAAACATTTAAATATTATTGTTTTTCTTCTTCTTTTTTATTATAATAATGCATTTTGGAACGCTTAACGCTAATATCAAAGCACATGTCTTGAGTTGTTTACCTGGCAAAATGTATTACATCATTGCTCTGTCACGGAACACAATTCATGAAATATGGTCACTTTGGTAAATATGGTCACTATGGTCTTTGCTATGAAATAACAATTTCATACAGGTATGTGTGCAATCACATTTCAAGTTGGCTGTGGATTGCAAAAGCCACACTTGTTATTTGAATCTTATGTTATGTTTAATTGATCTAACCTCATAACTATGAGATCACACTACTACAGAATATGCCATACAATTTACAATATAATTAACTGTTAAAAAGAAATAGTCTATGTATTTATATGAGCACATTTACAACCTGGTCATCCAGGGCTTCCGACAGAGCTTCAGCTGCACTATCTGCATTGACCACAGGAGAGTGCTGAAGATTCCATATCCACTCTACAGCTTGCTGTACGGAATGCTGTGTGACGTGAGTAACTTTCTGACGCCACTTCACTGGTTCCTGAGAGACCCTACAAAACATGCCATAACTGATTAACAAGTTCTTAAGTTGCTAGACACATTTGTCTTTTTTTACAGTCTACCTTTCAAAGCATAGATAGTTAGGAGTGAATAAAAAACAACACTTTATATGAATACAATAACACTTAGGACTTTAAATCTATAAAATAGGGAATCTAACATTCCCTTAAACACAACCCAGCTAACCTGGAATGGATTTCTTAAAAGTAACGATCCATTCCAGTTTTTGCTGGATCACCCAGCTTCACTAAAGAAAGTGTATCCTCCTCAGCCTTGGAGAACTTTAATAAATAAGGCCTATTGAGTTAATGCACAAGTGTCTGCGTGTGAATGCCTACATTATTGCAATATGCTAGTGGGAACAAAGCCTTAACAAGGCGAGGAAAGGAATTCCCGAACACAAATTGAATGAAACAAAGTGTGAGTACTAAAAATGTTCACAGCCAGCAATTAAAATTTAAAAATTTGAATGTAAGAGTTCACACAGCTAAAAAAGAAAAAAAGGAAGTTGCACAAAAAAATCTTATGAAATCTGTCTACCTAAGATTACACTGAATTTAGAATACAGGAAATGGAGTGGATGTTCTGCCTTTAGCACAGTTGTGTGCTTCCTGGTTAGCAATACAATTTTAAGAATTGGTTTTGCTTGCTGCATGGAATTTGTATTCAATGTTCAATAATATAACCATATAATTTAAAATGTCTTAGTAAAGTGATAATTAAGGCTGTATAAATAATAGTATCTATTGCTGGGTGTACAACAAATTACAGCCTGCTTGTTCTGAGGAGATCCTTACATCATGAAGTGCAAACCTTTCTATCTTAGAAACCAAGCTAACTTGTATTGCAACTAAAACAAAGAATAGAAAAGACTTTAGGATTTAGAATAGATTAGGTTTCCAGATTATTTATTCAAACAAAAGCAGGCCTGTATCAGAATTGCCTATTGTTACAGTGCATGTGCATAATTTAAATATTACTTTACTCCAACTTTAAAGGAGACTTAGACTAAAGGGCCTATTTATTTTTTTTACCTAATATTCATGCAACTTTTACCCATAATTACTCATTTTTACTCAATTTGAAAATGTATATATCATGAGTAAAATTTCAATGTCTAATTGAATCACACGTGAAAGGTGTGTAGATTTTGGATAAAATGTTAAACTTTTATAAATAAATCCCTAAATGTTGTTCAAAGGTACACTAGGTAAAGAAATAGTTACATCTATGTCCTTGAATGTCCTAACCAAATGAGTATATGTGCAGTGAAAGCAGAAATTTTCTTTATTCAAATTCTTCTGGGAAGTCTTTTATTTTTTTTTAAAAAAAAAACACATTTGTACCTAGGAACAGTTATTGTATACTATAATCTCACTTACCAAATTAGGTTAAACTTGGAGATTTGTGCCACTTGTTCTCTGATAACAAGACATAAGGCATCCCGGCATAAATCATACCGTATTTTGGAGATTGTACTTAGGTCTAGAATAATGCCTATGGATTGTTCTTGGATCACACCAAACACAAGGCGACTTGAACTCTTTAGCCAATCCAGTCGCTGATTATACAATCCAATAGCTTCTGTGAGAGATTCAACCTTCTGTACAACTTCTTCTTTCTTTGCTGTCAACTTTGTGTATAGAAAATGGGATCAGTTACTGCATAAAAAGATCTGGTTACAATATAATATCTATGAATAGATAATATAAAATATAACTTGGTACACCTATCTTCATGGCAGCATGCACATGATAATACTATACTACTACATACAGGCTAGCTCTTAGGTCAGTTTATCTCCAATAATCTTTTTTGGGCATTTGTAAGGGTGTCCACTGGCCACCAGTGTTAAAAGCATTCTTCTCACTGACCACAATGCTCATGTACCATGAATTGTAGATACAGTAATTATATTATGGGTACTCCAAAAACCTGAAAAATACTTCAAGGGTTCCCCCATGTAAAAAAGTAAAAAAGGCTAAATGATGCTGGATATATGTAAGCTAGGAAATGAGGCAGCTTTCAGTAAAATCAGAAAACAAATTCAGTACAATAAATGTACAACTGTGAATTAGTGAAGGTAAGACTGGAGTTTAATCTAAGTAAATTAGTTGTAACTATCTTTATCATTGATTTTCACAGTTATCAGAGACAAATTACATACCTGTTTTGTATGGTAACATTATATATTAAATTCACTCACATTGTATATTTTGCCATTGCTATTATATTGTCGGAAGAGTCCATTAGAATACCGTGAAGATACCGGACGTCCTAGTTTATTAACATAGTCTGCACAACAAAAATAATATAATGCAGGTGAGCTGATATGAAAATAAAACATACATACTATTCCTAAACAACAACCGAAATGAGTGCTGTCTTCTATTACTGTACTTCCGTTGATCTTTGCTAAGACATTTGAATATAGTAGGCAATGCTGGAAAAATTGTTGGTGCCCCATGCAGGTTAATTACAGATCCCTAACACTGTTTTTACAATGCAAACAATGCCATGTTAGTAGGTGTTTCATAGAATTTATTAATTCAGTACTGTCAGATGGTATTGTGTACTATTAACAGTCAATGTGCAGAAGTGGAACAAGATGTAAGCATGAAGTAGCTAACAAAAGCAGTTCATTGACTTTAGGCAGATTTCGGCAGCAGTTTAACCAGCTTCAGCTTGGCTCAAATCTTGCTAAAAACTCTGATAAGCATCTTCAATCAGTTGTTGCTGAGTGAGCTCTAATAAGTACAAACACCCTGCTAGCTGCCATTCACAATGTATTAGTTGGCTATGATTGTACACTCAGTAGAGCACTTCATGCTCAGCTCATATACAGGTTTTGTGCTTATAACAATATTTCTCCAACTCCTGATCATGGTAAAATGTTTCATACAGTTCCAGTAATGAGGAACTATACTCAAAAAAACAAAACACACTTACCTCAATCCTGCAGGGCAGACCGATCACTCCGGGGGTGTCCGGCATCTGGTCTTGCGTCATCTCGACATTTGTCCCAGAGCCAGCACTCCAGGCGCCGCCATCTTCTTCGTCTCTTTATGGTTCTTCATCCTACGTCACTTGACCCAGGTGCGAGATCGGGTGACGTAGAATGAAAAAAAAAATTTGCCGATCTCACTGCACATGTGTGAGATTGGCAAATGTTTCTCTTTGAGCAAAAAGGCTTCTTCTGTGCATGCCCAAGATGCTCAGGCATGCGTAGAAGGAGTGCCCAGGATGCCTGAAGTAGGTTAAAATTCTGAGTATAGGTACGCTTTAAAGTGTTAATAAATCCTAACTGATGCGCTGATGGTCCATACTTCAAGGGTCTCATTTCCTCCATCAACCGACTCTTCCATATGTCCACACAGGCAGTTTCTGGCAAATTTGCATATATGGGTACCTGGGAGGCCATTTTGGGCCATACCCTGGAGAGAGATGGGTGGTCAGAAATTTGGGAGGCGGCACATAAAAGTTCATTATGCACACTTTACAAGGAAAATCTATATAAGATCATATTTAGGTGGTATCACACACCAGATGGGCTGCACAAATTGTTCCTGACTGTAGACACTATTGGCTGGCAATGCGGGACCCAGCGAAGGACCTTGGAGCTTATTTTTTGGTTTTGTCCCATTATTCAGAGCTATTGGGACAGAGTTATTAAGCTACTTGGAGAGGTGACCCAACAACAGATTTTACTAGATCCGCTTAATCACCTTCTGAGATTGCCCTTCAGGGGACAAATTTACCTGCAAACTTACTATCCATATTTTGGTAGAAGCTCGCACTCTGATCTCGACCAAGTGGAAATCCACTTTACCTCCCTTTATGGTGAATCTATACACTTGCATTCAGGAAGTCTGTTTGATGGAGTATCTCACTGCTCTTCTCAATGACAATGTTGAAAAGTTTGAACAGATCTGGGCAAACTGGGATGCTTACTATTCTAAACTACAGGTTTAGAACATTAGTTTGAATATCTGATATTGTGGGTCATTCACCTATCATCGCCCCACCAGCCTCTCCGGGCCCCCTCCCCACTTTTCTCCCAAGGTCACCCAGTTGTCCTTTTTAATGTTTTTTTTTATTCTTTGTTGTTTTTGCCCTGTATTTATTGGATTTTTGCTTATCACCAACCAATACTGTATGGGATTGTGTTTATTATTCTGAAGTTATGCTACCATTGTTCATTTTTTGCAAACTACGCAGTTCTCATTCTGTGTATTGATCTCATATCTGTATTGCTATGTTTATACTTGTTTCAAGTAAAAGTAAAATGTTGAATAAAAATTCAGTTCAAAAAATGTTACAGTAAAAGTGTTTTGTTACATATTTTTAATTAAAAAATGTGTTTTTTTTGGGTTGTGATTGATATTTTGATTACAGATTAATTGTCGAGTGAAAGGATGGTACCTTCTCTTTGCTGGAAACCAAGCTGTGCTAGGATCTTAGCCAGTGTGAGCTTCTTTCTTTTGAGACCAAGAGACTTCAGCCAAACTAATGATGAAACTTGAGTCATTACATCCATACTTGAAACTTTTTTGGCACTCCTTTCCAGATAGCAGAAATGTTTTAACAAAGCATCTAGAAATAAATAAAAAAATAAATATGAACATTTACATTTGTAATTATATACAGTACATGTTCTATGCTTCCTCTTAATGTTATCATATTACATGTTTGCATAAGTTAACAAGGTATTATTTTTAAACAGCACCAGGGTACAAAGGCATCAGACATTTCTTAAGACTACACAAGCAAGTCTTTTAGATTCTCAAATCCGTAAGGTTCTCTATGTGTGGGCACATTTGTTTTACAAATCAATGATCACTTGATCAGAAGACCAAATGAATGGCATACATGTAAAAGATTTTCTGCAATTTAAACCATGGGGTGGATCCCACATGGATTTGTTCAATCATTCATACACAGAGCATAATTTGTGTAATTTTGATAAATGTTTAATCCTGTTCACTCAACATGTTTTCATGTTTCATGTGTAAAATAATATTCACATCTTTTATCTGTAGTCTTCTATTCAGCCTCGTAATATCACAGTGACTCCCTCTTCTTTTTCAGGTCCAGAATGGGGGTGGTCACTCTTCCAAGACTGAGAAAATCTTATGTAACAGAGCATGAGTCCTGGAGAACTGTTTGCCCAGGCTGTACATTTTTTGTTCCACGGTGCACTATTGTTTAGGCAGCACTGTACGTTGCCTACTCTACAGTGCTTCATTCTTTAAACCAAGCTGTACATTGCCTGCTGTACACTGCCAAGTCCTGTATGCTGTCTGTAAATTCTCAATTTCAAACTGCTTAAATCGATACGTTCTTTTTTTCATTCTGTATTTCATTGTATATCAGTGTAAATCTTCATTGTATATGCAGGGCATTGGGGCTCAGATGGTTGTATTTGCCTAAAGCTAACAGTTCCCAGCCCTTCCCTAGTGATAACACACTACAACACACATACAGTATAAGAACCTTACCATGGTTTAACAAGCTCTTACAATACCCAATTCCAGGCCAACTACCCCTCACTGTTTACACATCTCCAAAGCATTTTGACAAAAAAAATCATAGAGTAACAACAAATCCTTTGTATGAACATAAGAAATTTAAATAAACAGTAAATTCAAGTTATTTCATAATTTTTTCATTGTATGTAAAATTTGGATGTGATATCAAAAAATCATCAAAAAGTCATTTCTGGATTCACCACCCCTAAATCAGTAAAAAACAAGTGTAAGATCTCAACAAAAAAAGCGATCCCCAGTGTTATTCATATCAACACAATGCCCAGATTGTACACCGTACATAAAGGTAAGGCTCATTGCTTGCAGCCAAGACATTAAGTATCATTTTACTGCTCATATGTTAACATTGAGTCCATTTTTATTTTGTAAAGAACGATCACTATGGGCAACATCTGCATTATGTGCTCATTTTCCCTCCATTGTTAATATATATATATATATATATATATATACTTCTCCGGTTTCTGCACATATATCAGCCCTCTCTGGGTGAATGTCATTTCTGTACATGTGTCATGACATTTACACACACCTGTATATTATGTGCATACAGGCAGCTTATATAACATGTTATGTGATATGACAATATAATGATCTGACCTGGTAGCAGACTATGCACACAAGAGCGGACTCCCGGCTTCTCCCACACTTCTCATTACATACTCAGACCGCAACATAACCTGTCCACTTGTTTACATTGGAAACGATGGTTGCTATGTTCTAACCAATCATAGAGCCGCTTACATTCCGGCATCGTGCAGGAAAGGTGGGGAGGAGCGCTTATTCTTAAGCTTGATCTGATTGGCTCCCATTCACGTAGTCTGTACGTGCTGGGCTGTTTAATGTGCTTGGTGCAGGACCGTGCTTATCCTTGTGATCCCCTAATGTCTGTATACAGGAGCACATGGTATTGTTTCTGATCATTGTTCCACAAACTATATTACTATCCTACAAGCAGTTTTTAGAATATAAAACTAATCAATCCAGTAGTTTCATTTGTTTTCATAACCATTTTAATGGATTTTAACTAATTTTATGTGTTTAAATCAAAGCTAACAGCAAAGTAATGTATTGGGAATTATTTCTAAGCTCATCATGTGGTTTATGGCACAAACAATCAATTCTGAAATATTGAACCATTAACAACCCATCGTTCAAAAATCGTCAACAAAAAATGTGCACAATGACGCTGATGAACAAGGAATGTCACTGCAAACTGTCCCGGCGGATCCGTTTGGGCGATGATTGTTCACTATTGTGTGTACTATCATCGTGAATGGTTCTGCGGTACACTTTCTCTGGTACACGTCACTTCATATCGTATCTAGTGTGTGTACATTATTGGTGGATTATTTTTGAATCGTGAATAATTGTTGATCTGTCATTAGTTGTTCATTTTCCAATGACAATTATTGCATGTGTGTACTAATGCCAGTGAACTGCTGCCCCTGTAGTCTTTATCTGTGGCTGACAATAGAGAATAAATATGGGCAGCAATTAATGGTGTAGTATGGCTGACTGCTGTGGTGTGGGCAGCCAAGGGGCTGGTAAAGTGCCAGCCAGCAGGTGCCGCATAGGATTTCTTGTTCTTTCTATAGGTCAGAACGTGCCCTGAAGTAAAGCTGCAGTACAAGGCTGGCCTGTTACCTGTGAATAATCACCTCCTAGCAACAAATCACCAATACTATAAATATAGTGATTATGTCTCTGGTTATTACTGCAGTCACTCATCTGCATGGTCTTTAGAAATTTTTACCATAAAAAATATCAGTACAACATGCCTAGTTGTTATGGTAATAATAGTTTTGGTAAAACTATTACCCTTCCATTAAAAATGCTGTTTATTGTTTAACAAGAATACAAGTATGTATGACGAACAATAAAAGCATCCTAGAAAACATGTGTATATAGAGTGATTCTAAAACATTGCTAAATAAAAGAAGAAACAGAAAAAAAACACTTCCTCTTCAAACAGGAAAACAAAACTTAAATAGAAGTGCATCTGCACTTCCAGTTCTTTCTTAGCCCCTTCTGCATAATCTGACAAATATCTGTTGATTCTACTACTCGTAGTCCACCTCATCCAGCTTCCTGTGATGGTGTCATGGAGCTGGTGGATGCTCAAGGTGATGAAGGTAGCCTCTCTTGATAATCTGGCGGTCCTCACAGGGAAAACTGGGTACGCATGATGGTAAATGGGGTACAGAATCTCAGAGCAGAGACAGGCCAAGGAACAAGTGGAAGGAATCAGCAGCATGCTGGCAGGGGTTGTACAGAATGGTAGACTAAGCAGATCCAGGAGCAAGCCAAGGCCATCAACAGTTAGACATATAAGGGGGAACAGGTGGGTGATCCAAGACTAAGATCATGGTACAATCAAATGATCCCGGAGCACAGGTCAGGTCCGTTGCATACAGAGCTAAATTCAGCAAGGCAGCAGGCACAAGGCTGCCACCTGAGAAATGGATGTGTGTATGAGCACATGCCTGCAGCAGTTAGCATACTTAGAAATGGGGTGGCAACAAATCTGCACTGCTGTAATTCCACAGCAAAATATAGGCTGTGCTTTCTGTGGGATGAAGAAATGTGTCAGGAAACATGGTAATTGCTTTGATTCATATGCCTGCAGCTTGCCAATTAGAACTGGGCCATACTTAGTCCATCCCAACGCTTGATGGCACTGACTCTGTCGCTGCTGGAACTAGCAGAAGGTACATAGGGAGATAAAGAGCAATATACATTTTGAATTTAACCTCTCAACATTCTATTCAAATCTAGGTTGTTTTCATTATGTATAAATTAAGACAGAGAATTGAGACTCATCTCTGAACCAGATTTTGACTTTAACCTTCTCTTTAGAGTTCTCTTTATCTTGTCAGTATATATGGAAAATGCCCATTTATAAGTGTCATTTCCACCAAACAAAGTGAAGATTCAGACATTATTCAGATCACACACCAGCTTACAAATTTGTGGGTAATATTAAAATTATAAGTTTTCTGTTTGCTATATATTCACAATATTTATATAGGAGAGAAGTTAAAATACAAAAAGGATTTGTTTTCCAAAATAACTGTGAAATTGTAACTGTACAAAAACTGAATTTCAAAACAGTTCTATTCAGAGAATTTGGCTGGTGGTAAATGTCAAAGTTGCCATGTCAGCTACCTGACAAAGTTTCAAGCCTTCAAATGTTATGTAGGAGATTTCCAATTACTTTCTGTTCCATGGACACAACAGCAAGTAAGGCCTGATACGCCCAGACTATTTTTCAGTTTATTTAGATCACTAATCCATTAAAATTACTATATGAAGTAGAAATCTGAAATTAATTTGACAGCAGACTGACGTGCTAAAAAAATATTGTTGAAGCATCCATAGCATGGTCCTGTGGTTCGACCTATCACTTCTAATGACTGGAAGAGTAGAAAATCATAAGCATGTGTGACATTTTTGGGGGCTGATGACCTAGCAATTACCATTCAGTAACTGATGGCATGCGTGAGTTCAGCACAAACTTGCCAGCAGATATGTTTGTGTTAAATAAGCCTAAGAGCAGACCTCTCAGAACGAGGAAGTATTCTCTCTTGATGTCACCACAAATGGTTCCTCAAATAGAAGCTTTATATTCACTTGCTCTCTGTGTAAACTCAGAAACATTGAATTCCTCATTACTATCTGTTCCTGGCACAATGATCACTAGGATCAATAGTATGGATGAATCTTGTCTTTGAATGGTTTCTCTTTTTTATTCTTCATTTTAGATTGTAAGCTCTGTTGTGTAGGGTTGTCATCTTTTTCTGTGTACTTGTCTATTAAGCATATTAGTTATCTGCATCCCCTATTTACCCCAGACACTGGAACCGGTCGTAAAAGATTGTTTTCAATGACAATCACCTGATGTCCACCAGACGTCTGTACGGGGCTTAGCTGTGTTATGCTTTGCAGGTCTCTGAAGTTCTTATCAATTGAGTGCAAAAAGCAACTCTGAAATAATAGGAAACACTTAAGCTACGTACACACGGCAGATTTTCGCCCGATAATTGGCCGATGCCGATTATCGGGCGATAAAAATCTGACGTGTGTACGTAGCTTAAGTGTTTCCTATTATTTCAGAGTTGCCGTGTGTAAAATCTGCCGTGTAAAATCTGCCGTGTGTACAGTCGGTGTCGTCCATCGTCCGGACGACCGACCTGCCGGATCCACGGACGATGGACGACAGCCGATCCTAATGAAAGGGAAGGGGAGAGCGCGCAGCAGGGTGCCGCTCCGTCGCTCTCCCCCTCCCCTCTCCATAGAGCATGAAGGTGCTGTATGTACAGCACCGTTCATGCATCGTGCACTCCCTTGTCGTTGGAAAGGATCGTGAAAGATCCTTTCCAACGACAAAAATTGGAAGTGTGTACGCAGCTTTAGTTTTAGTTATTGTTTGTTTTTAAAATCTGGCAATCCAAGAAAACATCTTGTATCTATTTACAGTCATTTCTATCATTCAGTTGTTTATTTTCTGTAGTACTCACCATATGTATTTGACAATGTTGTAGATTGCTTGACAACACTAATAAAACCTTGCTGGAAATGCACTGAGTGGCCGTGAGCAGCTGTAATTATGGATTACTCAGACAACATCAGTAAATAGATCACATTTTTCTTGCCATTGTTTGGAAACTTCAGCATGTTGACAAGTGTGCCTGAGATGCCTTGTGACTCATACAAATGCAAACATTAGCAGGCTTTTATTCAGTAAGACAGGAGATGTGTGCACATTTAGTTTGTGAGTGCTGGTAGTTTAAAACAATAACCAGGGAACTGCCAGTTGGTATAAAGTGCAGGCACATAGAGGTGTCTTCATGTCATATGCATCCCTCCCTGTTATGTCCCATATAGCCAAATATGTGACATTCTGTATGGGCAAAGGTCCAACATTTCACTTGGCTTACTTTTAGATCTGTATTTCTCCACCTTTTTAACATGAGGGAACCCCTGCTATAATACCTATATTCACAACTCAAAGTACATTACCATGGTGGGAAGAATGTCACCCTTACAGATCGCCAATAAGATCATTGCTGTCACCTAAACTGACCTGAGGGGCACAAATTGCTCATTGCTCAAGGTAACCCCTAGCAATCTCTGTAGCAACCCTGGTTAAGAAACACTGTTTTAGCCATAAGCAGGCCCCTTTCCTCCTCCTGTGTCACTGTCTACAACCCCTATTTATTGTACAGTGCTGTGTAATATGATGATGCTGTATAAATCCTGTTTATTAATAATAATCACTATGATGTGCAGTTTTCTTGGTCAATAGTAATGTCCGGGAGTCAGGTAGGGTGGTGGCGAGATCTAGCAATGTTTTGTTTATTCTGTATAGCTTATGTGGAAAATCATTTTCCCTGCAAGTATAGTGCACAGAACTCTCGTGCTTTATGTGAGGAAACAGTGGTCTCTCTACATTTCCCCTGCTTTGTCAGAGCTACAGCAGTATAATCGCTGGGGAGCGTGAGCTTTGCTGATTGGAGAGTGGTTGGCCTGACCCAGCAGAGGCATATTGCAACTGTGCAGGAAGCGCAGCGACCCCATAGAGAGCAAAGGTCTTACAATCTCTAGGACATTGCAAATTCAGTTTTTGATGCATTTTGAATTTATATGATTTAAACGAAAGGTTTTTTGGGCATTAAACATGTCCTTGTGCTACTTTCTGTCTCTCTAATTTGGCAGCAGGCTGAAAACAAATCACCTTCCAACTAAAGAAAATTCAACCCCACCCACACATGATCCTCTGCAGCTTTTTACAGGCTCTTCCATGTGCTAGACATAATGACTAAATATCTTCAGAGGCATGGGCAAAGTTTTACTTTTTTAGGACTTGCAATAGCATTGCTGTGTGTTTTTTACCGACACTACATGCAGCATCCAAGAGCAGGTAACCTCTCCAACCGCTTACATGGATGATGCAATTCCATATACAAGTTAAATAGAATAATATACTGCTTCCAATTGCAGGCAAATGCCTACACAAGCGATTTCTAATGCCCGCAAAACCCTATGCTTACCGCATGTTACTGATCATGGGTGCCTATTGGTAACTGTGCGTTCTATAATCACAAGTCTAACCCTTGTTTTTTTAAGATATATATCATTTTCTGATCAGTTGCAATAGTCACCAGGACCTATATGGTATCAAATTGAGAAAAAGGTATACATGCACCCTTCACTACTCTATTCAAAACAATAGTAGTAATGGCTTGGGTCCAGCTATTAGAACCAGCATTATTTTATTCTTCTATCAGCTTCATCAGGCTTACACAGCACATAACAAGGACTGTGTCATGGCATGAGTATGACAAGCATGTGCTACGAACATGTGTGCATGCAATGAGTATGCGCATTCCTCCCATGCTGCTCACTGCGGACGCCGGTCACTTCTCAGCACTGTCCGCCAGGTGTCGCTGTGGACAAGTTGCTGCACACAGAGGCGGTTCATGTCACAGGAAGCGGATGTTTGCGGCGAGCGCTGCACTGGTGTGAGGAAATGAAAACACAGGTAGACGCTCTGTCCCCTGGATATCTACTGCTCTGGTGGAGTGTTCTTGAGGTGAAGGCAGCTAGAAGAGAGTGAAGAGCTGTCGGAGTTGCTGACAGATTGCGCGGAGGTGTGAGAAATAGTGTGACAAGGAAGACGGGAAGGACGCTGGCGGAGTACATTCACATGCTGTGTTCCTGGTAGAGAGCAGAGCCTCTGCCTTCCGCTAGCCATGGCCAGGACACCAATCCTACTGCAGCACCAACACTGCGACTGCTGTGCCCGCCAGGAGAGGAGCGGACATACCGCCTGCCCGGGGCTCTACAGCCTCATCCTGACCCTGCTCACCCTGCACACCGCCCGCAGCCACACCGAGGGTGAGGACTTCTCTTTACTCCTGGGACACATGGGAGGCTTACTGCTGCCATTCACATCACCAGGGAGCACATAGGGTTCAGTGGGGGCCACTTATACCTTGTTACAATGGGGTCCTGGGGACCGCGAGGGTTTGCCGGTGAGGCGGACCCTGCAGCCCATGTGCCATAGATGGGGATAATAATGCTGTACAGGTTTGAGGAGCAAGTTATCCCAAAGGGCCCAGGCCAGTCACCTATAGGGCCTGGGCTTTAATAAGTCTGCAGTGCTTTAATAACGAGACATTTACCCTAAAAATGTAAGGAACCATTGGATATAACAAGTAAGGGGTCGGTCAGCCCCCTTGCAGGTAAAGAGCCAGTCAGCCCGTGTAGGTGAGGGGGCCGGGTCAGCACCGCACAGTCCAAGCTATGAAGCCAGTCTTGACCCTGGTGTGAATAATTTGTAGCGGAGTCATTCCTGTGTATATAAAGTGCCAATCAAGTCAGGGGTTAATTTCTAGACAAACCTGTAACCCAAGTTTCAAAACGAAAAGAACAAAATGAAAGTGTTGGTTCCCTAACTTTAGGTTCTTTCAGAGTGTTTAATATATAAATTCCTCACATTTATAAGAATAGCCTGAGTACTGAAATAATAAAAAGCAAAAGAAGCCCTTTGTGTGACTTGCAAATTGTGTTATACTGTGGAGATGTAAAAACAAAACCTTGCAGTAGAATTACAAAATAGCCTGGGTTGTCTGCAGACCTCAGCCTCTTCTGTCATTAGTATTAGTAAATGTATTAGTAAGTGGTGAGGACAAGTTACCATAAACATAGAGGGTTTTTTTTCATTTACAGAATATTGGATTGAAAGATGTGGTTGTATATTGGAAAACATATGCATAAAACTTCTGTGAAGGATTTTGTTGTGAGCTCCTCTGGGTGATGGTAGAACAACAAGTGTTACAGACTCCTGCGGCTGTACATATGCATGGAAATATATTTCGAGGAATTGCAGGCTGTATATTTTTGCCTGCTACAATGTTTTCCCAATGCTTAATAATGACCTGTAACATTTGACTACAATACTACATTGAGGATCTTTTAGGTTAGGGGTATGTTGGCTATGCTAATGCTCACATAAGGCTCTATTTATAAAACAAGGAATCGGACATCTTCCAACAAACATTACCTCATGGGAATCTGCCAGGTCCATGTGTTTTAATGGCCGTATTTGATTCCCACCAGGGTATGTCAGATTCCCTGCCTTATAAATAGAGCCAATACTGTCACCTGAAGTGAATATTTGGGGTGATATTTTTTAAGAAGGTGGCTGTACAGACTGCTCCATTCAATGGACGGGAGGACAAGCATGGGGAACCCTGCTGCATAGTTACATGATAGTATAAACGCAGCCATTGTGATAGGCCATGTTGGATTACTTACGTCAGTGGACACCTGCAAATTAATATGTATTTATTTGATGTATTATTACTACTTTATAAAAGTTTATGAAATGCTTTGTGTGCTTTGCATGGGGAAATCAGCTATAGAAATTAGTATAGTATAATGCATACTTTATCTTTGTGTTGTGTGATAAAATACAGCAATTCACAACATTTTCATCTTTCTATTGGTGAAAATCTACATACTGCCTATGCCATGGACACGCAGACAGCAGGGGAGCAAACATCTTCCATGAGATGCGAACAATAAAATGTTCCAGTTCAGTAGCTGTGTTTTATAAGAATATTAGTTTTGAGATTTATTCTGTTGAATGGGTTGGATTTATAGCAGAGTTTAGAAAATTTTGTCTGACTCTTTTCTACAGGCTCATATCTACAGAATAAGCATTCCACCACACATTTACATCAAATACATATAAAAAGTATCATATGTTTGATCATATGTTTGAGCAAATTACCTAAATAATTGAAATGTGGTTTGGTGTAGTTCTTGGGAAGCATAGTTTTTTTTTAACTCATCAGCCCTTGATTGATTGATATGTCCAGTCTTCATGTGAGCGCTTTAAACATCCCTTTCCAAGAACTCTTGTAAATAGAGTTTGTGTTCCTGTGTGTTATCTTTTGTATATGAAAATCAGTGGAGAACTACACAAGGCTGTGTATATTTCTCATTGTGTGTTCGCATGAAGGGACATGGGCAGGATGTGAACTATTACTGCAAGAGCTCCTCTATTCCTGCCAGACTATCCTGCCCTGCCAATGTCAGCCAAGATGCACCAGCAAATCCCCCCATATAGTTCCCCATACCAGGAATGTTGTTCTGAAGATGATGTTCTGAAGATGAAAATCTTTACACAAATATTGTTTGACAGATTGGCTACCTTTAATGGATTGAGGGTTGCTTTTCATTAATTTACCACACTATTTTCTGTTTCGGTATCTTAAGCTGTGTCATGATGAACCTGCTTAGGTTGGTGTTTTGTATACCTTTAGATGTCTACCATTGAGATAATGTGCTCTTCCTTCTGCAATTAAATGCCTTCAACTTGCCACCTAAAATTCCTGCAGGCGTTCCAGAACCAATAAACTTTTGGAGATGGGTAGCAATGACTTTGATGACATTTGGCAAATACATAAAAGATCCATTTGTTTTTTTTTTTACACTGGCCTAAATTGCTTCCAGTATTCCCAGATTACCATGACTGGACAGTGAAGGAGAAACAGCTCATCAATTAGTTTTTATGTCCAATACTACTAATTAATCTGAATTTAAAAAAAAATACACTCAGAATAATTTTAGTACACATAGATATACTATAAAGCCTAATTTCCTGTAAAATATTATAGGTGAGGTTATTCAAGAAAATGGGTAAATATGATTATTTTAAAATTGTCCATGCCCATGAAATGGTACTCAAGATTGTCAAACAGGCAAGGCTTTAAAAACCTTTATAGCTCAAAAGCTTAGAATTATGGCACTGGAATTATTGATCACACCCCAGTGTGCATGGGGATACCCAATATTAGTCACTTAATCATTTTACTATAAAGCCTGAATCCAGATAAAGTTTAAAACAAGATTTTTATATATAGATATAGATATGCAGGCTATAGTAAAGGAAGGTTGTAATTACTGGGAAGAACAATGAGTCCTTACTGAGATGAACACTGCTTTTGCAAGCAGTGTTAAGTGGCAAAACCACCAGCAAATGCTGCTAGTTTTTGGCTGCCAGGTTCAGACCCGCTTCTGGATTTTAGTGATCCTATACCGCTGGCACCTTGTTTTGTTGCTCATGCTATAGCTCTGGTTAGTAAAGAAACGCACTGCAACCTTACCAACAAAGTGAACATGGAAACATAGCCTTAGTACCCTAGTCATTAAAAAAAAATTATAGGTCATTTAGAAGTAGCATTGACCATCATCCAGAATTGTTAGCGTTTCCTTGATTACGATTATGATTACGCTGTTTTCCTTGCATATTGGGCACAATCGATAGAAGCAAATGGGCTGACCTAAGAGATTTTTTCTGGTTCAGGTGGTTTCAGTTAGATGTAGGAACACCTTTGTCTTTTGATGCTATTTTGAGGTCTTTTTTTTTTTTCTTTCTTCTCTGACCTCTGTACCCCCTGTAAAAAGTATAAATGTTGTACATGCATCGCAATGTCTGTTGGTTTTAGAACCACACAAGACAGTTACAGGAATATAAGCAGGCTCAAATACAATATTATGCATTGTCAAGTGAGAGGTAAAGTGAAATTGCTTCTTATTATACCACCATCAAGAATTGCAGCACAAACTTGTTTCTCAAAGAGCATAATAAGCATACGGTATATTTATACAGGGCATTGGCTGAAAATTAGAAGAGGTTATTCTGAGTTGAGCAGCAGTAATCCTGCAAAGGTTTGAACCACTGTACCCCGTTACATGATTATAGTAGGATCAATCATAAAAACCTCTTCCTAGTGTCTATTTGTCTATATATGCAGCTTACAATAAACTAATATCAGAGAAAGGCTCTATGCACTTCATGCTTGTTCATTTTTTTTTTTGGGTTCCTTATTCTATTATTGCCCATCAACGTGTGGAGTACGTAGTCATAGGTGACAACAAGATGGTTGGTTAGGTCTGTTTTATTAAATTCAATTTAGGTACCTGTCAGCCAACATAGCTGATAGGCAGCAAAAACATGGAGATTTTTTGGCACAGGTTGCTGCTACGCCCAGTGGAATAATCAGTTCACCTGGAATTTGAGCCTAATGAGTAATAGATGCCTACCCATCCACAGGTTTTCAGGACACGCCTAGCTCAGTGCTCCATTCCTAAGGGTGTAGAGGTGCCTCTTATGATTTACCAATTATCTGTGCTGTCCTTTGACTATTACCAGGAAACTAATTGCCTTCTAATCAGTGAAGGTCAAGGTTATTTCTGTCTTTTTAAACAAAATGATCTCTGTACTAGGTAGTATAAAACTTTTATGTGCTACTCCTCCCACAGTAAAAAGCTGCATTTGGATAAAAAGGTGTATTGTTTTTTTTTTTTTTTTGTCTGTGTATCATTGGGGAAATTATTTCTGGTAAATTAGAGAATATTCTGTGGGGAAAACTGAGAATTCCCATAGTAGAGAGTTTGTCCTCAGAACAAGTTTCTGTTAGTGTTTTTTTTTTTTTTTTTTTTTATTCTTTTAAAAAAAATACAGGAGTATATTCTGAATGTGGCCATAATAGAGACAAGGATAGCGGTATTATTCTTAACCCCCTAAAACACTTGATCCAAAACCAAAAGGTTTTGGCTTGATAAACAAAATTTTATTTGTGCCTGTAGATCTCCCTACAGGTTTGACAATTTTGAAGTAGCACATTAAGAGTCTATGCCCTGAATTGATGAATTTGAAAAATCCTTAACAAAACAATTGTTTATTGCGCTGTGTATAAATGTAGTGGATCACAACAGTAGTGTTTTGAAGTGCCTAAACACAGTTCAGTTTAATCAACAAGAAGCAGAAGTATGTAAGATTTCTTTTTTTTCTCCTCCACTTGATTGAGGATGATTTGAAATGTGTAAGCAATCTGATTGCCCTTAGAAAACTCAGTTTAATTATGGGGGGGATTTTAGGATTATGTTTAAAAAATCCTCTTTAATCAGCCTTCAACAACATGCAAACAGTCAAGTTACGATTTCATTATATGTTCATATTACTTTTTAATAATTTTAGGTTTCAGATAAAAAAAAAAAATTGTCAAAAACATTTGTAGTTAGCTGGTCAACGTGAAAAGAAACCATTAATGCTTGTGTGATCGACTTGAAGTATTCTCCACATTTGTTTTAATAAGGGCCTATGAACTCTAAAAGGGTTTGGTATCTTACAGAAAATATCTGAAACCGGAGTCTAAGTAGTGAAGCTTTTCATCTTGAAATACCCTGAAAGCGGGGCCTTACAGGCTGGTGACTAGCCATTTGCCGTCCATTTGCCATTTTTGGGTGCATCATCCACAGTTCTGGTCCTTCCTTAAGACATTACCTCTGTACCTTGCGTATAGGGTTTGTAACACTTAGTGTGTGTCTGTTTGTGTATACGTGCCTTTCCTTTTTTTTTTAAAAAAAAAAGAAGAGTTTGAAAAGCATATCCTATTTGCACGCTTTGCACTACAGTACATTTGTTAAACTTAATTGCCAAAAGTAGAATGTGACTGTCTTTTTATGATAATAATTGATTGCACCCTGCCAGCATTTTTATACTTCAATGATTTTTAAGGGTATAAAGACTGCTTATAGCATGTCTGCCAGGATGGTTGGAGTTCAAAAGGTTAATAACTTGTCCTACGGTAATTAGTACTGGTATTGTGGCAAACTGCATGCCTAATGTGCATCAGTGCCATATAACTTAATCCCACACTTGGCTTGGTTACTGCCAGAAAAGTATTTGTAGTTGGAATAAGTTAATAATTCTAAAATTCAGTAACTTTCTTCATGGTTGTTATGTTTATGGATTTTTGACAATGTGCATAGCAATGTAATTTTGTTTGTAGCAGTTTTGATTGCTACATTGATAGTCAGATGCTTTCTATTTCCATGCTTTTCTATTGACTTACATGTGCACGTTTTCACTTACTGCCACAATATTCGCTGTGTGAAAAGGACAGAATGAATGAATGAGTGTTCGGTCATTCCAGTGCTCTGATAAACCATTACGCTGCTGGCATTACTATTACATATAAAAGGAATTCTCTATTTTTTTGTACTGCATTGTATATTTCTTTATTATGTATGAAAAAATGTAGGTTGTTTTGTCTACAAGAAAACATGTGAAGGAACGCTGCTCCATTAGGAAAGTGTTAGTACTATAAAAACAAAACCCACTATAAAGCTGCGTATACACGTCAGATTTTTCTCGCCCGATAATTCCGTCCTGGCGGATCCATGAACGACGAGCGATCCTAATGCAAGGGAAGGGGGAGAGCGCGCAGCAGGGTGCCGCTCCGTCGTTCTCCCCCCCCCCCCCTCCATAGAGCAGAACGGTGCTGTATGTCAATGACAAAAATTGCACGTGTGTATGCAGCTTAAGTCTGCCAAACCCAATAAATAAACAGGACTTCCACTGATCAGTTCTTGCAATCCAATACATATTTTTTATTTTAAACTTGAATTAATATTGTAAAGCCCATGCAATATGTTTATTTTAACTTTCTTTCTGTTCTGTATATCACTGTGCAATAGACAGAAAGTTAGGGGAAAATCTCCTAAATGGAGATACAAAGTAGAATAAGAAGTTTGGCAGATATTCTAACCCTTCCCTAGCCTCCAATAAATAACACTGAACTTTGGTGTCCCACGAGCTTATGTTTTTGTGAAGGAAAGATGGAAGTCCAAATTGTGTTAGTGTTTGACAACCAATCCTACAAATAAGTAGAAACGTGGGTCACTCCAACATCTTCACATCATTTTATTAATGTGTCCAATAACAATATCTGTTCATTCAGTGGCTCCTTAATATTGAGTAGATTTTTTTGTTAAGATAATTTAGTTTTATGTTTTGCAACGAAAGCTCGTCTGAAGTTCATTTTCTATTGGTTGTTCAATAGATGACAAATTGTTCTCTATGGATGCTGATAAAATGTTAACCTCAGTTTATTTTTACACCGCAAAACATTTTCAATCTGCTGTAAAAATACCTATTCTGATTTCTGAGTACTAATTATGTGGCAGTCACTGATCTGTTTTCAGTTCAGACTGTTAACTTCTTTCTGGCCAGGTAGTCAGTGTAAGGTTCTATATGACACAGACATTGGACATGCAGATTCAGCCGATCCAAAGACAGTGATTGCATACGTGGCAGGTGAGTCTTCTACACAGTGAGCTGTGTTCAGGGTGCAGTTAAGATGTCATTACTCACTTGTAAGGCCATCAACTTCTGCCCTTTAGTCTGATTCTGGCAGGCATACAAAACAACAGTTGTCTCTAAAGTGAGCGTACGGTTTATTTAATGCAGCAATTCATTCCTTGTGTTTTCCTTCCTTTCTAAGATTTACACCACTATATTTCTGGCACATTTCCTTGAGAGTGTGAGTGGCTTAACCCTTCTGTAACAACCCAGTAGGACAGAAAAATAAGCAGACGCCCAACAAATGATCTACTTCTAGGTTACAAATATGTTTTCCTTATGAGCCTGTGTAAATCCTTCTTATCCATACCATGTCTTGTTATTCTGAATGTAATGAACTGATAATCCAAAATTCAGTTTTTCTGAAAAGACACATTTTGAGGTTTTGTACATCAAACACAGCATTTGCCCTAAAAGGTCTTTTTAATACAAATTCCATAGATTATAAAATGCATGTAAATAAACCAGCATTTGCAAAATAATTTTGTGTTTTCACACAATATGTAAAGTTAAGTCTGTTGGTACAACATGTAATGCTTTTTTGGATTCATGTGAACGTTGCATAGGTTTGTTTTATTGTTAATTCCAGGAATGTTTGGTGGTCCTGTGGTAGATTTTGGCCAATTTTAGATTTGTTCCAATGTTAGATTTGTAATGTGAAGATTTCCACTGTACAATACTTGAATTTCAACAAGCCCTGTTAAGACTTTTGGTCCTGTAAAGGGTGATTTGTTTTTTAGCTCAAATGTATCTGAAATATTTTTTTTTTCTTAAGATGATGTTGAGTCTTGTACTATTTGCCAGTAACAAAAGCTAAACACATTCTATTTTACCACAATGGAACAAAGTTGATTTGTGGAAAAATATTCCATTCGACCTGACACCGCAAACCAATCACCAACCAAAATAATTTTTGTTTTGGATAAAGCAAGAGCAGGTTTTTTTCTAACCATTAATGTCCGTGACAAAAAGTGGGAAAAATCCTTAGCAGCTTCGCAAATAGCAATAGGAAAGATAATTTTTTTTTTTTTTAACACCTGCTTTGTCCAAAACTGCATACATTTGGTGTGACTTGGACTCCAAAGCTGAACTACAGACTAACAACCCTGTCAGACAGTACAGCCAGCTTTGTTAACCTCAATATTCTCTGCTGCATGTAATCAATACACACTGGGCCACCTCAATCCACTTATGCACCCCCTCCCACCTACACATGCCACCTGTGATCGAACCGTAAAGAAACCTTAAATACTCCTCAGTGTACATTCAGCAAAGATGGTATGGCATTTTATGAAATTGGTATGGCATTTTATGAAATTTTCAAAAACCTATTATGAAATAGGTTTTTGAAAATTTCAGTACAAGCCTACATTGGAAGAAAAGTGACTTTCAACCTGCTGCACACAGCTATGTTTCTTTAAACATTTTGCCAACATCTGTTTATTTCCTTTAGTAAGTAAATTTGCCCACTAGTTGAATGTTAGCCTTTACATGTTTAGAAAGTAAAAACAGCCTAATTCTATAGATAGAAAGATCTGATTGTGACCACCTTAACTTAATGCTGGCCATAAAGCTTGGACACTGCCTGGCAGACAAGTAAAATGTCTAGGGTACACTTCCGAAATATTAAAAACATACAGTTAGGTCCATAAATATTTGGACAGACAACTTTTTTTTTCTTCTAATTTTGGTTCTGTACATTGCCACAATTAATTTTCAATGAAACAACTCAGATGCAGTTAAAGTTGAAAGTCTGCAGTTCAGTTCAGTGGGTTGAACAAAAAGATTGCATAAAAATGTGAGGAACTGAAGCCTTTTTTTTTTTTTTTTTTTACAAAATCAACTCCAGGCCTTTTATCTGCTTAGTTCATAATGACATAACAAAAGAATTGCCCACACCAGCCCATGAAATAGCCTTTGAGTCGTATGACCAATTACTTTTGAGCCCCTGAAATGAAGTGATTGTGTAGAAAAAAGGCTTTAGTTCCTCACATTTATGCAATCTTTTTGTTCATCCCACTGAATTAAAGCTGAAAGTCTGCAGTTCAACTGCATCCGATTTGTTGCATTTAAAATGAATTGTGGTAATGTACAGAAGCAAAAATAGAAAAAAGGTGTCTCTGACTAAATATTTATGGACCTAACTGTATTAAGTTCTATAAAGCTTATTTTAGCAGCACGTTAAATTTTGTTGAGTTGCTGAGAATATTTTTTTTATTATAATGATAGCAATCATTTAAAAATGGTTAATATATCTGTTTAATATAAAAATGGTTATATCGAAGTATATTAGTGATCATAAGCTTAAAATCACTTTTTTTTGTCTTTTGATAGTACCCATCTTCTGTCTCTCTACTTACCCATCATTCTATATCCCCCACCTATTGTGTGATAACTTCCCCCATGTCTTATATTGTAAGCTCTTCAGGGCAGGGTCCTCTTCTCCTGTGTTGGTCTGTATCTGTCTGTCATTTTTAACCCCTATTTAATGTACAGCGCTGCGTAATATGAGGGTGCTATATATGTATATAGCACCCTCATATTACGCAGCGCTGTACATTAAATTTCATAATAATTATTCTTGGGGGTTTCTGCAATTTAAAAAGTTCAAGAAACACTGACCTAAAACAATGCAATCGATCCATTGTCTGACTTTTGTTAATTGGTTTTGCTTATTTTAGAATTGTTACATTTACTTTATTTGCAGTGTGATTACATTGCATTAGCCGTTCAGTACCTTTTCTGGCTCATTATTCTCTCCTGTGCATTCAGCATGATACTATTACAATTCATCCACCATTCAGGACAGAAGGTATTGAGATGTCTTCCAGCATCTTTTCCTTGGCTCACATATGGGAGTAGTGTTTGGATGTAAATGGTAGCCAGTTGTATGTGATACATCTTTTGAGGCCAAGTATTAAAGTATTTCTTCTACCTGGTGATCTTTTTGTATATTCGGTGACATGGTCACGGTATACACTGCATGTTAATTGTACCCTGAGCTGTAATTGAGCTGTAGAGGTGTTTTGTTTACAGTGAAGTATAAACATATTTAGATATATTTTTGATCAAGGAAGACTAAATCTTGCTGTTATTTAAGGATATTTAGCTTACATATTTTTTTTGGAATAAATACTGACATAAACTTGCATGCTTTTTTTTTATCTTATGGGTAGCGGCAGGCACCATTGACTAAACATTTTGTTGGTAAAATACCATTACTTTAGATTATCTTTTTTGGTCTTTCATTACTTCTTCCTTGCAGCTAAACTCTAGTCTTGTATTCTTAAAACTACCCTTCAACCTCCCACCCCTACCTCTGTGTACTTCAGTACTTTTTTTTTAGATTACCTTAACCTCTGACATGACATTTGGTGTCTGAGGGGGGAGTCCCAAGTCTTTGTCAGTCTCTGAGAAGTAACCGGTCAAAGGCAGAGGTATGTCATTGGAAGGAAGACAGAGGGCCAGTGATTTTATTGCAGTCACTGCTCAAAGTTATTACAGTTGTTGGCTCTGTGAGGAGAGCACTGTTCTGCCTATCTATAGTCACATATGTGGTTCTCCTGCTTTGCAGGCACATTGTATGTTAGTGTGCAGGTAATCCTTTATCACTTCCATTTGCACTAATGTTTATCAGCTGTCTTCTGCCACTGCTGACAAAAAAAATAAATTACAAAGTTCAGCTTTTGTATCATGTTTGTGTGGGGAAAAACCTGACAGCTGAATAGTGAACTTGAACAAGGATAGGAGATTTTTCAGTTCACCGCTCTGTATCCCACAGACTGTATGGGCACACAGGCATTTCTGGACAGAATGTATTTCCATACAGACCATCCCAAGACAAGTCTACACATTCAGCTGATTGTATATGTATAAAAGACAGAAAATAAATAGCTAAAGAGGAGAGCAAGGACAGCATGGGTGGGGAGAAATGGGCTTTTGATGGTCCTTGTACTTCAAACAGGTATAAGGTGGGCTCAAGATACCAGCTGTATCTCCAAAGTAAAATAAAGCTGGCAATCAGTTTTTAAAGAGAAGGCAGTCATTAGCAGATAATTTTTGCTGCACACTTGTTGGATATTAACATGCACACTTGAGTGTATTTTCATAGTCCCATTTTTCTTTTATCTGTTTTGTTATTGTTGATGAGCAGGAGTTTTGTGCATTCTTTTATAATCTCTATCTGACTATTATTACTTAACAGGATTTTTATGTAGCACCAACATCTTGTAATGTAATTGTATGTTTTTAATGTAATTTAATGTAATGTAATTTGTAAGTGTAAGTTTTTGTATAGATTTATAACTACAGCAGGAAAAGGTGCTTCATTTGAAATGAGATCTATGTGAAACCTGGTAAAGAGTTGATTTAGGTTTGTGGCATACTCCACATGGCACCTAGCTACAGCAAGTGCATACGTTCAAACATCATTCTAGTGAATTTCACAAAACCACTTCAGGGTTCTCCCCAGGCCCTTTTAGCTGGGTTCACCACCCGGCATTTTTCAGCACCCACCCGGCTGTTTTTGGGTGGCTACTAAAGAGTTTGGTCACAATACAGGGGCTGCCACCCGCCTACAATTTCTTCCCACCCAGCTTAAAAAAATTTCTGGGTTGAGCACTGCACTTGGGTTTCCTGTTTGTTTTTTGTTTTTTTATCGCTTAAAGGAAAGGCTTAAATGTGCCCACCATATCAAGTAACATCTGTATTTTTATCTTTGTCTATTAATCCTATTTCTTAGTACCAGATGTGATATTGTTTTATATCTGCTCTTCTCCCAGAAGATTCACTTGGTCTTTGCTGGTTCAAGACATTTTATTGAGACATTACATTTTGATCTTTTGTCCCATCTTGGGTATAGCTGTTATTTCCACATATTAAATGACAGAAAATGCCTTAATTAACATGTTTGCTGCCAAGGATGTAAGGGTTTTGCTTCCTTGGCTGCATTGGCTCACCATGTGTTGTAGGTGTGATTAAGGTGAGTAAAAAGACTCTCAATCACCAGCTGTCTATCCAGCTATCTTGTGATGGCAATAAAATTACTTTAAAATAAAAAAAATATTAAAGTATAATAAAACCTGTAAACACACATTTGTATGCAAATGAACACACTGTCTTTACATTTGCACTACACATTTTGCCTGGCATGCCAGAATGAAAGCAATAATTTTTAGGGACGGATTCTAACTCTAAATTGAGGACCTTTTTTAGAGGGTTTTAAAATTCTACCACTGGAAAAATGTTTAGTGCTGTAATTTCTGCTACTGCATGAACTTGTGCTTCGTTTAAGGCTACATTCAGGAAACTATTTTGTTTTAGAATTGGAAAATTACTTTTTGGGTTTCTCGTAATGCTGTCTTAAGTGAAAGAATCTAGCAGCAGGAAACTGACTACACACAAGATTCTTGCTTGTGATACCACTGTATATACATGCTGCAAGAATGATGTGTAAAAAAAATCAAGCTGTCTAATTATTGTTAATGAGACAAATACATGTACAATTCAATTTTGTTCTTACAGTGTGAGTACTTTGTTTACCAGTTCACCAGTTCATCACCCCCTTCCCCCCCTTGTCTCTGAATACATAATCCCCCTTTCCTGTTGTAATGGTTGACTTTAGAGAAATAAAGGCCCCAATAATGGGGTCATTCCTGGCCTTGTGCTGGCCACTCCTGTGAGCATGTTCTTAGGCTCAAAAGCAATTGAATTGTTTAGGTCAGAGTGCTTGCTTGCTTGCAGGGAAATGCTTGAGGTGGATATCAAGGCATATTTGGGTATTTTTATTATGTTTTATATATGCTCGCATGGACAAACTATATACCAAAAAGGTGGTATGAATGTCAAATATGTGGCTACTTTTGTTAGAGAGTGCAGTTGGCATGTTTGCTGTCTTCTTTGCTGTCATGCGGTATGTTTAATCATCGTTGGCCAGTGTTGACATATATTGTGGTAGTACAATCACTGCTGCAGTACTACCTATACATTATTATTATTAAACAGGATTTATATAGCGCCAACATATTACGCAGCGCTGTACAATAAATAGGGATTGCAAATGACAGACTAATAGGATGGCCGATATGTAGTGGTGGGAAGTAATGAGGGTTTAGCAGACAGAAGAAGATGGGTAGGCAAGTTTAAAAACAAAATGGGTTTTGAGCGCTCTTTTAAATGAGCAGAAAGTAGGAGCAAGCGGAATAGGACGAGGAAGACCATTCCAGAGAGTCGGGGCAGCTCTAGAGAAGTCTTGTAACCGTGCTTGTGATGAGGTTATGGGTGAGGAAGTCAGTAGTAGGTCATTGGAGGAGCGGAGAGAGCGGCAGGGGGAGTATTTTTTTACCATGTCAGAAATGTAAGTGGGACAATAACTGTGGAGGGATTTGAAGGCAAAGCATAGGAGCTTAAATTTGATTCTAA
>NC_092858.1:68262497-68268375 GCF_032062135.1 Pyxicephalus adspersus | reverse complement strand
GGTTGGGCTCATCCATTGCAACATTAAAATCACCAAGGATAAGGGTGGGCAGGTCATGGGAAAGAATGTGTGGGAGCCAGGATGCAAAGTTATTCACACCTTTGTCATATTTGAGTAAAACACTGTAAATTAAAAAAAAAAGTGTTTACATTAAACTGGTCATATGTATACCAGAAATCTTTGAAGAGACTGCAATGTTCTCCCTAGAATTTTTTTAGGCTGGGTTGGGAAGAAGCTGTATAAAACAGCCAGGTGGTCTGCCCGATTAAAAGGGGCTGGGGAGAACACTTGACTATAGCTTTCCTTAAATTTAATTTTATTTTCCTCTGCACTCTAAGCAATAAAATGTTTACGTATTCTGTTTTTCATTTTCAGCTTTCATCCAGTCTGACAATGGTATTGAAGTGCTGCGGTTTGATGAAGGAGGCCTTTTAGAGGTAATTCCCAACAAGATATTTGTTTAAAAAAATAAGGCTGATTTTTAGATTATTCACAATGACACATTCTAGCATGATGCACTTTCAGTGAGATTACAGTACAATATTTATTACAAACATCCATCAGAAATCACTGAGTTTGGAGGGAGAACCGAGGGGCTCATTTACATAAGAAACCATCTGCCTGGCTCTGTGTCTTTTTACTATTACTAAATGTACATAAATACAAACACAATAGAACTACTCCTCGCTATTGTTTACGAGAGGCCTGTTTATTAGAAAACTATAGTATATTTGTAGGCAGTCGCAAAGCCCAATAGAATATTGCCTAAGCAACATAAGCATTTATAAGTTCTTAGTAATGCTAACAATAATCAGTAGTGATTAGTTATTTTGACAGACTGAATTAATGGATTCTAAGCAAGTAGCATAAAGTAATGATTAGTTGTCCAGGGTTGGAGTACTGTGTAATTATGCAAGATTGTGATTCACTGTTCATCTGATATACTTGGTAATACTTTTTTTAGTTTTGGAAGTTCTGCTAAGCTATTTAATATCTTCCATATACCTCTAGCCATAGAAATTGATGCTATCTCGAGATTCCAAAAACATGTTAAAGTGGACCTTAGTGGTATCAAAAATGGGTCATGGACACTTGCATACACACTTAAACCCTTTCACAACATTGTCAGGATGTAAACGAGCTAGTGCAGCTGCAGAGATTTAGTTACATGCTGTAAAGCTAGCATAGGGATCATGCCACAAGTAAAAGCACTTGATTGGGAAAGACATTGAACATTATCCTAGGTTTGCTGGTACTAATTTGTGGACAATTTCACTTTAGGTGAAGTTGGGCGTTAATCCTCTTACCCTACACTTATTTGCGATATATTTGGCCATAATTTGTTCCAAAATATTGGTCAACTGGTAGAGTAGATTTTTTAATAATGCTGGCACTCTCCACCTATTATTCATGAGATGTAATTTCTTGTCATGCCAACTCCTGAAAATCAACATGTTCTGTTATGAATCACACGTGCTTAATATGGTGTGGTGTATGTACTTAATAGCATGTTTATGTATAGAACATTGGTACTGTTCAAAGCTACTAATCTATACATTGACACATCGTCCTCTAATATTAAATGAACTATATTTAACGGTTACGGTACATAAACATGTTTTACTAAAATAGATGTTTTTTGGCTTAATAATCTTTTTGTTCGACATCTTAGACAGTTAAGGATTTAAATTGTTCACGGAACATAGACCTTAGGTTATCTGAATTGTCTGTTGAGTTTCAATATTTAATATTGACATTCGCTGTCGGACTTCCCTCTTGGGTTCAAAGAATGATGGATTGTTGATTAATTGGACATGCTGTCATTTTGTTTTTTATTATCCCCACTTTGGAGTAAATGGTAATTAAGTATAAAGCTTAAATCCCTTTTTTATTTTGAATAACATTTTGGATGGTTGGAATAGCACTGCGTTTTTGCTGGACAGACATTGTCCCACAGGGCTGCACAGTAGGTATCTGTGGAACAAAGAGGGTAAAGTATTTGACCAATAGAGTTGATCATTGAGATGCAGAAAAATTCAGCTTTTATGCAGATCACAAGCAAATGTTTCTGTAATTGCGCGGACTTGAATCAGACAGTTTTCTTTTAGAGTTTGGATCGGTTAGTCAGTTGAGATTTCTTGTAACCTATTGACCATCTCTATCGTCCAGCATTTGAGCAAACCAAAAAGATACTGTTTTCTGTTGAAATCTGTAAGCCTCTTCTGACATCTCTTCTTGTTGACTGTATACTGTGGAGACATTCTTCAAATCACTAACTTGAAACAAGTATCAGAAAATGGTTCTGTTTTAGTCTAGAAGGTTACTGTATAGTAAATATTACAGCCACATAGAGGTAAGTTAGCAGCTGCATGGTTTGATTCTACTTGTGAGTAGCTTTTGTTTGTAGGGAGTGAGCAAGTCTGCAAAAACTCAGAGAGGTTCAGCATTTTTAGATTGAGACTGGCAACTTCAGTGTTTCCCGCATGAATAAAAAAAATAGTTTCTGTATAGAAATAGATTTGGAACTGCTTGATCTGCATGCATCTAGTTGTTGTATGCTGGACAAAGAACCTCCCATCCCATATCAGATGGGAGGTTAATACTTAACCTGGCAGTTATATGTATGAATAAATTATATACAATATAGTCTGTCATTACTATTATTCCACCATAACATTGTTTTATTGTTACTTGTTGATCTTGCCAATAGATTTTTTTAATTTTTCACTTCTTTATAAATACACTTTAACTTTGCTCTTCTAAAAAAAAAAAAAAAATTGCATTGCCCCTGAAAATGGCATTCCCAACCCCCATATACCTAACTTACTTACGCTGACAACAGCGTCTGACACAATTAACAATGTGGCATGTGTTCTGTACCTGTGATGGTGCCTGGGTCTATTGCCCAGTTGTTGCTGGGCAGGAAGACGCCATTAATTTATGTCACTAAAACAGCCGAACTCTGTAAAGGTAGCGTAAAAAATGCACTGACACTATGCAGGAACTTTAGCTTTTCTTGGTATTTTGAACAGTTTGACATGCTTCATTTTTGCTTACTCTAAGCTTCTCTTAGTGTGCATTAGAAACTAAAGCAAGTCAAATAGAGTCTGACTCTTTACCTGGCTGTGGTTAAACCAGCATTCTAAATCCCTTTCTTCCCCAGCCTCGCTGTCCTTAATATTACCCCTTTTTTGTTTCGGATTTCTAATGTCAGTCGTTGAGGCTCAGTATCCCATGTGGCCCCTACCACAGCTTCTTGTATTGAGTAAGCAATATACGGCACCCTGCCCCCCTCCCATTGGCTATATTCATGCATTGCAAAGAGAAGCACAGAAACCTGATATATCTAATCTAAAAGAAGGATATTCATGAAAAATGGTTTAACCTAGTAGCATGTTGACGAGAGTAGATAGTAAGAACCCAAGGAACTGAGGAAACCAAAATTTAGGCAGAATAAACTTAAAAAAATGTTTCTGGAATTTCTTAGTGTTAGAGTTGGGTTTAAATGTAGCTCAATATAAAACTACATGTCTGTAGGGTGACGAGGCTGCTGTGTAATATGATCATTGTCTGATCTTACCGACCCTTATTGGCTGTTAAGGCAAAAGCAATTTGTGGAAAACTGTAGTCTAAAAAAGGGTCTGAAAGTAATACCTATTCCAGCTTAGACTGCTGTGGTTTGGCTATGGGCAGAAAGAGCCTTGTGCTTAAAGCCAAGAGTTGTTTTCAGGGACTGTGCTAGTTTAGAAATGTGCAACTTCCCTTTATACCCAATGTATTATGGTTTGCCATGGTATGTATGTGACAAGTGAAATTTCCAGGAATGCATTTTTTCCAACCTTTTTCTAAATAACAAGTGCTATACCTGATGGTAGATTCACCTTTTACTTATTTGGCCTTCCTCAGCCCTACAACCTCTGGACTGTTTGCTGTGAGCTGTGGGATGCACTATTTCTTCTCTACTTCCCATCTCAGAAGTCTTAAAGCTGAACTCTAGTCCTAATACCACCATACCTTCATTCACCCTTCCACACTAAATGACTGCACTTACTTAAAAGAAAAAAAAGTTTAGTATATATTATGGTAATTGCATCATTAATGAATGCAAAAAGTACATACTTGCCTGATGCCTGTGGGTGGGCGTAGTTCAATCATTCAGAATTAAAATGCAAACTACCCTATGTAACTCCCACACCTCATGTAGATACTAGCTTGCATTAAATGGTATGCAAGACAAAAAAATCAAAAGATGGGATGACGACACAGATAAGATGGGCTAGCTGATGTCCCAGTGTTTCTTGACTTTTTAACAACTCCTTCTATATATACTATATCCGCAGCTCACAGTACATTAATGTGATGGCCTCTTGCATGGCTAACCATTGAGAAGAATGCTGCCTTAACAGCCAAAAAGGTTATTGGGGGTCACTTAAACTGACCTGATAGGCAGAGTTTGCACATTGTTCAAGGAAACCCCTAGAAACCTCTGAAATAACTCTCCGATTGGGAAACACTGTGATAACCCACCATCCTGGGAATGGGGAACAAATAGGTGTTACAATGCCTTGTAATGCTTGTACTGCTTATTCTGCAGTGGAGTGATCTCCAGCCCAACAAGGGCCTAGCACATTCCCCCTTTCCATTAGGCAACAGTCTGAGTCTCCCATTTCAGACTTTGAAAAGTAGCTTACCGGTAAAGACTTCAACTTAATGTGTTAGTTTCTTACCATAGTACAGGGAACCAGAAATAATATTTATTCTTAAGCGCCCTCGCTGTGTTTTGGGGCTGTGGCCAGAAAGCGTGTTCACGTATGGTAGTCTTAACATAAGGTGTGCAGATTATGGCTGAGGCACCTAAAATGTTTTTTTTTTAGCAGGCTTAACTAAACCTCTACCAAAATATCTTAAGTACATAATTACTGATATAAGTTTGGCAGCTTGCATTACCATAGCCAAATTTTGGATACGATAAATTATTGTGCACCAATCGTTAACAATACATGGGATCTAATTGGTTGAACTAGATCTGGAAGTTTATGGGTTTTTCCTATTATTTCTCTTAGTTCCTTTATGTGCTATTCTTTATAGTTTTAATTCATTATTGGTATTTAGGCAGCTAGTTTGCAACATATTGTTGCTGGATATCTCACAAATATAATGCTTTCGGTATATATATTGTACACTGTTGAGTTGAAAAGCTCTTATTATCTTCTCTTTATTACGGTTTGTTTTGTTCAGGGTTATTATATAAGTTGGTTCCAGCTATTGAAATATACAAAACGGGGTCATGCAGGCAGCTCAAGACTATCTTTCCCTTGAAATTCTTAGTCATTCTTTGTGAGGTCATAAGATACAAATATTTTTGGCTATGTCTCCTTTTATTCAGAAAAGAAGGGGTTTGAATCCTTTGTCTTGGATCTGACATTGTAGACATCATAGCCAGTGTTCTCCCCAGAAATTTTTTTTAGACAGGTGGTAACAAAGAGGTGTGTGGCAAAACACGGCAAATTTAGTGCTCCCAGTTGTTTATGCCATGGGTAATCAGTACCTCTTATTGTTTGTGTTCTACCTTCTCCCAATGATGTGTTACAACTTTGTAATGCCTGCCCTGTTAGTATATCTAATTTTTCTATTGTATGTATTTTGCCACAACTGTCCTATGCCGTGTATTGTGACCCAACTTCCTAGTGTTCCAAGTTTTACGAGTGTAATCCTTTGTAGTAGTGTAATTGTATAATGAATGTGATGTAACAAGTTAGGCTTAGTTCATATTAGCAGCAAAAAACATTTACCCCTTCTGAGTGACTTCTGGCAACTGCTAGGCATCTAGGATTGGCAACAGGCAGTAAGTGCTAGGCACCTAGGGTTGGTAACAGGC
>NC_092858.1:68252669-68262171 GCF_032062135.1 Pyxicephalus adspersus | reverse complement strand
TAACAGACAGTAGGTGCTGGGCTTTTTCAGAGCTAGAAGTTTTTTAGGCAGCAGTGGTTCCTGGCATAAGGAATGGACAAATGTAACCTTATTGCCGGTGTGAATACTGCCGGTGTGAATTCAGCCTAACTTCAGATGTGCTCCTGTGTCTTTAAAGTGAACTTTTGTGAAAACATTTTTTTTCCCCACTTAATTCTTTTACAAAATTAGCCCAGCAGGCCCATGCTGGCTCAGCTTCCACCTTTTCTTTGACGCTCACTCGTAGGTCCAGTGCTGCCTTGCACTGCGCATGCATGAGATTGAACACTTTTTTTTTTTACATTATAAGAAAGCCTCTGAAGGTGCATGCACACAAGGAGCAGTGCAGAGCCTCTTGGGATATCTGACACAAATATCCCAGGAGGCTGCGGATTTCCCCTTTGGTCTTTACCGAAAGACTGAAGGGGAGAGGTCCTCCCCAAAAAAGTATAAAATCGCACATTTTTCCATTTTATAACAGAGAAAGTCACTCTTTAATATAATGTTAATGTTTTAATGTTTTAATAGCATCATGCATGTGATATCAGATGGGGACAAGACAGACAGTGATCCCCTCCCATCACTGACCATATTCTAATAAAAAACACTGTGAAGTTTATCCGCAGTGTGTAATGTCATCGGCAGTACAGTGTGATAGCTGCGTGTGTAAAAGCTTCTTGTCAAATTCTGCAACCTAACAACTCGCTGTGTTCAAACCTTCATATCTCCTAAACTGTCGGTTGTATTACCTTGAAATTTTTAAGGTACACGTGGAGGCAAAGGAAACTGAAACTGTAGGAGCAAGTGGGGGACACTTGTGGCTAAACCTTTCTAAAATGTAATTACTATGGCGTTATGAGAACATAAATCTCTACCTAGCAAAATGTGCTGCCTGCATCTTACCTCAAACCCCAATTTCTCTAGAATTAGGAGGTGCAGGGAAACAAAAATATAGGTGGAAGTGGGAGACACGTGTGGCGATCACCTTTCATCACCATGGCATCATTACAACATTAAAATAAAACTGTCCATCAAAATGCTCTTCCTTGTTACACACGACTGTAACCTTCCAGTGCCTCAACCTCAATAACATTTAGTGGGCAGAGTTCATTTTCTAATGATGCCATAGTGATGAAGTTTTAGGGGATGTTAGTCACAGATGTTCCCCACTTATACCTATATTTTTGGTTTCTTACACCTCCCCATTCCCCAATTGAAGTTCAGAATGTTAGATAAGTGGAGAGGAATGTGTAACAGGGCAGGGAAACCCATTTTAATGGGCAGAGTGTTTTATGTTCTAATGATGCTGTAGTAATGGGATTGTAAGGGGAGAATGTGCCCGCCACTTGCACCTATATTTTCAGTTTTGTACCCCCACCTAGGAGAAATTGGTATACAAAGAAGAGGAGCAGACAGTAGTTTTATAGGTATAGATTTATGACCCCACCCCAATGCTCCTTGCTATGTTAGTGGCTCTGGGGTCCCCAATTTGCATTTTCAATTTAGGACTCCTAGTTGCACTTTCCTCTGAAACAGCAAAACCAAAGTTCAATTTTCATAACTTTTTACATTTGTGACCCCCATATCTTGAAATTCTTTACAGCTGGGGGGCTGAAATTGTAATAACTAGTATCTATGAGGGTCCCCTGTACACCCTGAAAATTACAGGTCATTGTGACATACATATTAGGAGATATGGAGGTTTGTACACACAGAGCTGGGAGGATGCAGAACGGCATGCAGAGCTAGAGGTGGATACATTTCACAGGCAGAGCTCGTGCTATGAGATGGGGGCGGGGCTGCCTGTGTCTCCTTCACATGAAGGATGAACTGTGTGTGCTCACCTCTCATCGGCAGCAGCAATCCTCTGAATGGATGGCACAGAGCACAGGTGGCACAGAGCAGCCTCACTGAGATCCGTGCATGCCAGGAGGAGAGCTGCCGAGAGCTGGGTGGGGTATTCAAAGTAGCTGGGCGGAGCAACCGGCTAAAAACCTCTGGGGAGAACTATGCATTGTGCTGCTACTCTTTCATTGTCCAGTCACTGGTTATGGTGGGTATCAGGCCAGATCTAAGGATTACAGTACCTGATCATTCTATTTGGCAGGAGTGTCTGGATAACAAAATGAGCTCAATAAAATTAAAAAAACGAAAAAGTCTTTGCCAGGTAAAAATGTTCCCCTTTAAATTGATTAGCCAAAACATACAAATAAAACTTGCTAATATTGTATAGATCCCCTTTGTGTTGTCAGAACAGCTCAGACCTTAGTGGTATTGACTTCACAAGACCCACAAAGATGTACTGTTGTATCTGGCACCAAGACGTTGCCAGTAGGTCCCTTAAGACACACTTGCCTATGCCAGCTTACCTTGCTGCCATCTCTTGCCCATATGAATGACACATCAGGCCATCTGCACAAGTTTAAAAAAAAAAAAGTGAAAAAACAAAAAAAAAGTGAGATGTTCTCTATGTGCACAGGGCTTAGCATGATCACTCAGACTGGCCTGCAACTATGCAGTTAAGTGTGATGCACTGTTTCTTGGCTTTCCCTTATGGTCAGCATAACGATTGGACCCCCACCACAATACCACAGGCACAAACAAAATGTAAACACATTATTGAGCCTTGGACGCCCATGGGCCTGTCCTTCCCTGGATCATTTTAGGCAAGACCCCACATGACCTGCCATTTCACAGATGCTCTGATCTCAGTTGTCTAACTAATATAAGTTGACCCTAGGCACAGTTGCTCAGATCTTTGAATGATTGCCCATTTTCCTACTTCCAATACAATATCTCCAAGTACAGACTGTTCACTGACAGATAAATCCCACCCACTGACATGCTCCATTTTTTTTTTTTTTCAAGTTACTCCTTTTCACCTGTATTAATGTTTCGGCTGATTGGGGTTTGGATTCCAACTGTGCATTTAGCTGCTTGCTTGGAGTTGACCCTTAAGAGCGGCATCTTATTCCAGGGTATCGTGTGTGGATGTCTCTAGATTAGTTTTTATTACATCTTTGAATAGGTGAAAAATGCATGCCTAATGTTGTGTAGTTCAATGATATTAGATGGTTTTGCTAAATGGGGGCAAATGTGCATTCATGTACACTTCACAGAAAATTCTGACATGCCTTTCATTTTCACAGCTTTGTGTTCTATTTGATTGCGTTGATGTCTCCCACTAATACACAGTAAGCCGTGGATCAAAACTGATGAATAATTTTTAATGTCTATTGAGAAAAAAACAAAACAATCCCAACAGCATTTGGTGCAGTAACATAGCACAGCTAACTGGAATTCAAGTTATTTTCAAAGGGTTTTTTTTCCTGCTTGGTTTATAGCATGTTACTGCACATCATTGGTATCTAAACCACATTTAATAATCTTTTTAAATATAGGGGAATAAGATACATCAGGTCAAAATTTGTCATTTTTTTCAATGAGCTACAAGAATTCAGTTATATTGACAATTTGAATGTTATAAATGATAAATCCTAATAAACCTGAATATGGAAATTCTGACTGGTGTGTTTGTTTGCAGACGGAGACAACAATTGGCCTCAGTTCATATCAGCAGAAAAGGTGAGATGTTCTTTGTGTGTTTTTCTCTCCCTGGTTGAATTCCTGGAATTGTTCTGTATAAAACATAAATGCACTCTAGACAAGTTAGGGAGAACATGCTGCATCATACTGTTGTGAAGCTTATTGATTTTATAGCTAAAGGCTTCATTGCAGCTTCTTTTTGTGAAACTTAAAACCTAAAACTTCCACAGCTTTAAAACATGGTTCAATAAATTATTGAGGCTTGTCTTGGTATCAGTTTGCAGTTGTATATTAGTGTTTAAAGCAGTGTTTTCTCCCCCTCCCCCTATATCTTTCCTAAACTTGTTTTTTTTTTAAAAGAAGGTATGTAACAAAACGCCAATCTAAAGTATGCCATATTACTGCAGAGACCTTTGCAGAACAATAGAGCAGTAAAAAAAAAAAAACAGTGAAATAACTGATGTTTTACTTTAATGGACCAGGCACAGGTGGCCCGTTGACCTCTCTACTTCAGCGGCTCCAGGGGGACCATGCCCCCTGTACAAATCCCGGGCTCGGGGAAGTGGGCGAACAACCACTAATTGTGACGTCATAATGGCATAACCCCGCCCACTCTCCCATCGCGGGCTCGGATCTGCGATGGTAGAGTGGGCGGGGTTATGCCATTATGACGTCACAATTAGTGACGTCATGATGGCATAACCCCGCCCACTCTATCGGCCCGACCTCTCTGCCAAATTTTAGTGAAAAAGTTTGCCTACCCCTAGTCTCTATCCCATCTGCCTTGATTCCTTTATATCTTGATGGAACCTCCCCCCTTGTTCCTCACTAAAATCGGCAAGGTTTTCTGGAAATTTTTGCAAATGTCTATGGAGATAAATTTTTTAGGTTTAAAGAGCAAGTTTTGTACCAGTTCTTCATAACTTTGTACTTTGTGGTTACCCAAGAAGTTCTTGACAACCATGACATAGCTATGCCAGGCAGAAGCTTCAGTATCAGTCGTGTAACTTGTGAAATTTGAATCATTTATCAGTTTCCAAATCTGGGGTCCATCAAATATTCCTGCTTTGCGCTACTATCCCACAAGCAGATGAAACATGGGTACTTTGTGTATCCACTTCAGGGTTCTCCCCAGGCCCTTTTAGCTGGGTGCACCACCTGGCACTTTTCAGCACCCACCCGGGTGTTTTTGGGTGGTTACTAAAGAGTTTGGTCACAATACAGAGGCTGCCACCTACAATTTCTTCCCACCAGGCTTAAAAAAATTTCTGGGTTGAGCACTGCACTTTGCTCTCCAAAAAGGAAGTTTTAAAAATCAAAAATCACCATTTTTAAATACACATATGGACCATTGATGTTCATGATAGCAAAGCTTTTGTAAGACCATTTGGATATTTTCATATTCTCCTTCAAATTTTGTTAAGTGACCAATTGGAATTGATGCATAGCAGTTGCCATTATGCAGTAAAACAGATTTCAAACTTTGGAGTGGAACTGTCCATGAAAAGCCACCAATCTTCTGCTCGGTATTCTGGTACTCCCATATGGGTTAGTAGTCCAGGTATGTTACAACAGTACACAAAGTCTCCATCTTCACTGAAATATGGTAGTATCACCTCTCTTGTCCTATAATCCGTTATTTAAACTTCCGGGGAAACAAATGCATGGTTTGCCATTTTCTTTTGTTGCTTTTGGTAGGTAGAGCTGCAACTAGGCAGCCAAAAGATAATTGTCCTTTTGTGGAACTTCACCACAATCCACTGCAGCCACAGGCTGTGTGCACAATATGGTTCCCAGCTCTCATTCACTTGATGGGATCATTTGGCACCAATATTGTGTCTGAGGCAGAAGCTGCTGTTCACCGTGGGTCTGAAATGGCACTTGGTGTTTAGAACTGTGTTGCCGTACTAAGGTAAAAGATTTAGTACCCATCGGGGTTCTAGATGCTCCTGTTCTAGGAGTTTTTAATTTTTTTTATTTGATTTTTTTTTCTCTTTCAGTAACCTACATTGTTAAAACTGGTTGGTTTGCTTCCCTCAGAATTGGCCCTAGAAGGCCTTCTTTTGACACTGCTAGATCAATTTTAGGCTGGAAACTAATGCCAAATGTTTACCCAATATAGAAAATGAAATAATAAATGTTAGTTTGTACTCTGGGGCTAATGTTAGGCAGTGCACAAAATGTATACAATTATATAACAATATAGAAAGCAAGATAGTAAATCTGTAAATTAGTGTTTTTGGAAATCTTTGAAATCAATTTGAAACTAAAAGTATAATAATATAATTTTTTTTTTTCTTCAAAAAATGAAACTTTCAAAACAGGAACTTGTATGATGTGTGTGTCATATGTTTTGGTTTACAAGGAATTCAAACCTGTAGTGCAGAATTAACCCTTGGATGAGTGGCTGTATTGCTCCCTATTTGTCATGCTCATAGTGATGGTGGCTGTATAATGCAGTGCACTGATATCATATGGAAATTCATTTCTGTCAGCTCTGCTAATGAATAAAGCCCTTCATTTACTTACTGTAGGTTGTCTATGAAAAGAATGCTGTGCAGTGTGAGTCAACGTGCAGTGACAGAGTCCCTTTCCTAAAAATAGAGAAGTGTAGAGGTGTGTGAAGTGTCTGCTTGTGATTGGCTGGACTAAGCAATGATCGGAAGATGTGGCAGCGCCCTGGGTGGGAGTGTGTGTGCGGTGACATGTCACTGTGTACATTCCTGCTGCAAACACAACTGAGTCATCAAGCAGTTAGGTGGAAGGATTACAGCATATATTTGTGAACATAAAACACAATTGTAACTAAGCCTGCAAAATCCATTTTTGTTCATGAGACCACACTGGTGAAGAATTTTAATGTTTGACATGACTGCATCCTATAAATGCACAAATTAAAAAAATAAAAGTTTGTGTGATTTAGGGCTTTTAGGACATGGTGCATTTTGGGATCTCATGCACTGCAACATGCTTAATGATGAAATTCCACAGCCCTTTTTTTTTTAAATGAGACCCAACACAAAAACTCCTGCTTCTTTCACCCAGTATGCGGTGTACATTCTGACTGTAACATGGGTGACTTTTTTTTTTCAAGTGAAGTTTAATAAAGGAACTCCATGAGACAGTAAATACATTAAAACAATGGAACAGTACAAAATTTCAGTTTCAAAAGAAAAGCTATGCTTATTGGTACAAACAGCCAATGTCTGCTCCAAAAAGGGTCATTCCTTACATTAGATATTCCAAATTCAAGTTTTATTATATGTTTATAAAGTAGAAAGGAGGAGGGAAGTAGGAGGAAGATGACGTGAAAAAGTATGTGGGGTTGATTGGGTGACGTAGGATGAAAAAAAAAATTGCTGATCTCACTGCGCATGGAGGCACCTTTTGCGCATGCTTGGGCATGCACAGGAGGACCGCCCAAGAGTCTCCCGGGATGGATGCCTGACGTAGGTATCCTGGCAGGCTTTGTTTGTTTTAGGAGGTGGTGCTTCACTCACCCCCTTTTTTAATTTTTTTTATTTTTTAAAGGGTGTTGCACCTACTAAAAAACAATCACACACTTTTTACTCTACATAAAAGGGTTGTCTGTGAAGTTCATTCATCTTACTGCACAGGTGGATTTTGTTGATCAATGCAATCATGCTTGGTGTATCACCTTGCATTGTAACAGATTTATTTTAGCATACATTACCACTGCACTGACCGTTCACTATTAAATCTGATTGTACAAACTTCTATAGATTTCCATCACCTATGTCTTCTCTTCTTCCTGTTCTTCTTCCTACGTCACCTGACCCATGCTCGAGATCGGGTGACGTAGGTTGTAAGGGCCCAACTGACTTCATGCAGCTTAACTGGTTGTTTTATGATCTTATACTATATCTAATGCACAAATATCTGTAAAGTAAAAATGTATAGTACATGACACAGCAGCTTTGTCATTACAGAAATATGTAAACTGTCATTATTTCTGAGAATGTTTGCTTTTCTCTGGATAATTTGGCATTTATTGAAGATTAAGAAATATTTTTTTTTTTTTTTTTTTTTAAAATAAAAAATTAGGTGGGTAAATTTAATTTGACAATATATGGAGAGTAGACTTTACTTTTAATATCACGAATAAGATGCTACAGCAAAAGCAAAAAAAAAAAAAAAAAAAATGACGATGTACATTGATTCGTTGGCTTGTTTCTAATATGGCCTCATGCTGTTTGTTTTTTTAAATGCAGTATGTTGCAGTTTTTTTTTTTTTTTAAAGCGCACAGCTATTCCTCTGGTAAGCTGCATCTAAGGTGTCAAAAGTTTATGCAGCAATTTCTAACCGCTACTTAATTACTAATTGCTGCAGCTTTTAGCAGCCTAGATAGTCAAAGTAGTTGTCTACAGCTGCATCTCTGTACTAAGAAATGTAGCTGCTATAAACCTCTGCAACAAATGGCCCTTTTTTTCGGCACTCATGTATTGTATATTTAGAGCACTTTATAGAATGTTTTTCACTATGCCATGAAATTTGATTTCTGAGACCAATAGGGTAGTTTCAGTAAATATGTACTGAAATCTATCCTCTTACATATCTGGGAGATCTGTTGGACAGCATGCTAGCCAGGGTCTGCTGTAGCTGAGTGAACACAAATGCTGATTAAGGTTTTATAACTTGGCTTGGACCCGCTGTATTAATTTCATTGCGTGTTCTGTCTGTTAGACGCTGTTGGTCAGCCACCTGTTATTTTGATGATAATTTTGCTGTTAAAGGTCTTATCTTTACCTTTCTTCCCTGCATTTAGAGCATGCTTTCCTGTCAGGAAAGTAGCTATTCCCATTTTCCTGCACACTTTTATGAAGAAGCAGTTAAAAAAAAAAAAATAGGTTCGATAAAGATGCATTAGATGCTGTTGTATCTACCTTGAATCTGTAATATTTACTATCTGATGCACTACAGTCTTAATCCAAATTCCTGTTTTGCAATGTCATCCCCCCTGGTGTAATGGTTCTGTCTTGTAAATGTTTTGGTTCAGTAATGTGTTAAAGTGTCTGTGAGAGTAGCTTTGCTGAAAGTAATTCATAATTTGGTAGCATTTGTATTTTAATATTAGATGAAACTGTTCACTATTAAACATGGTTTACCATTACATGGTTATTCAAGCACTGTTCAGTATAAGGATGCCTATACTGAAATAAAAACATAAAGTTAATGTATTTTATGTTCAGTATTTCTACTGTTGTGCACACCCTGGGCCCATCTTACCTATGTATAACTGGGGCCTGAATATGCAGTATAAATGGTATTGGTAAATTTAAGAAATGACTTCAGCTTAACGGACTTTGTACACATTATAGATTGTCGTCTGAAATTAGCACAACTCGTCACAGCACTGCGCATCTCGAGCACAACTGACGTGTATAAATCTTAAGGCAGTCTGACCACTGATATTGATACTTTTTGTTACTGTTGGGCAGTGTTGCAAAGTTTGTTGGAAACTTCAGTTTGGAATTTTGGTTAAACACTACATTCACATCTTCAATTACAATGGTTTCACAAAAATCAAACACAAAATAGGTTGAGAAACTTCTCAGTAGGCTTGATCAAACTGTGGCATAGCTCAGCTATGAGGCATTCTGCTGTTTATATTGTAGCCAATAATTGCACAGGTCAACATGTCCTTTTCATCAGATATAATTTTATGTGGACTCAGTAGTATTTTTGATGCAGATTTCAAATCTATGTTCAGTTTTTCTCTAGCACATCTTTTTGTGATGCAACTATTTTATATATTGTGTGAAATTCGTTAAAAATATTACAAATTTTAACAGCAGTTTTCTTTTTTAAGGCCAGAGACCATACTAACTGCGATTGATTTCATTTGTCATCATGCCTCATGCCTATAAATTTCCTTAATGATCCAGACAGTTTGTTACGTGTGTGGTTCATTCACGA
>NC_092858.1:68242984-68252584 GCF_032062135.1 Pyxicephalus adspersus | reverse complement strand
GACTGCGTGACTGGCTAAATCAGCCTAAAGCAGCAATGCCATTTGCAATCCCGATGGTGTGGAGAGAACTGCGAGAACATCTAATCGACTGCTTTTTTTTGCTGCATCAACAAAACAGGATTCTTAGGTAAAACTAAGCATAAAATTGTATATCCCAGCTTCGATTCTGCAATTTGGCCTGTTCCCTTTGATGATTCATTGCCAGTTCTGGTACAGCCACATAATGGACTTGGTTCTGTTGAAGGTGATGAGGAATGAGCTGAAGTTGCAGCCAGTTACAACCTGGAATCATCTTATCCTGACTTCTTGGCTGATGAAGATTCAGAACCAGAGACCATTACACAAGCAGAGCTGAATTATCTCGTTTGTGATTTAAATATCTCCAAACACAAAGCAGAATGTCTTGCTTCAAGGCTTAACACAGAAGCACTTGGGT
Source organism: Pyxicephalus adspersus (assembly GCF_032062135.1). Taxonomy (NCBI): domain Eukaryota; kingdom Metazoa; phylum Chordata; class Amphibia; order Anura; family Pyxicephalidae; genus Pyxicephalus; species Pyxicephalus adspersus. Next base: position 68,252,148 of record NC_092858.1, on the reverse strand, counting down.
GTAACTAACTCACTACAGAAAACGAAATCACAATGTTCTTCACTAGTGATGGCTCACTGTGCTACTGTCATGATATAAATGTAATCTTTACAGTTTGTCACAAGAGCATGTTCCATCTGAATGGTGTATCTTCATTGATTCCTCTAAAAGAAGCTTGAAAGCCCATTCCGTTAACCTAAAGGAGTCCTACGACAACATGAAGTTAATACTTGAAGCAATCCAGTATAAAACACACCAGTGGAACATCTGTGGGGATCTAAAGGTCATTGGCTTGCTGATGGGAATGCAAGGAGGGTTCACAAAATATTGCTGTTTCCTATGCCTGTGGTATAGCCGATCTACGGGAGACCATTATGTCAAGCGTGATTGGCTACCAAGAGATACCTATATGCCCAGACCAAGCAGTGAAAAGTTTCTGCCTCTGGTTGATCCGCATAAAATATTTCTGCCATCGCTCCATATCAAGTTAGGCTTGATGAAGAACCCATGGGCCAATCAAACTCCATGGGTTTCTGTACCTTGTTGAGAAGTTTCCAAACATAAGCACTGCCTAAATGAAGGAAGGGATACTTATAGGGCCACAGATCAAGTCTGTTTTGCAGGATGATGTTTTCAAACAATGAAATGCATTTGAGTGGCTTTGTAAAAATTTCCTGGGCAACCATAAGTCTCCTGCATACAAGGAAGGAGTTAAGGATCTGCTTGATTCATACCAAAAACTGGGTTGTCGCATGTCATTGCACTCACATGTCATTGCACTCTCAGAAGAAATTCTTCCCGGAAAATCTTGGTATGGTGAGTGATGAACAAGGAGAATGTTTTTACCAGGACATTCAGTTATTGAAGCACCGCTGCCAAGGTTTCTGGAATGAAAGTATGATGGCTGACTGTCTGGATTGTCGCGGTACATCATGCAGCAGTAGTGTACACAAGAAAGTCACACTCTAAGCATTTCTGAAGAAACAACTGTACCTGACTAACACTGTTCAGTGGATCTATAGCACAGTGTGCCTTATTTTACCTCACACTGAAGATGTATTACCATTCACTTCAATGGTGCTTAAGTTTTAGTACAAGTGTTAGCTATACTTGTAAATATAACTCGAGAACAGTACGCGTTAGGGAAAAACTGAAAACAGATCAGAATTCTGCTTGAAAAACTGATTTAGAAAAGTTTGCTGTGGTTTCTGTCGGATTGTCAAAACTATTTTTTTGTTGACCTATGTAATTATTTTGTACTTGTTACTCCTACTATGTGCAATTTTTTTTTGTAATTTTTCACTTGTACGCCTGTTTAGGGAAGTTCAATTTTTCCTTTCTTAAGAGGATATAATTTTTCATGGGTCAGACTTCTACTGTCGATGTGGGAGCCAGGCTGCTTCCCTGCACAGCTATGCAAGTGTCATGGCAGTCTTTCTGATTCAGACTTTCCACATTGCAGCCTCTCTGGAGGACAGACTACCTACACTTGGCAGGATGTGTTTTCATGGGGTAGCCGTATACATAGCAGTAATTTTTTAGAGTAACCTTTCTACATGTGCAGGCACAATGTAGTTTTTATATAATGGACTTCTTCCAAGTAGCTGTCCCCTACAGGGGTTCTGTTCCTCCAGGTCATCCTGCACAGCGGGCAGTCATTGCCTACACTACAAGTTTTTTTTTTTGTTTTTTTTTTTCCTTCACACCAGGTTTGCCAGTTTCTTCATTGTATGAATTATGCTTGAAATATATTATTAGAAATAATTTGCCTAACTTGCCCTTTGTTTTGTGGTAATGCATGAACAACCGTTAAGTTTTAGTCAAATTAAGTAATATTTTTAGTTGTATGGTTGTTTATAGAAGGTGGTGCGTGGCTGTCAGAGCCTTAAGGGTGTGACTCTAAAGCTGCGTACCCACGTCACATAATTATCCTTGGAAACGAATGACCGATTGGCCAAACATCGTTCCAAAAAAAAAAAAAAAAGTGACCAAAGACGCTGACGAACGAAAATGGAAATGAACGACCGGCACGGCGGATCTGATTGGACGACGATCGTTCATCTATCGCGTGTACGGTCGTTCAGTGATTGGGCATGCTCGGAACATGCACTATGAACGAATATTCTGTACAGGTGCTTCACTGTACTGTGTGTGTGTATGTATGTATGTATGTGTCGTTATCTGTATGTACAGGATCAGTGCTATACGATCGTTCAAAGATATCGTGCAGGATCGTTGGTCGTTCGTTTACAACGATAATTATGGAAGTGTGTACGTAGCTTTACTATGCAAGATGAAGATATATATTTTTTTTAAGCTTTACATATTATCTTGCAGAATGCAAAAAGCTTGTGGCATTCTATTGATGCCTTCACGTCTTTGAATACAAGCTAAAACTACTCTTTGGGGATTGTAGTTTGGTGGTAATAACCTTTATGGTAATATGTTTTACTTTTTTATTGTTTTGCAAGTTAGATTAACAAGTTACCCTTATAGCAGTTGTGACACTTCTTTCTTCATCTTTTTCACCATCTGAAAGGTTGACATTCTTCTCACTGGCCAGCAATGTAAGAGGCATTCTTTTTACTGACGACCAAATTAATGTACCTTGTGCTGTGGATGTAGTAATTATAGCAGGGGTTCTCTGAAGGCCTGATGTATTATTTCAAGAGGTTTCCCCATGTTAAAAAGGTATAGAAACACTGATCTATAACATAGATAATTTGGATTATGTGAAAAACTGGTTAACAATTTATTTTCCATCCGTTATTTCATCATTATCCCAATACTTATTGTCACTGTGTCAACATGTGCCACCTTTGGTAATTTTAATTTCTTGTTTTGCTTCTAGTCCCTCAAACAGGGATTTGGATAAACCCCTAAATATATAATTTTGCAATTCAAAAGAAAATATTTGCCATGGCCCCAGCAAATGTGAGCTGAGGCTACCTTGCTTCACTGCTGCCTTAGGAAAGCTGGGTGTTTAAAATCCTGTGAGAATAGGCTAATTTGTGCCAACAAGAAACATGTTGGTATGAGGAGAGAGCAGAGTGACAGATGTGGACTTATCAGACTGCTTCTGTTCCTTAACTGCCTAGTCACAGGCTGGAAGAGGGCTAAGACCTGTAAGGCCTGTGCATTGCTGCCTATGTGATAATGCACAAAAGTAGTATCCCCCTTCCTTTTGTGTGATACTCCTCCCCCCCCCCTTCAGATTGTAAGCTCTTCTGGTCAGGGTCCTCTGATCCTCCTGTGTCCCCCACTGTCTTTATCTTTCTTTTGCCTCCACTATTTTATGTACAGCGCTGCATAATATGTTGACGCTAAATAAATGTCTGGTATGAATCATTATTAATAAAAATATTGGTCGCACACATGGGCCCATGTAATTAACACACCTGAGGTAGGTGTTTTATTGAAGAAAGGGTCAGGTTATGTCACTTCTGCACTAAGCATTCTTACCTTCCTGATTGTTTCATCTGCTAAACTTCGCTGAGCTGTGCATATCACTGGTCAGAGGCTGGCAAAGACATTGCACTCCTCCTCCTGGCTGCTGAGGGCAGATCTTTTGTAGTTTCTATAATGGTGTCATTAGAAGGGATAAGAATGACCCAAAAACAGGGTCAAGGTAATAAAATAAAATACATTGGCTTTGCATTTGTAAATGAAAACTTTCTGAACGTTAGCTTTGCATATTGGGTTATTGAGTTTTAATGAGTATTTTATTAATCCTATCAATCTTCTGTGGATAATGTCCAAGTTTACTGCGTAAACAGCTCTGAATGACAGATAACACGCAGACACAGGTGTGGAGATTGTGGAACTACTACCTGGCTTGCTTCACAATTATCATATGATCATTACCTAATGTTACTTGGAAATATAATACTGTTCTATGCTCTGGTGCCCTTGTGCAAACATTCTGCATTTAGCTTCTGGCTGTTTACGTGCCACAAAATTCAAGTATATGAAGATTACTCAGAGATTGTTTGTTGACGTTGGGTCACAAGACATTTAAAGTCATTTTCCCATACAGTGGGTAACATCTTCAGAAATGAAATAGTAAATAGTACCATGATCTTCAGCACAGAAAACTGAAGCAAACACAAAAGCTGTCTAATCAAATTATTGAACTCATTCGGTTGTTAAAATGACTGCTGATTTCTGTTCTTGATTGTTTTTGCATGTGTTTCAAACATTAAAATTCAGGGATACAATGTTTCACACTCCATAGAAAGTGCATTCCATTACAAAAAAGTAACACTGCTCAACACAATTTTTTCACTTGTCAAGCTTTTTTTCAATATATTTAGTGTATTTCAGGTCTGATGAATCCAGCAACAATGTTTTGCATTTTATATATTAAATGTAGCATGATTTTCATGAAACTTTCGTTTGCCTTTTTTTTTTCCTCATACATTTATTCTTTTTTTTTTTATTTTTTTTTTTTACACAAATGAGTTCTTCAAGACACTGTTTGAATGACCCCAATGTATTTTGCTACATTTTGGTAAATAATCTCAGCAAAAACAGAAGAAACATTACAGAATTTGTAAAAAAAAAAGCATATCTTGCATATTTGGCTAATAAACTGGGGGACCAAGATAAGTAGTGGGCTCCCCATATGGTATGCAAAACGTGTGTACTGTCCACGTCCATAAATATACTCAATATAGAATATATAATATATTGACATTTAAGTATTTCAAAAATTTAATTTTGTATATGTAGGCATATGTCGTTTAATTGTGCTTAATTTTCATGTTTCATACGTTTTCTATGAGGTTATTATTGAGGTCATTATTTCAAAAACTAGAGCCAATCTAGCAAAGAAAATGGTTGTTGACCAGTGTAATCAGTGAATCTGCCTTAACACCCTGTACTATGTAAATAAAAGGTGACAGACACTTATTCCCTGACCTGCCTTTTATTCACATAATTCTATTAAAACACCTGACATTCTGGACTAAAGGTTAGAAACCATTAAAACTGGTTCCATCATCATGTGATCTGTGTGGAAACCAATTTGAGCTCCTGCAGGCCAGGGGAGGATGGAGGTACAGCTGAATGGGAGTAACTTTGAGGTGAGCAAATTAATGGGAGAAAGTGAACCTGAAAGGATTGGAATTAGTATTGGGGGGGGGGCCTTATGTTTTGCACACAGGGAGCACAAATGGCAACACAAAGACACTTGCTGCAACTATAAAGGATGCTCCCCCTTCCGCAATTCCTTTTCAGCTGGACCATTGTTCCACAACACGTAAAGCTCCACCGCCAATAAAGGAGCTTCTTTGCCATCTATTGTGAATTTATTTCTCTTTTCTGTTTTCTCCATTATTTCAAAACACATGAAGCAGCACAGTCTCCACCATAGCATGCTGTTCACATCTGTTATGGAGTAACTTTATCCATTGTCAAACCAACTTTAAAATTAAAGTGTTACAAACTGACCCGACAACTGGTGGTTTTTACTACATATGGCACCAAAGGAGAACAGAGTGGCTACAATATCTGCTTCCTACCAAAAAGAAAACCACATGTCCTGTGATTCCTTACATTGTGTTTCATTACTGTGAATGTTTACACTTGTAGTCTCAGCTCTCTACAGAGGTATTGGTGGCTGCATTCAATATAAGATATTCATTGTGAATTAAGTAGAACCTTAAAGCAGGTGAGACCTATCTGTCAAATTCCTAATATCTCCTCCAGTGAGGCTTGAAAAACAGTGTGCGTATACATTGGTATATGTTTGAAAGTGCTTTGATAAACACTTATAAGTGATATGCCTAAAGGAACTTTATTATTTTTTTAAACAAGGCTGGGAAAATTCTGTTCTGAGTGGTTAAAATTGCAGAGCAGAGGCGATTGTTTTACTCGCATATCTAATTTAGGCAAATTTCAGGAAATACAATGATAAAACCATTGGCGTCTTATCACCCTAAGCTTTTCTGGTATTTATCATGAACTATGCTTTTTATTATGCCAACCTTCCCAAGAGTCATGCTTCTTAGGTGATTACAGTTCCATATTTAATAGGATTGCCTATTCTGTGGGAAAATAGTTTTTTTTGGCGGTATTAAATGGTTTAGGATAGGATGGTGCTGTAGGTATCTGTGCACATGTCTCCCTCCTGCATAGCAATAACATGCCAATTTAGGGATCTGAGTTAGTGCACAGTCCATGTGAAAAAAGTGTGCAAATTTAAGAGCCCTCCAATATTTTGAGCAGCTTTATTGTGCTTTAATATTATTATTACCCAGTATTTATGTTGCGCCGTCATATTTCGCAGTGCTGTACAAAGTCCATAGTCATGGTCATAGTCTAAGGTCAATTTTGGGGGGAAGCCGATTATCCTAACTGCACGTTTTTGGAATGTGGGAGGAAACCCACGCAAACACTGGGAGATCGTGCGAATTCCATGTAGATAGTGTCCTGGCCAAGATTTGAACCTGGGACCTAGCACTGTGAAGGCCAGAGTGCTAACCTCTGACCTGCCATGCTGCCCATGCTTCCAAGGCACTGCAGCACCCTTCTTTAGTTGGGGTATTTATTACTTTGTCTCGGAATGCAGTATTTATATTTCATACCCCATTAAACTTGAAACATCAGTCTGGCATAAATAAACTACATAAGTAACTAGGTGCATGATTTTTATTCTTAAGGAGCTCCTTTTTGCTGTGAAGGCCAGGGCCCTGCTCTCACCATTGCCTAACCTTATAACCGCCCATCTAATTACCTCACACCGTGGACTTGCTCAGAGCATAAAGCAGTGATCTATACAGGGATACACACCTGTTCCAAGCTAGAGTGTACCTGTGCTATCAGCATGTTAAAATGTCGCCTGCATCAACTCGCAGCAGTCCATTCAGGGGATCAGCTATGCCGGTTTAATGTCAAAACCAGAAGTGGAAGTGAGATGGGCCAGCATGGAAATCTCCATAAGGAAACTTCCCCACACTCTTCACCACAGTCATCTATTGTTAAATGGACATCACCCCTAATTGTGGGAAAATTAACATAAAATAAAGAAGTCTGGAAAGAAAGAGTTAAAGTAAAAGGAACAAATCTAACAGCTATGAGTAAATGATAAACAAAACTGTCTCCGTAATGTTCTCCATTTTTTGTGCTTTATTTATGCATCACATTACTTTATGCTTACCTTTTTTTACTTTCTTCAGGTTACAGCATATCACTTTTTGAGGTGCATATGTCCAATATAACTCCTACGGAGTAGTTCTGTTTTTCATCTAGGATGTAGATGTACTCCGCCAGTTTTTACCCTGTAAGCTGGTAATTTTGGAAAGCTCTTGCTGGTGATCCTAGAACATCCTCCTGACCTTTGAGTTCTGCCTAGAACTCTGAACTCATGAACTAACCTCCTGCAAGTTGACAACTTTTAATGCTTGATGGAAGGTTTGGATGCAGGATAGCAGCTCTCCTGACACGAAACACAGAGAAAATGTGGATCTTCTGTTTGATTTGTGTGTGTGTGTGTGTGTGTGTATGTATATGTATGTATGTATGTGTACATCCTCTTTGTAGTCATTGACTATTATGGCTTTGTTGGAATTTTACTTTAAATACTATACTTTTTATAATCTGTTGCATCTATACTTTAAAATGTATGCATTTCATTGAGCAAGTACTTTATAGTGACATCATTTTCTTCTGGCATCTTGGTAAACTGTTAATTTCTCCACTAATTCAGATATCAAACTTTAAGATGCCTTCATTAAATTTAAGAAATTATTGCACAAACAGCAGAGCTTATCTTTTTGATCTAAAAATGTGATGCCTCATTGGTTAGGTTTAATTGTTTATTAACCTTTATGATAAACGTGTGCTGATCCCTAATGAGGTTGTTCATGCCAGAGATTAACTGGGGTAAAAGCGCATGTAAATCCAATCTGTCAATTAAAAAGCAAAATGCAGAGGTCTGCAGCAAATTATGCAGAATACTGACTTTTTAAATGAATCTTAATAAACTCAAATGAGTATAATAGACTGTTTCATGTATATTTATATTGTTTCTGCAAAAAAGATGACCTTTGCCAACGGCTTGCAGCAGCCCTTTTATTTTCATATGGCATAGCAAAATTAGGTGATGGCAGTGTTTGGAGCTTAACATGACTCTTTCTGAAGCCCAATAAATCTAGTAAATTTAAAGAACAAAAAAAAAACTCCCATTAACCTCCACAAAAACGCATGTAAGCGCTCCTTCTGCGTTTATATGTCTTTTTATGCAATTTAACTAACGTTTTAAAGCTTGCTTTTAAAACACTGGAAACGTCTATACCGCGTTTTCCAGTGGTTCTAACGTGTTTGTTTCAAGTGCATAAACCCGGGAAAACGCTCTATTGAAATCAATTGAAGCGTTTACCCACTGTTTTTGTCATTTACCAGCGTTAACCCCACGTTTCAATTTTTTTAAACGTTGCAAGCATCGTTCTATATAACGTTCATAAATGTGACTCAAGGAAACGTCCTGGTTTATGTTAGCCCATTGGGATGCATGGGAATTTCAAACATGGGCTTTTAAAGCCCCAGGTTAAGCGCTGGGGAAAACGTCCGTGTAGACTAAGCCTAAGACTTCCTTAATTTCAGGTGACATTAAAAAGTAGGGTGTGAGGTAGTAATACTTTTTGAGTGTCTGTTCAGCAATAACAGTAACTTGCCTGCCTGTTCACAATTTTCTTTAGCAATCACACTAGGTACTATAGGTTCATTATGCCATTCCCGCCTGGTCAGGGATAGCTGATCATTTCCCAGGTTCAGGATCTTCAGCCAACAGTCAGGGGAATGTGCACTTTCGGAGTCTAAGCTGTGTTGCAGCCTCTCTGCTTACTGCATTGTTCTCCCCAGCCCCCTTTAGCTGGGCGCATCAACCCCACAATTTTCAGTAACCGCCCGTCTGTTTTTGGATGGTTACTGAAGGGCTGGGTCCAAATACAGGGGCTGTCACCCGCCTAGAATTTCTTCCCACCAGGCTGAACCTATGATTTACCCATAATACATGTCTGGGAGACCATTTACAAACCACAAGAAAGTCACATGCTGCCCATACCCCTGGATATACCACTTTGTTCTGCTGGGCAGGGGACCATATAAGTGAATGTTTTGTTCTGGATTGTATGCACAGATAAAGGTTCACTTTAAGCTTAAAAATTATACCAGACTGACACTCA
>NC_092858.1:68239777-68242830 GCF_032062135.1 Pyxicephalus adspersus | reverse complement strand
CAGATGGACACCACCATTTAAAGGATAACATTTATTGTTTTGCTGTTGAGATTGAATGTAGATTTTTTTTTTATTTAAATGGCATAGATAGTGTTTGTGTTCATATATGGTGTAATTTCTGTCCCCATATACTTTCAAAGTTGAACTCCTGGCAGATTTAAAATAGACAAATTATTGCGGCAGTACCTGCTCAAAGTAGGAGAAAAAACAACCCATTGATGGGAGAAGACGTAAAACTGTTCTCATATATGTATTTCATCTGTGTGTTTAGCTGTATGAATGGAGTTCAACTTTATTATCTAAAGTAGAAAACTTTACATTAAACTATTTCTGTATTAATGTTTCATTTTCCTTTTGGAATATATTTTATTGTTGGTGCATTGAGTGACGGTGTGCAAAATGTCAGGTATCAGCAAAGCTGGGTTTCATAGTCTCTAAGCAGAAGCAAAGCCTGTTTAGTTGGAATTGCTGGATGCCTTTTCTTTTAAGCAAAGTAAAACAATGGTGTAGGTTAATCATAATGAAAGTATTGGTAATGAAAGCTGCAGATCTCATCTCATATAAATCTCATATAAGATATGACAAAACTGTTTTTATTATTTCTGAAAATATTGTTGATATTTAGATCTGCAACTTTCATTACGTACAGTGGCAGAAAACATACATTTATTACTCTGAATCCTGCTTATCACATCCTATTCTCATGTGGCAGCCCCATATTGTCACAGTCCGACTTGATGACAAAAAATACCTCTTCCTTCACAGCCCAGCATTGTATGAAAAAAAGCACGAACATATCCTCAGCATCCTTTTAGACACGCTGCCTGTTTTTGCAGTGAAATAAATAAGCAGATTGAAAAAGCAGATTTAGTGGAAGAATGAAGTTGTAGAGAACAATACCCATAACATGCAGTACAGGCAAGCTGGTAATTTTTTTTTTTTTTTTTTTTTTTTTTTTTTTTAAATATGGATGCAGGGGAAGGCTTTTTTCATACGCAGGGAAGAGTGATTATTGTTCTCTGAAGTGAAATTAGTGGACCACTGGACAGCAGTGGGAAAAATGCTAAATAACGCCATCCATAATATTGTTTTGTTTACCAGGAAAGAACCACAAATAAGGACCTAATATGAAAAAAAGTAAGCAAGGTTTTGCAAATTAAAGTTATTAAATCACTTTGAATATAACTATAAACGATGGTATTTTTTTTATATTGTAATGAATTTTAATATTTAGACTTCAAGACCTTTGCTTTAAGGTCTAAATGATTGGAGTGTGACATTTATGTTTTGGAAATAAATTCTAGAAAAGCTTAGCGGTTTTGAGAAATCCTGCATACATGCATGTTAGGAGAAGGGGATTCTGGTGGAGAACAGAAGACGGTTGTATGCAGCACAGAGACTGGAGTTGAGGTATTATCTGAAAAATAGGAACTGTATTGTGTAGACAGATCATATAGAGCTTTATAGGTTAGAGATGGAAGTTTACAGCCAGAGGCAGCAGTTGGTAAGTTGCATTTATTTGGTGGGCTAGAAAGGAGGGCGTTGTAGGAATGAAAGCAGAATACGAATAAGGCCGTGCACTAGCATTTTATTAGTGTCATGGGTTAGGGAAGGGAAGGATGTGAGATGTTTTTAAAATGAAGATGACAGGAAGTGGAAAGTGAATGTGTGGTATAAATGAGAGAGCAGAGATGAATACTGTAAGCAGCATGGTTGTTCGTTTAGGTAGGGAAATGGATTGTTACCTGAACCTCAAGGGGATTCTACACCCATAGGTGTATTGGAGTGGGAGGCATTTACATTTGGGTAGCTCTTATGTAATGGAGGGCTTCCAAAATCACCTAATGGTGGAATTATTTTTACTGAAGTCTTTTTGTGGATTTCTCTCGCGGATAACCATGTTTTCCTAAAAAAAAAAAAAAAAACATTAAGATGGGGGGGGGGCGGCTTAATTTGTTTTCTTCATAGTACACTTTCTAAAGATATAGAAAAATATCTATTGTTCCTTTCAAATTTTTTTTGTCCTTTTAACTTTCCATGCACTGCATCGATACCCTAAACAATGTTAGTTTTCCCGGTTCTATTCTAAGAACAAAGCAACGTACCCTTTCGTGATAGAGGCAATGAGAGGGCTGAGTGCATGTAGCCCAAATAAGGGGACAGCGGTACTGATTTCTAGATAGCGTTCAGATGCTTAAGCATGCGCAAAAGGAGCAGCCAAGAGCCTTCTGGGATGCGTGACATCGGTATCCCGGGAGGCTCTGTGCTCCCATTCATTTATTAAGGTGGTGTGCTGCACTAACAAACATAATTTTTTCTTTAAATAAAAGGGTTGTCTACCCTTTTATGTAAAGTAAAAATTATGAGTTTGGGTACATTTTAAATACCTGCAGTATGTAAAGGTTTTATGTGTTAATAGTTGAAATGAAGTGCGGGTAAATTTAATTTTTTCATTTGTGGCAGAGAGGTTAATATCTGACTTGGTGAGGGAGTTTTGGTAAGTATATCTTGTTCTCATAAATAACAAGAGCAATATTTGCTGAATCCAGACAGATGATTTTCCTCCTAGGGGAATGGTGGTCAAATACCGTTACTAGTTTTACATAACGTGTTCTGCTCACTCAAGCATATCTCTTGTCTTTTGTGTGTCTACCCATGATTGTTTTATTTGAAAACTCAACTGATAACATGTAAAGCTTTTACTGTTCTTTGTTGGCAACAGGAAGATGTTTGTGAGGAGTATTCTGCCTATACTAAATTTATTAAAGATTGTGAGCTAGCTGCAGAGAGTATGTGTACTGTATTTATGTCTTGGGATACGCTACCTGTGACACCTCCATGCCTCTGTCCATTAGACTAGATCGCCTTGTGTAATCCCAAATATCAATCTCGTATGTCAAACACGAAGTAGCAATGGCATAAAAGTATGGCAAAACTGCTAAGGGGGTCATGGCATCAAGTTCAGAAATCTTGACATAAATTGACTTGAGAAAGTCTGAGTAATAAAACTCAGCACTGTCTGCCATACACTAAAAAAAGTTGTGTTTTTTTTT
>NC_092858.1:68211284-68239679 GCF_032062135.1 Pyxicephalus adspersus | reverse complement strand
TATCATTTATTTTTTTTATTTATTTTTTTTTCCTCACGGTGGTTGTGATTTTCTTCTAACTGGTCCTTGCGATCATTCTAAGTTAAGTATGAAGAACACATCCATATAGAGGTAGGGAGTTTATGAAATTAGAATACCATGATGTGTGAATTCACAGCCATTTGATTGGAAATTAAAACATAAACCTGGTTGGTTGTTGTAGACAGTAGCCTTTGTTGCCTTTTTCCTGTATATGAACTGGAAGGTACATCTGGACACCTTTTATAGGGACTGTACTTTTTTCAGTACAATAGAAGGTATTGTGGGTGTTTGGTAAACACCCGTAAGCTGCTTTGTTTGGCCTACAAGACTAGCTTTTTGTTTCCCGAAGTAAAATTTGGCCATAGTAATTTACTTAAAATCTAGCCTGTTAGTTCTCTTGTAGCTGGTTATCGGGGAAACACCTATAGAATAAATTTTCAGCTCTGCATACATTGCTCTTTAATGTGGTTTGATCTGTATCTACGTCATAGTGATGGCATTACTTTATGAGCAAAACGCAATATTTTTAATTTTTATTTTATTAAATGTTTTAAATGGTGTGAAACTGTTGGATAATGACATTTTGCAGTTAGTTTATTTGGACTTTTGGGTTCTTGTTGAAGTTAGTTCCTACTGCATTTTCATCTTTCCAAGATTTGTATGTGAGATAAGAAATTTCAACTTTTTAAAACATTATTTTAATACATTACTGCTGTGGCAATAAAGGATTGATTGAAAGGGAAAGCCGCCCATCTCGGGTGCTTATCACTTGTACCAGGAGACTGCAGTCTGCTCCTTCTGTCCATGCCCAACATTGGGCTCTGTCATCAATTGTGTTCCCTCAAGTGTAAATGAATTGGCACTCTTGATCATGTGCAGAGTGAGATCCGGCATAATCAGAAAACCGCATGAAAAACAGTGGCATGGGACATAACAGGGAATTGCTTGATGAATATGTTCCTGCCTGTACCCTTCAGTGAGGTCTAGAAGTATTTTTATTAAATCGCCAATTTCAAAACCCCTGCACATATCCACAAACTTTTTGAACATGTTCCCTAATGCTCCTTTCCAGTATTTTAAAGTCTAATCTGCACCCTGCATTTCCATAAACTATGCTTAAAAAAAAAAAAAAAAAGCACAAACTACATTTGTGTGTGATGTGCTGCATAGGCAGCACATAACAAACAAACTGGCTGCCCCTAATAGTGATATATAGTGACAAAACACATTTCCCATCATGGTGATCCTCTTTAAATTCAGTGCCATATATATATTCTCATAAGCGCAATATACCAACACTTATGTGAGTGCCAAAACATTTTTACCCTATCAAACTCTATAAAAGTATAACAAGTACTAAGAAAAGTAATCTAAAGAGTGCTGATTACAACTGCAAGAGGGCAAGTTCCATAGGCTTGACAATGCAATGTTTGACATGTAAATAATTGAATTAGGTACATACTCAAATTATGAAAAAAAAACAAACTGAACATTGTTATTGACTACTACTATAAGGAAGATATGAGTTTTGGAATATGGTGCCCAATAGCACAACTCGTAAAGGAATTCTACCCAATTTGCAGAGTCAGAAATACCCTGAGAAGAAACAACATTGTCCTTGAGGTTAAAAAAAAATAAAAAAATAAAATCTGTGTACACAGGTCTGATGATTCTTTTCTGATGTGACCAGTTGGGTGAGAATCTGACATGTACAGAGGTCACCTGACATTCATCAGGACAAATCCATGAAAGTATGGTGAGCGGCCGCTGTACAGGTCAATAGAGAGGTGCACAGTGGGGTGCCACTCATTCGTTCTCCTTCCTTCCCTCTTTAAAGAACAGAATGGTGCTCTGTGTACAGTGCTTGTTCATTCATCTGTCACTTTTGCTGCTGTAAACAATCTTAAGAGCATTTCCAGTGATAGAAATTGAAACGCGTGTACACAACCCACACAAGTCATAGCACAAAAAGAGAAAGAGGGAAAATATGTAGAGAGATAATAGGGAAAAGAAGAAAGGGGCAGGAGGAAGGAAGGGGATAAAAGGGTCAGGCAATGCATGGGCGAATAGTAAAGTACTCCTTAGAAGTTTAATTAATTTATAGTTAAAGTAGGGAGCGATTGAGGTGTGCTGGAAATTTTGAAATATTTTCATAAACCCAGTTGTACCTTTGTAAAACTGGATGTGCCTAGAAAACTATTTTCATTGTTTTAGGTGTCCAATTCATTGTTGTTTTGGGTCATATACCTAAATTTATATAGGCCTGTCTCGAAAGTCTAATTACACCTTAATTCCAAGTGGTGTGGCTGAAACGCATGCCAAATGCTCCGCAGACTTTCAAGGCTAAAAGCCATTTGGTTTAGTGCAAATTTTTGCATGCAGACTTTAGGGCAGCATTGTGGCTCAGTGGTTAGCACTCTGGCCTTTGCAGCGCTAGGTCCCAGGTTTGAATTTAGGCCAAGACACTATATCTGCATGGAGTTTGCAGGTTCTCCCCATGTCTGCGTTGATTTCCTTCTGCAATCCAAAAACATGCAGTTAGGTTAATTGACCTTAGAATGTATTAAAGACATATGACTATGCTAGGGAGATTAGATTGTGAGCCCCTTTAAGGGACAGCTAGTGACATGACTATGGACCTTGTACAGCGCTTCATAATATGTTGGTGCTATATATAAATACTGTGTAATAAAAAGCAATGTACCCCAGTAGCTTTTATGTGCAGTTGCCAGCCCACACTATTCAAACACAATCTAACCTACAGAAAGATTGTGTCTTAGACTGGATGGCACTGGAAGCAATTTAGTTAGATATACAGAAATAATTTTATGGTTTCATGCTAAATTGTGAAAACTTTTTGTGAAAATAAAACTTTTGTAAGACACCGTACTTTATTGCTGAAATACACCAAAGTAATTTTTAGAAGTGTTGTAGCTTGCTATACACTTCTAAGCAACTACTGAGCATCTTTATGGCTTTTTTTTATTGCTTACAAGATATGTGCATAGACAATCAAATTAATATTTACTTGTGGTACAGGTCTATGTGTAGATTTTGTCTCATTTACTTTTTTTTTCTCCTACCTCCTGTTCCTTTTTTACATGTAAGGTTTCCTTTTAGTGTATTTTTATTTTTTTAATATCTGTTTTGCATGGTGTACTTTATTCTAAAATTTGCATTTTATTTTGATATTTAGATGAGTGAATACCAACATGACCATTAAATAGGCAAATTCACTGTGTCTGCTTCAGTCAGAGAATATAAAGTTTGTAAATATTCAGTGTTTTATATTGGCTTGGCAGCTTAACCCAGACTCACTTTTGTGTAATTGTATTCCTCTGGATTTCCATTACTAAGGATTCATTACTAAAGAATCACATCTGCTAAGATTGGGGTCCCAAACATTTTTCAGGGAAAGTGCAGGATTTGATAATCAATATGCATACATTTTTTACATAGATGTTGTTATTGGAGTACTACAGATGTGGGTGTGATGTGATTTTTGCCTGCTTAGTAAATGACTGCTTAATTGTTAAAATGTCTACAAAGCTGGCCTTTGTGAGCAATGGGTTCTGTTGAAGTGTTTAGATAAATCTTAGCTGTATGTTAATCTATCTAAGTGTTTACTTCTGTATGGTAATAAACTATCCAAAACTTAAACATTTATCTTCCCTCACCCCTTTGTCATAGCTGAGTAGTAACAAACCGGAAAAAAGCTCTGCCACTGTTCATGAACAGGAGCTTTTACTTCCTTTGCTTGATCCTTCAATTGTAAGTCATAGGCCTACCCAGCTTTAGAAACTAGGAAGTCATTGTTATTAGATTATATTTACAAATCGGATTGCCTCTGCCTATAGAAACTATAAAAAAGTTTTAGTTTCAACCCGACTTTCTCTTTTAAAGGAAACCTAATGGTGAGAGAAAGCAATTCTGACTTTTCAATGTGTACATTGTAGTTGCGTTACTGTAAAAGTGATCCAATACTTCAGGCAGGTACAAGATTGGAGTTTTATGTCATTACAAAAATAAAATAAAAATAAAACTAGGAATAGGTTTAAGTATTTGTTCTTGCATACCATGATTATGTATGTGACATTTTTTATGACGGGGTTTCATGGTTTGATTTCACTATTGCTCTTTACTGAAATGTCTTACACAGTTTCACTTTTTATCACATATTGTTGGCCTGTGACCGGAATCCTATATTGGCTGTCAACTTTTCCTTGTTCGTGGTAAATAACTTTAAAAGTCCTAAAAAAGAACTTGTGCTGTACTTTTGCTGCAGAGTCTGGGCTGGGCCAGTCATAGTTTGTTTGGAGGGCCAGGTAATTTTCAGAGAGAGAGAGAGAGAGTCTTTACAATAATCTTACAAGGATGATTTTGCAGGTACTAATATGAATCATGAATAATATTGTTAACCGTGTGCAGCAAACATGCAGCGCTTGGGTATGTGCCAGGGGGTGGATATATTCTAAAAATGTTTTATTTATCGACATTAATACACAGTTTTAGTTAATAAACAGCAATTATATGCAACAGATTTTTGCAACTTGTAGGCGTGAAGTCTGCCTAATTTGTAACATTTTGCAGTTTTGGGAAATGGTTAGATCATTGGGGTGTGGCAAGGTTTTCACATTTTACATATACCTGTAGTTCATAGGGAAAAAACAATTCACAATTATTACATAACCTTCAGATTTGTCTATGAATTTCTCTATAAAACCTTCTCATTTCTCACCCAACTGATTTTGTGGCTATATGTGATAAAAGGTAAGCATGCTGGCTAGTGTTTGCAAAATTAAATGTACATGTGACAAATGTTTTAAGTCCTTTTATTATACAGAAGCATACGTAGGTTTAAAATGTTTCATTATTAGCACATTCTATTCTGGTGTGGTATTTCCCCTGCAATAGAACTACCATAGCACACCTGCCAATGGGGGTTGCAAATCATCACTTTTTTGTGGCTTTGCTTGTTAGAGTATCTGTTTTCACATACCAAATTAATTTAGGTGTTGCAGGGAGTGTTGGTTCATTAGTGATTGTGTCTTCTATTTTAAACGTCCTTCTCAATTTTCTCATACAGATATTTTGCCATGGATTTCTCATTAACATGTATTTTGCATGTGTCTCTGGATTTTAAAATGTTTATCTGTAACACCCATAAGAGAAAGTACCAATTCATCCCACTAACAGTGCAACATAACACTGAAGAAAAGTTGATAGATCCTAACATGCTGAAGAAGATCTCAAACCACTAACAAGCACTTCTGATGTTTTCAAGTGCCTGTTAAAGTACAGGATTTAACCTTGACCTACTAAATTGTTAGGTAATACTTAAGCCATATTACTAATTATAAGGTTGTGTAGGGCTTGCCCTATTTGGATGTTTTTAATTCCTTGGGTAAAAAAAGAGGACATTAACTTTGAAAATACAAAAATTGTGACCAGTTAAGTAATTTATTGCAGAAAGCACAAGCTATGTCCCTTGTGCAATAAAAAAACCTTACTAGCCTGATTTACAATTTTTAAAATTTATTTACCTGCCCCTATTCTGTCACAGGTGCCATTATCTTCTTTCTTCCATTCTTGCTGGTTCCAGTCTTTGGCCATCTTGATTGGCCGGTAACAATCAGATAAATGTTTTATTGCAGAAGACAAGTCGCCTGACTGATCTGTCACATTTTCATGGTTGGCTATAGTTCTTTTGTTGGTCATTGCATAAATAAATCCTTCCTAACATTGTTTTCTCCCTGGGAACTTTTTAGTTTGTGTTTTTCCCCAGTTTATTAAAACCTCATTTCTTCTTATTTTCTTTCTCCAGGTCTGTAGGAATGCCAAAAATGGAAAAAGTGTACTTGCACAATCCTAGTTCAGATGAAACTATTACTTTAATATCAATATCTGCAACAACATCGCATTTTCATGCTTCTTTTTTTCAAAACCGGGTAAGAAATATTACCACACTTGTTTTTGTTTTGTTGCCCCTTGTATTTTTTTTTGTTAATATATTCTGTTATTTCATGCATTTAAAAAATTTTGACTTCAAGTGACAGTACTTTTTTACACAATGCTTATATCCATTTCACTTGTTTAATTTGTATACCCAATAATGTGCAAGTGATCTAAGTAAACACGATTTTGATTTTCACCTGATATTTATGCAATTGTGTGAAAATTCCCAACTCCTTGCTAAACTCAACCTGATTGTATTTTAATGGGCAAAGAATGTTTCATTTGTGTGCGCCAGACCTTTACAGTAGCTATTTGCTCTTTAGAAAACCTTCACTGGTAAATGCCAAATTAATAAAATATCCAGATCCGTAATGCACAAATGGACCTGGAATATATTAAAAAGGGAGGGTATATTTTAACAGTGTATAACTTAACTAGGTATTGTAAAACCCCAGCAATATGATAACTGACCTGTATCTGGGTAAATTGCTGCTTAGGTTCCCTGGATTAGTGTCAATATGATATTTTACAGATTAGCTAAATTGCTAACGAACATGCTCATTTTTAGCCTTTTGTACACAATCCTAAGCTATAGGTGGATATTGGGATTGCAGTCCTTTTGTTAGAAAAAAAAAAACAAAAAAACAAATGTGTAAATTTGGGTAGGGTTTTAACATGAGCATGGTTTGTAGCCCGAGAGGGCTGTTCACATTGCACTGTGACCTCCTATTAATAGCTGTGTTTTCTAACTCTTGGTGAAGTTCAGGGAGGAATGCTGATCAGCTGGCCTTTTTACTGCTTTGTATTTTTAGAGCAGTAGTAAAATCTCAGCTGATCATGAACCCAACAGCAGGAAACAAGGGGGCATTCACACAGACCAAGATCAAGCCACACATAATGTTACACTCCTTTAATATCTGTTCCTCTTTTAAAATCATTTGATAGTCATAATCATAACTTTTGAATAATTGTCACCAAACAATTCTGCCATATATCTCACAGTTCAAGCAATTCAGAATGGCCTTTCAGCCATCTATTTCTATGTAATATATTGACCTTCTGTCTCCTACATTTGTTTTACAGAAAATTCTTCCGGGTGGGAACACATCATTTGATGTAGTGTTTCTCGCAAGAGTAGTGGGAAACGTTGAGAATACTTTATTTATTAACACCTCAAATCATGGGGTATTTACCTATCAGGTAAGAATCAATTGTCTTTTTCATTTTATGTTATGTCTCTTTAGTAAATGGTAAAAACCTAAAAAAGTTATTTGCATTATTAAACCTTTCCCTTTAGGGTGCTTGTTTGTGCACCATGGTAGCTCTTTTTTTATATTATACACTGGAGGCAAGTTTGAACTCAGTAAATTAAATATTACAAAGGCACCAAGTTTTGCTTTTACAGATTAGGTACACTTTTTTTTTTTTGCTTAGTATAGAGTAGGATGGGTCCTCATTCAGATGCAATGTGAAGTTAAAGGGGATCTCTCTTTAGACAGTTGTCATAAATAAAAAAGTGAAGCAGTAGAAAAAGTTTCTCAATTTTACTGTTTCAATAATAAAAATTTAGGAATATTTCTCGCTTTCAGTTCTGGTGATAATGGTCATCCAGACAAATAGGTTGAATCTCCTTGGCTGAGAGTTGTAATATTGGCAATAAATTGCAATAAAAAATGGGAGGCTTCACATTCCCTACTCAATCCAAAACTGAAAAAAGAATTTGGGTCCAGATTCCTGCTAGTGCCAGGGAATGTACACTGCTGACAAAAGAACAAGACAGAGTTCACTATGTCTTTGTCAGATTGAGACTTTGTGTTCCACCCTGATAATATTGTATACCACCTCTGGTATTTTCTTACTGGATCTGCTTCAGATGTAGTTTAAGGTGATTATTTTATCATGAATGTGAATCACAATAGAAATAGGAAATGAAAAGGGAATTTACAATTGGGTAAGAAAAATTGTTTCCTAAATCTAAACTTTCACTTGTGAGATTATGTAAACTGTCATTACCCATCGTGTCAAAAAATGTACAGCTTTGTGTTCTATTCCTCTGCCTTCCTAATACCCTCTGAATCCCTGAGACAGAATGAGTACAGCGCATCTGTTTTAGAATTAAAAAAAAAAAGAATCAGCTTTATATACAGGCCATTGGTATTCTTTACAATGGGTTCAGCATTGACTGCTTACATAATCACACATTGGTAGGTCTGCTTAAATGTTGATAAAAAGTTAATTTGTAATAATAATTATATTCAGCAACATGCCACCACTTAAGTAAAGTGGTAGACTTGCACTGCAACATAAAGAGAAAAATGTGGAGTGCTCGATTTCTTGAAATAATTTTTTCATTTTAAAAATGAAAATGGCACTTGGTAAAGAAAGCTTTTACTTATTCTCTGATTATATAAAAATTGTTTATTTTTAATCTATACCATGTAATTTGTATATTACATTTATCATATATACTTTTTTTTGTAGGTTTTTGGGGTTGGAATCCCCAACCCATATCGTCTGCGCCCATTTATTGGGGCACGAGTTCCTGTAAATAGCAGTTTTTCTCCTTTAATAAATATTCATAACCCCCACAGTGAACCTTTACAGGTAAGTGTTAGATAATTGTGTGTATAAAAAAATGGTTCAAACAGAAAAAAATGCTTAGAAAAAGTCTGATGTATAATGGTGCACGTCTCTTTAAATGTATATGTTTATATGTGACCTTAATACACCCGTATAGGCCCAATGTACAGTTATATATATTTTCAGTAATTATTGTTTAAATGCATCAACTGGTAAACTTGAATTTTCTTGTCAGCTTCTGTAATCCATTGCACACAGGGCATGTATATGTGCTGACAGAAGAGAACAGAGTGAGAAAAATGATTTTTGTTTATCCTTCTTTTTCTGCTGAATTGGCCAATGTGCTAGGAAGTAATGCCACCTGTTTAGCAATTATGCATTCAGTAAATTGAGGACAATGAAATGTATTTTTTTTTTATTTTTTTATTTTACTGATTTAGCTTCAGGAATTTATAATCTAGTTTGTTTTTATGGGTTGCAGCCCTATGTACATTTACATTACTTTGTGTGCTTGTTTAATTGTCGGGCCTGATAAAGTGATACTTAGAAAGCTTAGGATATAAACAATTGGACCCAAGCTGTGGATTTCCACTTAGGTTTTCTTTTTTTTGTTAGGTGATTAGTTGATGGACAACACACCACAACTGAATCCAAAGCTGTTTGTGGACAAAATGTATTAAAAAACAAACTTAATGAGCACAACTGTCCCCCCTCAAAATATCAATTACAGAAAATACTGGTGATGTCATTATTGAGGAGCATTGGTGCAGCAAGTAATGATTATGTGTAACTGTGAGCTTTTCTGTAATACAACTCAAAGAACTTGGCCAGGTGTGATAACAGTGTTTGGAATTTCACTGGTTCAGTGGCAGTGTTGTCAGTCCATTACAGGCAGTTAACTACAAGCTGATTACATTTCTGTTATGGTATTAAAAAGTATTTTTTCTTTACATCCAACATTTTTATGGAAAATAACAGTGGAAAAAGTAAATTATTAGAACTGTACTGATTTTTTTTTTTTTTTTGTATATATTGCCCACACATACACTTCATGTTATTTTGGCCTAACCATTTTTGGAAAGATGCATGCATTGCTGTGATTGTTGATCCTCATGTAAAATATCACTATACAGATTATTTTCTTAATGGACACATTTGCTTTAAGAAAGGAATGTTTTACTTTGTTCTTAAAAAGGTATTCCTATTTTTAAATACAGAATTTACTCTGCAGCATTGTGTTTAACTACCTATTCACATTATATTTCAGGTTGTAGAAATGTACTCTAGTGGGGGTGATTTGCACTTAGAGCTTCCAACAGGTCAACAAGGAGGCACTAAGAAATTATGGGTAAGAGTTGCCTTTATTTAATAATCTGAAATCTCTATATAAATACATCTATGCGTGTCTGTATGCATATTTATATACTCACTTGCCACTTTATTAGGTACCTCTTGCTTAGCACCTGGTTGGACCCCCTTTTACCTTCGAAACTGCTCTAATTCTTTGTAGCATAGATTCAGCATGGTGCTGAAATGAGTAAAAATTACTCATGAATTTTGGTTCATATATTATATCATGGCCCATAGAAGATGCATATCTCCTGTTGCTGTATTTCATCTACTTAATGTTTTGATGTGTTGTGCATTTAAAGATGCCTTTTTGTATAGCTAGGTTGTACTAAGTGTTTTTTTGATTTACTGTTGCCTTTCTATCAGCTTGAACCAGTCAAGCCCTTCTCCTCTGACATATCATTTTTCACACCATTCTGTGATAATTGTGCATAAAATTTTGAACAGACCAGCAATTTCTAAAATACTCAGACCATTCTGATTAGCTCCAACAACCATGCTAAGTTCACTTAAATCACCTTCCTTATTTTGATGCTCAGCTTGAACTTCATCATAACATCCTAACAATGCAAAAAATGTGTGGGGTTTGCAGCCTTGTGATTAGCTAATTAAATAATTATTACTATTAAATAGGATTTATATAACGCCAACTTACTATGCAGGGCTGCACAAATAAATAGATAAAAGACAATAAATTAGATATTTGCATTAACATGTATTTGAGCAGGTGTATCTATAATGTGGCTGGTAAGTGTCTCTGTGTATGTTTATACATACAAGTCATAAAAATAATAAAATATATTCTCATTCAGTTCTTTGAATTTTTTTGTATCAGGACAAAATGGAAAAATAAAAATGTCCTTGTTGAAATAAACCAACAGCTGAACAAATTACATCTTGTCATTATCTTTTTAAGGATCCTCAGTTAATCATGGCAGTACATAGTACATATAGTACAGTACATAAAAAAGACTGTACAAGTATGGCTAGTTTGGCAGGGTTGCCAAGTATAAGGCAAAACTTAGACAGGACCATGCTAAGCAGTATACCACTTAATAGAAACTGTCAAGCATGGTGGTGGATGGGTTATTTATTTATTTATTTATTTTTTTAATTCGCTGGACCTGGGCCTTTTCCAGTCATTGAGTTGACAGTGAACCCCTCTGTTTACCAAAGCGTTTTTGGCTTTATTTTTGTTACATAAATAATTACAGTGGAATCTGTTGTGTGTTGTATTTCAGCTGGGGTCAGATTTAATAATTTTTAGTTTAGAACCTGATTAAGTTTTATTTTTTTTTTAATTTGTATTGTGATATGTAAAACTTTTGGAAAGAGTGTACTTTTTCTGATGATTTTGTTGACAGTATATCAAACACTGTATTACATGCGTGCAGGGATTTGTGTTTAATGCTGTCTGTGATTTGGACAAATGCCTGTTTCTGCTGGGCATCCTTTTTTATCATTTTTATTAATATCTGATTCCTAATGTCTTCTAGGAAATCCCACCATATGAAACAAAGGGTGTAATGCGTGCAAGCTTCTCATCGCGAGAGGCAGACAATCATACTGCCTTCATTAGAATAAAAACTAATGCCTCAGATAGTGCGGAATTTATTATCCTTCCCGTGGAGGTGGAAGTCACCACAGGTTTGCATTATGTTAACTTTATTACCTTGTATTTTCAGTATGTCCCAGACAAAATGTAACCGTTTATTGGTTTATTTTCAGCTCCAGGCATTTATTCATCTATAGAGATGCTAGATTTTGGTACACTGAGAACACAAGGTAAGAAAATAATATTTAATGTAAAAATGTTTCAAAGTTTCAGGAAATTAAAATTATAATGGATAATTGATGCAACCGCAACATCTACTGTTGAGATTTATATGAATGATAAAAAATGAAACAGATGATTGTGTTTTAAAATACTTTGTGTTTTTGATTGCAAAAGTAGCTGCATAGTGATTATTCAATCAGGTTCTGAATTTGTATTCTTATTCAATATTCTTTTATACATTGAGTGCTTTTGTTGTGTTTACTCATTCACCAATAATGTTATATATTGTAAAATAGTGGACACCCGACCTTGCCTATATGACCTAAACCTGGGTGTCACTGGGAGCTCCACTAGTGTTTGAAAATCAATCAAAATATGGATTCATTACTTCTATCTTATAGAGGCTGAATATATAAAATATACTTTGTCTGGCAGTGTGCTTTTATTTTATTTTTTTTAGATCAATTACAGATTTAAAAAATTACAAAACACATTTTTTTTACATTACTTTTTTGCAAATTTTGGTTTGCTCTTTTATTATAAAAACCATACATGTCCTGAGATATAGGACGTGTCTGCATGCTGAATTCATTATTTTTGGTATTTCAGGATGAATTCCTGAAGTATTTAGGCAAGATGGTAAATGTGTATAAACATGTTCCTGTGAAAGATTTTTCATAACAGGAAACATCTATTTTGTTTTTCTATGTTTTCCAGATCTCCCCAAAGTTTTAAATCTTCATTTACTAAATTCAGGAGCAAAAGACGTTCCCATTACAGTGAGTATGGCACTTATTTTTGAGTTTTTAAATTCTAATCTTTTTGCGATTTACATCACCCCCCCAATAGTTTACAGCTTAAAATTTGCTTAAGACTTGTGTCCACAAATACATTGAAAGGTCAGAATGAATTTGCTTTGGTTTCTAAGTGAAATCTTTCTTTGCATAATGCAGATCCAGACAGATGACATACAGAATCCCTTATAGTCTTTTCCTGATTCAGCTTTGAGGCTTCCCATGTCTCTTCTTTGGCTGCAGTCTTCTCACTGGACAGTGGCCCTAATTGTTCGTTACCTCTGACCAGTACATTGGTAGCTGACCTAGGAAGCAGTGAAGCTGGCCCGGCAATCTCTAATGCTAAACCAGGGAGTAGCAGATAGACTTTCTTGATTAACAAGTCGTGTGTCACAAGAATGGCTGACCTAAATGTAAAATCCTTTTGTCTTGTGAAACACAAAAATATATTTTTAATGTGTATTTAGTGGCTTGCTTTCCACTTTTAACACCAAATACCCAAATACACACATGCCATGTTTTTTTTTGTTTTTTTGTTTTTTTGTATGTATATTACCCAGCAAATTGGGTTGTATGATCTTTTTCAAAGGGAAAGTTTTTGCTAAGATCAAGTTGGCTAGGCTTTTTCACAAGTTAAAATTAAGTAAATTTCACACAGCTCAGTGCAGGATTCTGGGATATGCCAGGTGAAGATGGGCCACTTAGAAGAGGAGCAGAAGAAGATAGTGGTGCCAGAGATATACCAGGGTTTAGTAAGTGCATTAAAAAAATTGGGATTAGGCCTATTATTATTATTATTAATAATATTATAATTATTATTAATAAAAATAATAAACAGTATTTATATAGCGCTAACATATTACGCAACGCTGTATATCAAATAGGGGTTGCAAATAACAGACAGGTACAGACGTTGACACTGAGCAGAGCTTACAATCTAGGAGATAAAGTTGATTTGCTGCTGAAGGTACATTGCCTGTCCTTTCTGCATTTAGAGAGCTGTTTTTTTTTTTTTTTTAATGGCATGGAATTTTGCTTACAGAGCATATTGTTCTAAAAAAAAAAAACACAAGGAATAATGGGAGGTTCTATTGTAATGAAACCCCAAATGTACATGTTTATCATTACCTTGTATAAAGACCTCCCAGATAATTTTTTTTTTTTTTATATATAGTATATATATAAAGTTGTAAGAAATAGTTGTATATAAAAATAAAGTTGTAAGAAATGGTATATAGTTGTAAGAAAAGTATAATCTTAAAGCTCATGTTTATCGATATTGTCCCTTCACTGATCTTTGTGACAGAGACCATAATTTTATACAAATGTGTATATAGCTTGACATGGCAGGTGTTATTGTATTAGAAGAAACGTTCAACAGCAATAAACACTAATTGGCATTGCCAAGTTAACATTACACAGTACTCCATTAGTGCAGTAGACAAAAAGGAAATTAACACTTGCAGTGTACTTATCTAAACATGTTGCTTCTTGATACTATGTTTAGCTCTTGTTAATTAAACTAGATCTTTCAAACAGATGCAGTGTCAAAAGCTCATGTAGAAAGACATGGCGGTGGGAGATTACATACCGAGCAAGACTGAAATACCTACATTCCTTGTTTTAATCCCAAGGTTACATCACGTAAACATTGCTGTTGCATTATATACTGTGTACTTGAAGGGCAGTGGGGCTTGTGCATCAATTTATCTGTGTGTAAAATCTCCAAGGCCTATGAAAATGATGCTACTACTGAACATGAGTACTGAACATTTTCTGTTATTCTCTTTTTGTTTGGTAGCATCCAACAAATTCAACTAAAGTGGTTTTTACCGTCCCACGCATTGGAAGAGGTAGTTTATTATCTCTGCCATAGCCATTTAAACACACAAAGATATAAGGGTAGGGTTGATTTAGGTCACCCTAGGGTAATTTTTCTCAACCCTTCAAGGCATCAACTCCACAAGACCCGTGGTATCTGGCACAAAGACATTAGCAGCAGATCCTCGGTACCCATCTACAATGCACGTTTTGTTCTGACACCTTTCACTTCTAGCCAGCCTTATATTTTTTCAGCAATTGATCTTACTGTAGCTTCTATGTAGAATCAGACCAGACTTCAACATATCAATAATGAGGAATATACTTTTAACCTAGCACAATATACAAATTTTTACAGCATGCCTCATTAATCTTATCACACTATACTGGCTTTTCTCCTGTCTGTTAGTATGAGTTAGTATAATCTGTAGTTATGATTCCCATTTAGTTCCCTTATAAGGGAATAAGGGGCCCATGTCTGTAAACCTACACAGTTCTTAGTACACAAAGCTTACTCTTCTGCTTTGACTCACTACATGTCTCAGCATAGAGTATGTGAATGATAGAGCAAGAAAGGTGCTTGAAAGAAAAATCAGGTAGTAAAAACTGCCATAGTTTTTTTTTTTTTTTTTTCCCCCCTCATGCTTTCTTTTTATACCCCCCTGTGCTTTTCGGGTTTTTGTGCTAGCATAGATGCTACTCATTGCCCAGGTTTTTGTAGAGATCAGAATACTTCTTGGTTTGTGGTAAATGTACATGCTAGGAATGCCTGGGACAGATCTGACATTTCTTTAGTTGTCAAAATAGTAATTGGCCAACAATATCTAATAAAAGTATACATTCCCCATTGTTGGCTAAAGATTTCAGTGGCCGCACCTTAAGTCGTTGATCACCTCGTTTCTTTTGGTAGCTTTAAGTAATTTCTTCAGGGAAACAACATCCCCTTAAAACAATTATTTAAAACATGATCTTTGATTGACTGGAGTGCTTAATTAGTGCTTAGCTTGTCCTCTCACATGAATAACCATGTGAGATTGCACACACACTATTATTTGTAGACTACCACTTAAAAGAACATGTTATGTAAGTCATAGAAGCCATCACACCATTGAATTAAGTATATTGAATCTGCATAGTAAGTGAACATAGCACTCTAGGAAGGTTTGGTCTTCTCTATGAAACACTTTATACAATGTATTTATTGTTTGACAGTTTTATTATCTACCAGATATTTACATATTTGATCATTTTAGTTGCTAGTGATAGAAAAATTGGTGTGTAAATGGTTATTTGAATATTATCTTGCTGAAAAAGAAAATGCTACATGATTTCAACATGTCCAACCTTATTGACCCTCGTTACACTTAATATATATGGTCTTCTATTTCTTGCTGATTTATGGCATTTTTGGCTGCATACAGACATCAAAAAATATTTTGGTATTGTTTTCAGCAACAGGAAAACAAACTCTATAACGGACAGCACTCATCCTCTCTGTTAAGTAACCTGCCACGGCAGATCGCTAAATGGTGTAGGAGCACTGTACAAACTAGATTTTTGCCTAAGACAATCATGATCTGATCGTCAGTGTAAGGTGACCGTTATCTAGCGTGTACACAAGTTTAGGAATTGTGAATTGCAAAAAGTTTTTAAATGAAGCTTTTTATGTATTGCACAGCAGGATTTAACAGTTCACATTTTAATATTGCTGTCTGACCATCCATTACATGTATGCTGTACGGTGCTTGTTAAATGTTCTTTGGTGATAAAAAGGTTCCAAATCCAGTTTATTGGTGTATAAAAATGAGATTGATAGGTTGGAGATCACAATAACATCCAGCCTAATATAGACTAGTTCTGGTATAGAGTAGTTTAATACTGGTACAATCATAAAATGTGCTATTATGGTCTTACAAAAGCTGTATCGTTGACTGTAGTTTTAATGAGTTAATATTTTCTTTGCATCATTTATGGTTTATTTGTGTCTTTCTGTAGAGCGTGCGAGCAACCCCACAGAATGATGCCATAACTGTGAATTTCAAACCAATTACATTGAAAGCTTCCGATAGCAGGTACACCAAAGTTGCAAGCATCAGTTTTGATGGTAAGGTGGTACTTTTTACTGTTTTTTTTTTTTTTCTTTCTTTCTTGTTTTTTTATGGCTGATTTAGGTGTCATTTGAGTTGCTGTAATTTAAATCTTCAGTTATATATTTTGTTTTGGATAGAGTGTACAATTATATAGATGTTTTTTTGGGACCAAAAAAAGTCTCAATACTTTTCTCTGTTTTTGTCTGTGTCTCAGTGCCAATGATGACCACTTTTAAATTGGTCCTTTAAGCTTTTTTAAAAGAACCTAGTTTACATGTGCCACAGCATTCTAATTTTTAGCAGATTCAATCATTTACTTTTGGATATTTTTACAGCATCAAAAGCAAAGAAACCATCACAGTTTTCCGGAAAAATAACAGTTAAAGCAAAAGAAAAAAGTTATTCAAAACTTGAAATTCCATATCAAGCTGAAGTTTTGGATGGGTAAGTTATTATTTCCTAAGCTTAATAATTGTGATAGTGGTGACAGGCATAAATGTTTTTTTTTACCTTCTCATAATTGCTTTAACATACTCTGATAATTTACATTAGTTGACTAGGTAACATAAGCACTTGAGTAGAGCAAATTTGTGCATACATTTTTGGTCCGCAAGTATAAGAGCAGTGTATAAATAATCCCAACATTTCCACCCATGCCTTCTTTATTTATACATAAGTGTTTTTTTTAACTTTTCTTTTAGCTATAGTCAGCCTAATTGTGGCTTTCAGAATGTCACATATCAAATGATTGTCACTCAATGACTATTTTTTTTTAATTATTATTTTAACCCAGGTTAAATGGTTGCAGTTATGAAACTGTTCTGTTAATGTATGTTAACATTTCATGTATGTGTGCTGTGAAACCCCAACCTTTCGTTTTAGAAAGTAGGCCATGTAGAGTACAGTACAAATAATAGAAGCACATGAACAAAGGTATCAGTGTGTCCTATTTTTCTTTCTGAGAAATCATCCTAAAAGATTGTGATTACTTCTCACTTACAGGTACTTGGGATTTGATCACGTAGCCACTTTATTTCATATCCGGGACAGCCCCTCTGATCCAGTGAAGAGACCGATCTACTTGACAAATACCTTTAACTTTGCAGTTCTCGTTCATGATGTCTTGCTACCGGAAGATGCAAAGATCATGTTTAAAGTAAGATTATTGGCATACAATTCACAGATTGAGATGTAAAATTCATTATTACTTTAAAAAATATTGTGTTTTTCTTTATTTTCTCTAAACACAGGTGCAGAATTTTACTTCACATGTATTAATTCCCCCTGGCGAATCCAGATATATTTTCTCATTAATGTTCACACCATCCACCTCCTCTGTCCATATTGACAACAATATACTACTTATTACCAATGCATCAAAATTCCATCTTCCTATTCGAGCATACACAGGCTTTCTGGATGTAAGTATGACTAGATTGTTTACATATGACAACCCATTCCCTTTATGGCAGTAAAAAAAAAAAGTTTAAAACTTTTTGTCTGAAATTATTTTCTTCACCCATGTTGTATGCATGCATTTTTACAGTATGTATTTGAAGTCATTGAAGCAGATGTAATTGTTCTGTGGATTTTCCAAATGAAAACTAAAAATGCTAATATATAGAGAATAAATAGTCTGTATGGTAAAATGACATCAGCCACATCAGTAACAAAATTGATTAAATTCATAAGTGAACATATCTCCAATGTGAATATTTCCAGCTGTATGGTCCTCTCCCTGCCGTCCATTATGTGCTCTACCTTCCTTCGGTTTTGATTTTTTCAGACTGTGGAATATACATCGCAAATAATTAAAATAATTATTCCCAGTTACCCATGCATACTTCTAAACTTCCAACAACCAGTGTCGAATTTCTGCTTTTTCATCTTTGAAATTTCCCATGTCTGCTGAAAAAAACAAAAAAAAAAACTTGTAGCTCAGCAGGTTTGTTTTGCTTTTGTGATACAAAGTAACAATATTTTCCATGTCTAGATTTTGAAATGGGTGATCCTACCATGAGTTTAGTTTAGGTTGTGTGCTTTGTGTTATTTCCCTCCTTAAATTTGCTAAGCAATAGTTTCACTTATTTATTTATTTTTTTTTTGTATATTTACAGTATTTTATTTTACCACCAAAACTTGAGGAACGTTTTTTAGATTTTGGCATTCTAAGTGCTGCAGAATCTAGCAGTCTTCTTATTGCAATTATAAACAATAACCCCATAGAGGTAAGAAACACATTTATATTTGTAAGTGCATGGATATTCTGTTGTAATGGCTCTTGAAAAATGGCTGATTGTCATTACAGCTTGTAAAATGGCAAATACATTTAGATAGAGAAGATGCAGTCTAGATGCAGCTATGAAAAAAAATATTCTGTAAAAGAAATTTCTTTTGTGGTGTTCATTTTCACCAGTATTTTATTGGTTCATAGTAGACCTATGGTACATATTGATTTTTCCTCTAAATATTTCAAAATTAACTGAAATTTCTAATAATTTTGTTTGTGTCATAATGACATAGTCTTGCTTCCAGCGCTTTAAGTACCAAAAGGAACATACTACTACCTGTCAGTAGTTGCCTGTCTTTTTGGCAACTACTTTGTCAGTAGCATAACAATATTATAAAGTTTTGTTTTGGGACTCTAATGTACAGCGCAGCTTAACATGTTGACGTTATATGAATCCTGTTTATTAACCACCTGGGCGTTACACTGATGTCTAGATTTCTGTACCAAAAGCGGTACACTGTTTTTCTTGAAATTTTTTTTTAAATTGTAGACCTGTAACTTACAGAAATATGTCTGAACAAGGGTCTAGTAGATATCGTGAATATAAAAAATGTTTGAAACACACAATCATGTAAAAAAAATTACTTTTAATATTATTAAATAAAAAACACAAAAATCGACTTAAACAAGAATACATAAATAAAAAATACTGAAAATGCAATAATTCGCTATACTGTATAGTACTATATTTTTCTAAAACACCTCCCTAGTGTGATAAATTTTAAAACAGAGTCCAACGTCACATACCTATAGACAAAACCACATAAATATATTTTGTATTATTTTGTATTGTATTGGATACAGGACTTTGTATTGAATCCAATACAAAATATTTGAGTTTCCCGCTATGACCCCCGTCGACGGGCGCATGCACTGGACATCAGGAATCGCCGAGGGACGCATACGCGAACGCCGGGTGTTCTAATTCTTTTCGAACTTCTGTACTTCCATGCAAAAAGTTACATTTTTTGCATGGAAATTTATTTTAGATTGTAGGCTATAATTCACTGAATTACTCAATAATTACTTATGTCACCGAATTACCGCATAACTTACCGAAATATGTCCAAAATTTTAAAAATTTAATAATAAAAAAATCTTTAAAAAAAAAAGTGTAACTGTATATTAGCCTATATAATATATAATACAATTATATAAAGATTTCTTTGTATTGGACTCAATACAGCTTTTTTGTAATGAGTTCAATGTAAAATTATTTGAATTTCCCGCTCTGCCTCCCGCACGCACCGACGCATGCAGCGACGTCACCGAAAAACCCCGGAGATCGTCACCGCACACGCCGGATGAAGACAGAAGACGTCTCCGGAGGAGCTGCTTTTTTTCAGTTGTAATCCGATTGTCATACAATGTATGACAATTGGATTGCAATGTAATGCATGTTTATACTTTTAGCAGCCCCGACCTTGGTTCGGGGTAAACGATTGTAGCAAGTTTACTTACCCCGAACCAAGGTCGGGCTAACCGCCCAGGTGGTTAATATTAGGACAAACCAGTTATCTTTTTTGATATTGCCTGCCAAAATGACATTTTTCTTAAAAGATAAAATAAATGCTTAGCAAAACTAAAGAGCTCTTTTGTTTTGTAAAGGTATTTACAATTAAAATATGGTGCTAAACTGAAATCTGAAATGACTAATTAAAAATAAAAAAATGAAAGAAAAAAATTAAAAAGTAACCCAATAAAACTGAATAGATAAATACAAAAAAAAAAGCAAAAAGAAAAGGGTTAAAAGGGGCCGGTAGTTGGTAAGTAGGGTTGATTATGGAAAATGAAGGGTTAATAAGGTTCAATGTACTTCTCAGGGTTCATTAACTGGCATTACTACTGTTTTATTCATCTGGAAGTATCAATGCATCTTTGATTTGTATCTATCGTGTCTGATCAGTGTTTAACAGAAATAGTCACATGCCTGTGTTTTGAGAGAAGCTTCTAAAACAGTTCTTCTTTTACACAGCAGTTCTCCTTGTCATTTTCAAATGATAGAAGCAGCAGTCAGTCACTTTAAATGCAGATGTAAAACTCTCATTTATGTTGCTAAGGCTCAAGTCCCAGACTATGTTAATATACTGTAGTAACCTGGCTAGAATTAGTTGGCAGTCATATCATTTAAGCTATATCTATGGAGTTTTGCCAATGGCTGCCCCCACCTTTCTTTGTAATCATGTGTTTCACCATTTAAGCAACCTTCATGGATCATGTTTAATTACTTTTCTCTAAAAATGATTTTTTTTTTTTTTTTTTTTTTTTAGTGGTGGTGGTACAATTTTAGTGATACTCATTAAATTGCCATGTCAAAAAATGTTATGACTGACATTAATTTTATTGTGCATTTTTGCTGTTTTTTTAGCTGGCTATTAAAAGTTGGCACATAATTGGAGACAGTCTTTCAATAGAACTTTTAACTACAGACAAGGGAAACAGGACCTCCATAATAGCAAGCCTTTCTGAGATTGAAAATTCAACTGCATCAGATCGTACTTCAGTAAGAACTGTGTTTATTTCCTATATTTTGAATATAGAAATTGACCAAATAAACTTTGTCTAGTGTTTAAATTTTTAAATTATGATTTTATTTAAGTAAGATGCTGGTAATGAAATCTTTGATCTATTTCGACAGTTTTACCCATCACTAAATCACCCCCTCAACTTCAAGGGTTAACTGCTTTTTTTCGTCCAGAGTATGATGAAAAGGGGAAACCGGTTAACATATTTCTTGCTCGCCTGTCTGTGCTTTGCCTCGGCAACCTCACATGCAGTGCCGGACCAGTTGTCCTGCATTGCCAGCAAGAACCCAGTGGAGAGCTTTGAATGATTGTGATTGGAAGGGAAGCAGCAGCTTTGGGGGATTAGACATACATGGAAGTGGAGAATAAAGCTACATATTTGTCCCTATTCCAAAGCTTCTATGTAAAATGAACAGTTAACCCTTGCAGTGGTAAGAGTAATTTTCTCCAGCCTGTACATGACCTGCACATTTAGAATTTTACACACAACTATTTTTGTTTAAAATCAATTGAGCTGCTTCTTTTAATTTCTGAAGGTGGGAATCTATTCCGCATTTTAACAGCGGTTACTGTGAAAAATCCCTTCCATAAACACAAGTTATGTTGATATATGCAAGTTGCTCAATAGGCAGGGTGTCCTTTTTTTATACAATGCCTTTTGTAAAGAGAGAATAAATTGGTTGGCTTTCCCTGCGCTCTCCAGTTTCTCAACATCCTTTTTGTGAACTGGTTCTCAAAACTGACTTTCACATTCCAGATGAGGTCTGACTGTGGCTTTGTGAAGGGACAGGAATTTCTCAAACTCTGGGATCTATTCCTCCTTTAAAAGAATATAATTCTTTGCACACTTAAAGTGGACCTAAACTAAAATCTTTATCTTACATAAAAGGGTAGACAACCCTTTTATGATAAGGGGTTAAAAAAGCGATGTCTGGATCGCTGCAGCAATCAAGACTGAATGGGAGCGCAGAGCCTTCCAGGATACATATGTCATGGATCCCAGGAGGCTTTGTATGTCCAGAAGAAGCCCTTTTTTCAATAGGTTTAAAAAAAGCCAATCTTATGCATGCACTGTGAAATAAACACGACCCCCCCCCCCAAAAAAAAAAAAAAAACTTTTAAAATTGAAAGCGTGGTTCAGTTTACTCAAACAGGAAAAAAATCCTTCCTGATCCCACAAGGCAATTGGATGTTCTCTGGATCAACAGTTTCTGTTGTCTTTTCTTGAAAAATGAAATACCCAGCTTAGTCTGTTGCTTGTTTCAGATTTTTTAATTGTATTTTTTACTCTGTATTCTTGGTAGATTTATGGGATCATTCTCTATTGGATGTATTGGAGATGAGAATTAATATCCAAAGTAGTATCTGTATGTGCAAACGAAAAATTATAGTCTATAGCAAACTGACTGTTTGCTATGGGTGGCAAAATGTTTTCCTGTAAATAAACTAGAAGAAGATTGTGTTTCCACTCAGTCTGGACAGACTGGTAGATTTAAACTAAGGTACAGTAACCGTACAGCTTAATTAGTTTGCAACAATAGTAGGCTGAAAGAAGAGTCAACATAAATTATAAGCAAATATGTTTGCTGCATGTAGAATCGTGTTTACAGAAATAGGGCTTTTTAAAAATGTACATTTATCAAAAGATTATCCCACCATTCAAATTTTATTTAAAAATACGTAAATAAAAAATTAAAAAAAATCTTTAATGACATATTATATATTTTTTTCAGGTTATATTAACTTCAGGCTATTATGCAGTGTTCAGAGTAACATTAACAGCAAAGAATCTTGAAGGATCCTTTGATGGAGGCATTCAAATCACCACAGATTATGAGGTATTTAGAGGGAGTTTCTTTGCTACATTTCCAGTTGTGATACAACTACATGTAAATACATGGATATTCTAGTAAAGCTTGAAGGTATAATGTGCACTTTTTATACGTACCTGGAATGGATTTCTGTAAGTTAAGCTCTTGGTGTATATACAAGTTGTCGATAAATGTAGCATGGTTGCCTTTTAGGCAATTTGGCTTGTCATCGGGGCGATAATAATCCACATTTTTTCCCCCTATTTCTAGATTTTGACAATCCCTGTGAAAGCAGTGGTTGCTGTGGGCTCTCTGACCTGTTCTCCAATGCACTTTACACTTCCACCTTCCTTTCCGGTAAGATTTGTTGTGCAAATAGCAAATCAAGAGCTGCTTAATTGAGTGAAAACATAGATTGAATAGTGAATTAGTGAATGTCATTTTTGAGAATGTTGAAAGTGGGCAGCATTTTGGAATGTATGGTATAAAATGTGGAGAGTGCATTGAGTTGTCGCTCTAGAACAAAAAGTTTTACTGGCAGGATTACTGTATGAAAATGGTAAAAAGACTGCAGCCAATGCTGAAACCAATGCAGCCACTTCATCTAATAACTGGTTTGGGGGAGCTGGATAAGCCTAACTCTTTTGCATTATATATTACATATATTGTATGAAACTTCCAGATGCATTAAGGAAAGTTTACGTTTCTCTTCCGGATGAGGGCATTAATGAAAAGCTATTAAATTACTTATAAAGCAAAATCGTGCAGGCTCAAGTGGCAGGACCTAGAGATGTGACACCAAGTAAGCAGGGCCTGTTAAGTGGGG
The DNA here is from genome assembly GCF_032062135.1 of Pyxicephalus adspersus. NCBI lineage: Eukaryota > Metazoa > Chordata > Amphibia > Anura > Pyxicephalidae > Pyxicephalus > Pyxicephalus adspersus. The sequence continues at coordinate 68,215,839 of NC_092858.1, read as the reverse complement.
GAAAGTGACTGTTTCCTTTACAGTGATAGATATTGGGAAGCCATGCTGTATTACAGATACATGTCAGATATCTGTGAAAGGGTGCCTGACAGCATGAGTTTTTTTCCAGAATAAAGGGAAACAAGACAGGGATAGATTTGGGTGACCTTTTCATATAAGTGGTATTGAAGACCAGAAATGATTGTGTTTGCCAAAAGAGGTGGTGTAAAGATAGGTGTTCAGGGTCAGAATGGCAAATTTGAAAAAAGTTCCCACCATTCAAAGAGATTTGGAATTATCTTTTGGATAGATAAGAGGAGAATCAGGAAACGTCAGTGTTAACAATGGTTTTACAGGATCTGAAGCAAAAGTCTACTGTGTCAAAAAGTAAAGTAGCCATGCAACTTGGCTGTAAGAAGGTCACTGACACTTTGAGTGCTGTTTTTCTGTTAAGTGTCTGGAGGGACAACCAGATTAAAGGAGACAAAATAGTGAGTTAGAATTGGGAAAATCTGTTATATACAAGGCATGTGAGTTCAGAGGGAGCAGTAGCTGGAGAATAGAATGGTCAGGTTTAAATTATGATATATAGGACTGTAGCATTTTTGAAGGCTGTGTGGAAGATTCTAATGTAAAGGTTAAAAAAGTGGGGACCCATAGCTATTTACTAATTAATGGTTAGCACTAATGATGGAAAATTTTTAAGAAAATCTTCAAGCAAAAGAAATTGCTTGCATCTAATGCTTCTTTGATTAATATTAGTAGTAATTTTATCCTTCTCAGCGTTTTACAGCCCCCTATCTGACAGAGGACACATGTTGTATAGGGAATGGTGTATGAAATGTAAGCAGTCAAGATTTTAAGGTTTGCATATTTTGTAAGAGTTGTCAAGTCACTTTGAATTCATTAGGTCTGCCATACTTGCGCATATTGCCTTTAAGACCAGCTGTCTTGCATTGTGTCTCAGAAAGGTAAAAACTGGTCAAGCTGTTTATGTGAATAAACTGTAATTTTTATTTTTATTCTCTTGCCGTAGGGAAAATTAGTTCATCAGAGTTTAAATATTATGAGTTCCTTCTCACAGAAGGTGAAAATACAGCAAATACGCTCCTTATCGGAGGATATGAGATTTTTTTATAAGCGGCTAAGGAGCAATAAAGAAGAATTAGAACCTGGAAAGAAATCCAAGGTATCCCCTCAATTATATTCTTTATTTTTTAACTCGGGTTTGCTAGTTTAAATATTTTGGCTTATTTTTGCCACCAAATCTGATCCCTTGTCCTACAATTGGGATTGCTGGTTTTGTAATCTTGTGACAGTTGTTACTACTGTAGAGTGGAAGGGGATGGAGTAGCAATTACCAACATAAGCTTTATTTTTATTGATGTAGTATAATATATCTGTGACCTGGGTTTTTAATAGGTTACATATTACCTCTTACATAATGGAAGCACAACACTGGTAATTCACAACCTTAATTTCTTGATAATCCGTTCACTAGTCATTGAAGTTACCTTTGCTCTCAGCAAATGATCCAAATTTTGCTTCAAACACATTATCACATCCAAGTTAATAACGCTTCCAATTTATTTCTTTTGTAGATAGCCAATATATATTTTGATGCTGCTTTAAACTGTGGAGACCACTGTTATGTTGGACTTCCCTTTTTATCTAGAAGTAAGTAATATTTGCAATGACAATATTTGCATGGCATTTTCTTCTACGTGTTAGGTGCTCAATGTTACTCATTTTGTGTTTAAATTAGAATTGAACTCTTTCCAATAATTCTGATTCGGTTATTAAGTTTACATTTTTTTTAAATGTTGTTATTCATAATTTTTAGTGGTATGCCAAAACAGTAACTGTTGTAACTACATGTAAATCGGACTTGAAAATAGTTTGACATAACTACACCAAGGAGTTTAGTTGCTACTTCCATAATCCACTATTTTACACTGTTGGAACAATAAGATTAATGCAGTCCAGGTACAATTTAATGATGCGAATAGTAGTGGTAATTTACACAAAACTAATAGATTGCTATGTTTAACTTTCAAGGGAATCAAAAATGTGTTTTTGACTTTGTTCTTTTTTTGGGAATTCTGTTTTGTTGTCTACTGAGGCATTAACTCACTGACACCAATTAGGTATAAAGATCTGTTGTGTGTGTTTTTTTTTTTCTTTGTTCTCTTGATGTCACCAGCAGCATGCTTGTTCCAGGTCAGTGACAGTATTGACCCTGAGGACCCCCAGTAAGGCTAGGTACACAAGTGCAATTGTTCTTGTCCGATAATCGGCTCAGGGCCGATATCAGATGATCTTAACGTGTGTACAGCGCTCGTCGTCCATCTTCCGAATGACCGTCCTGCCGGATCCACAGAGGATGGACAACGAGCGATCGTAATGGAAGTGAAGGAGGAGGGAGCGAAGCATTCGTACATACATCGTGCAGTCGTTAGTCGTTGGAAAGGATCATGAAATATCCTTTCAAACGACAATGATTGCACGTGTGTACATAGCCTTAGCTGTTAGAAGCCTTTAGTGCCCAATAGAAAGAAAAAGCATGTAGTTATGTAAAATACACACATTTAAATATTTCAAAGGGGTTAACAAATAACAAAAATGCTTTGTCCTGGACGTACAGTTTACAGTACCCACAATCTACGGCAGGTCAGGAATAAGAGCATCCAGCTCCCTTTAGATTTTTAATAGCAGGGTCCTCCAGCAACCAATGCCAAATGTACTAATAAAACAAAATATATTCTAAAAACCCGCAGCATTCATGTGACTCCTCTTTAATGCATCTTTCAGTAATGTAAATAAATATGTACATTCAGATGGCATCTTCAGTAACATGTATAGTAATTTCATCACTAGAGCAGTTCCTTTTGTCTCAAGATAAAGGTGAGTGCTATGAGAGGAAGGGGTTAAATTATAGTTTGTAGTTCTGGTAGTAATTACATGTACATTGCACAGCCAGATGTAGACTGTACCATAACAATGGCAGATGATGGTACAAGGATAATTATAGAAAATAATTATTAACAAGTATTTATTGTTTGGGGAAGCTTGAAGCACATCAGATAATTATATTATTTTCTTAATCTTAAGATGACCTGAAAACTCCACACCATTTTGCAATGCAGGAGGATGTTTGGGACTCTGATTGGGACCATTTTGAAACACTATATAAGAAATGGTCTGACATCCGTGAGAATTTTATCATGTAAGTTAACTTTTTTCCCTCATAATTTCATTTCAATTCTGTATCTACTCTTGGCATTTCTGTTGGACGGTTTCTCCCATTGTTTTCCTCCATGAAGAAGACGACTTTAACGGTTTTATAATGTTTAGGTTGACAAAAGAATGCAACATACTATGCATGTAGGATTTTTATTGCCATGCCAAATATTCCTGTGACTGGCAGAATTGACTATGGCTCCTTGAGGAACATTTTCTCCTACATAGAAAATTTGAATTGTGCGCAAAATTATTTGTTACATCGGATGTACAAGAGCACAAAAGGATGCAAAGATTTATTATTTGTAATTTTTTTAGGTTTAGTTGAGAGGTGTAAATAAATATGGTCCTTCCAATCTGTTCTAATAATAAACAGTCTTTTGTTTTTTGCCAAGATCACTATTGTATTTTAATCACTTGCATTTCCCATAACGGTTTGTGTGTAATGATCCCTGTTTTCTTTTTTACTTCATTTTTTTTCACTACTTATAATTCTAAAAGCAGAACAAAGCAAATTTCATAATGGCTTTTTTTTGGTTCTAAATTATCTAGCAGATTTGTAGTTTATCTAAAACTTTTGAAAGATACTCCTGTTGTATAATTAATTCAACCTCCTTAGTACATAGCTGTGTAAGGATTAGTAGTTTTTACAGGAGGTTTGAGCAGTTTTATTGAAGCTCAGACCATGATGTTGCATTTAAGCAATCACACAATATAAGTAACCTGCTTACTAAAGTGGGCTCCAGATTTTAAGTCGGGCTTTACCAGAGTTGTGAGCTCTTTGAGTAATAATTTTGCATACCTTTTGCACTTAGGCATTGCTTTTTCACCTTTATCTGTGCATGTACCTATTAGATATGTTCTATCTCCATAGGCCCAAAGCAGTGTTTGAGGTTGACACAGACTTACAGAAAAATGTCCTTTCAGAAGTAAAAGCTGAGCTTGTATGGCCTTCCATCGTTAGCTCATCCTGTCATATAAACTTCCCTCTGACAAACACCAACAGCTCCTCAGTAAGTGAAAGAAAGCATCCTATTTTTTTTTAAGATTGTGTGGTTTGTATCACAGGTGTGTGTATTAGTCTTTAAAGCAGACTTAAATTAAATGGCATTTAAAACAGAATTAGTAATGTTTCTACAACACAATCGGAGCAGTAGGTCACTTGTCAGTTAACCAATAAATATGGTTTTGCAACAGGAAGAAGAAGTTACATTGGAAAACCCTGCTGACGTTCCTGTGTATGTCCAAATCCTTCCTCTGGCTCTCTATTCCAACAATTCCCTGGTGTTAGACAGATTAGTAGAAAGGTAAGTTAATATACTTATATATTACTATA
>NC_092858.1:68206969-68210913 GCF_032062135.1 Pyxicephalus adspersus | reverse complement strand
TTTTTTCCTCTGTATATCATTCAGTGTTTAAAAACACAAAGCTTTATGTGTTAAGCAGAGTATGCATTGCATGTTTAACGGTCGCTGGCCTTTACACCTTTTTACTTTCATGTTTTATGCTACACAAACTTGTTTGTTACAATGATTATTTCTTGTTAATAGATACTCCACTCTGCATATGGGTGAAAGTGTGAGGAAATTTTAGCATTGGGAAAATTTCTTTGTGAATTAACACTTTGTGTAAGTTGTCTCCAGCTACTTCCTCTATATTTGTTTTTCAGGTTTAATATTAGCAAGTCAGTAAATATAGACCTGAAGACTCTTGAATTCAAAGTGTTCCGAAATAATGTAAGTATGCAGTGGTATGCTGCTAGAAGTGTTTGTGCGTTCTGGCCAGCTATTCTAGGCATTTATACCTACACCTTTGGTATATAACCTGAATTACTGCATTCTGATAAAAGGAATGCTTGCATATAGTGGTGTTTTAGTTTAATCCTTAATAAAAGCCTAGCAATAGTCGAATACATGATATATCATTATGTTCCCTGTGAAAAGCTGTTTTTTGATGTTGCAAGCTGCAGGGCTGATATCTCCATCATTACTTCACTATCTTGAATCACTGACATGGGCAAGCAGAATGAGCAAGGGTTCTGACTTAAGTTGGTGGATGTTGGTAATTCTGCAGTTTACCAAGGATGAGGATAAAAGCTTTAGAATCTGCTTTTTCCACATATTTCTATCCTGGTGGTTGAACCTAATTTATCCCTTGTTGCTTATTACTTTACTGCAGCCTATTGTATATTCAGTAATAAATGTTGTATTTTTTTTAAACAAGTAAGTTAAGTGTGGCAAGGGTTAAAACACCCTGTGCTTACCGCAGATAAAATAACCAGACCACGCCTCTCACACCAAGCAGCAGCCTGGGTCTCAAGAGGTCTGTCACATCTCCCACAAACATTGCTCTAATTAGCAGTTATCTCACTCCTTACACAGTGCTCCTGACTGAGGCAATATGCTGGGGATAGTGTCACAGCCATGTTGAACCACTGTAGAGCTGGGCCACTGCTTTGTGTGAGAGATCTGGGGTCTGACTCTGTGCGTTGCCAGCCAAGGGTACTTTATATGCATGCAATTTGGTTTCTTTAGAGCAGCAAATAAGTGTTTTACAGGGATTTAAACTTTTGAGTAATATTCCTGCCTAAGAGCGCACCACTCAATGCCTGCACATAGTTATTCCCTTAACAGCTTCATTCGTACTACTTTCTGATTTAGCTTCTCTTGGTTACTGGAGTCTGACATTCTTAGTTTTATTGTTAACACCTTGCAAACTACCATTTAACATCAACCCTGTTCTCCACTATATGAAGTGACAAGCAGCTTCAAAAATGGTTGCGTTACTACAATAAAGTGAATGCAGCTTTTGATCACTTATGTTCTCTACATTTTAAAGTCTTTACCTGCCAGGGAACTAACCTATTCCCACTTTTTTTTAAATATAGCACTACAAAATGGCCATCCATTTTTGGGGTTTTTCCACCATTTTTTTTTTACTAGGGAATGAAGTTAACTGTGCTTATAACCAGTTTTTAGTTTTATTTGAAAAAAATCTAAAAATACTACCTTGGCCCTATAAACCAATCATGTTTATTGTAGTTGCTCTAAAACTGGTATCTGTGAACATTTGTTGCTGCATTTATTCCAGTTTACTTTTTATTTTCACCTGATTATCTGCTTGTAATACATTTCCCGTCCTAGGTTGAAAAGATGCTACACCCTACTCTTTTGTATCACGATAACAGAAAACAAGATAGGAGCAGTAACCTACCCCCTGCTATTGTCCACAAAATAGAGGGATGGTAGTACGTGGAGCTAGGAATATTGTTACCGAAAATAGTCAGTACTGAACAAACATTCAGTTTGTGATGTGTGGCAGGATCAGCAGCTGCTCATTAAAAACACTTTACATGGTATGGAAATGGATTACCAAAACAGTGTTAAAGTTTAAATATACTTTTGAAAAACATGACCTCAAAATGTCACCCTAAACCAGGCATAGCCCATGGCTACTTGGTAAACTCACACTAATTATGCCTATCCTAAGCTCATATATAAGTAAAAACATATATAACGGGCTTGTGTTATTATGTAGGTGCAGCCCATCCAGAGCAGTCAAGCTTTTGTGGAGGGTCTTTCCCGTCAGTCGATTCTTAACCTTATTTTAAAGCCAGGGGAGAAGAAAAATGTTAAAGTCAGATTTACTCCAGTAATGAACAAAACCGTATCCTCTTTGCTTCTAGTGAGGTAAGTGATTTCAATGTTTTTAGCAGAAATGAGCACAGTGTCATTACACCGTTTACATACAAATTCACATCTAAACCTGAACATCTGGTTGGTATTAAAAATGTTTACACCTTTTATTTAATGTCTACTCTGTGCACGTTAATTACCTTTCTCCTTGTAAGCTGTTGTCAACATCTGAATCCTGTCCTCACCTCTGCAAATAAAAAAAAATGGAAAGCTTATCTCTAAATATGTATTTCATGTTCTCCTGTAATAACAAATTGCAGCATTTATTTAAATTACCATTATTCTTATGGTTAGGAATAACTGATTTAAAACAAATGTTTCCAGCTCATACAATTTAGGGTTTTATTCCCTTCTCCTTTGGAGTTCTTGGTTACCTGCCTTGCCTCTCCCTGTAGTTTTGATTTAAAAAAAAAAATCTCCCTTTTATAGTTTTTATTAAACTGCCAACATAGAGATCCTCCTTTTGGAATACAAGAAAAACACAAACATCATTTTAGTGATTGCAACTTCCAAAGACTTAATACCCTAAACCAGCTATTTATTGATTTTTGGTATTTTCATACCATTAAAAGAATTGCAGTGCACTATTTTTATTTTATTTTTTTGCTGATGTTTGTTTAGAGTTCTAAATACTTTTACTTTTTCCAGAAATAAAGCCTAAGGAGCCAAATTTCACTATGAAGAGAACATTCAAGGTTGAAAACACAGGGCAGCTTCAGGTCACAATAAAAAGCATGGAAATCAGTGGATATGCATGTGAAGGATATGGATTCAAGATTGTAAACTGTCAGGAGTTTGCATTAGGCCCAAATGCATCTAAGGAAATTATCATTTTGTAAGTGTGATAAATGATACAGTGCATACTAAAAAAAAATTTCCAAAAAGTCTATATATGCCAGTGGGCTGGAGATTGCAGATTTTGACCACATCATTGATGTCAACCAGCAGGTCTTTAAGAATGAATAGTTAAATCGGCTACCATTGTTAAAAAATATTGAATTTGTTTTGATGTTTTTTCTCTCTTAGGGATTGGTCTAATTGCAATTTTTGAGTTTGTTAAAGGAGTTTTTTATTGTGACTTTTCCATTTACACTTGGGGGCCTACAAACACACACATTTTTCAGTTCACCACATCTATGAAAGTGGACATTGGTTTAAAAGATTGCCACCTAATTAGCTCCACTTTTGCATTTTTATGTCTGGTTTTGCCACATTAAGTGTAAGTGGCAATTAGCATCGCAACTTCTCTAGATACCTTTCTCCCCTTCCAAAATGGAGAACACCATAGTCTTTATTAGGATTTAGGGGTGTGTGTGATTGTTTTTTTAAAAACCATGGTCTCCTTTGCAGCTGATGGTAACTGCTTGCAACACAAGTAAAAGAGCTTCTGATCAACTCTGTTCTCCACATTTTGATATTAGTTTGTACTTTTACCGATAACAGCCTTTTCCTTACCTTATAGTCTACAGTAGTTGGCCAGATATTGCATGATTCGAAGTTGCGCTACATTTCTTAGCTCATGGAAGTTAATCAATTCTGCAAACCTAATGGCCTGTGGGAATTCACCTAAAAATGAAGTCATTCTTCTGCTGGACTTTGGTCTGTTTTACACATTTTATTGTTATTTTGAGCTTTCT
>NC_092858.1:68171479-68206884 GCF_032062135.1 Pyxicephalus adspersus | reverse complement strand
CAGGAGGATCTGAATTTGTATTTGTATTAAATGCATCCCTTCCATATCATATGCTAGCTACCTGTGCAGAAGCACTTCCACGACCTAATTGGGAATTGGCTCTTTACGTGGTCATCTCGGGAATAATGAGGTATTTGTAATCCCTAATTTAATTTTATAGCTCCAACTGGACAAAATTTTGTACCCAAGTTCCTGGGACCTGTTATTGATGGAGCACTTAGGACTAAGGGGGCAGAATTAGTTTTCATTGTGGTGAGACAAGTGTAATTCCTAGGCCTGTGTGAGAGGGATTATATAGTCAGAAGGAGCAGTGCTTATCAGAGAATATAGAAACAAAAGTGTATAGTGAGCCCATTCTCTCCCACTAAAACAAAGGCGACTCCAATGCCGTCAAAAGACACAGAAAACGATACCCCAGAAAAAACAACCACAAGAAATAAGACATTTAGAGAAATCTCCAGTAATCATGGCCTCCAAGTCAAATCTGTATCGGGGCCTGTAAATTATGCTGCCCGACAACAATCCTATGTTACGATAGCAGAAGTAGAGGTATGAGTGAGAGTAACAGTCACCATCTGTGTCCGAACTGGACAAAACCAGAAAAAAGCTAAACTGACAAATCTGGCTCCGATTGGAGACTTCTTGGCTTGCTTATAGGCCTAGTGGCTGCTGGGCTCGGGCAGGATTCACTATGATGCAATCCGCCGTCTGGCTGTAAGTGTAGATAGCTGTGTGGGTCAGTTTAATAACAAAGCCATTTGTAAGTTGCAATAGTATAATGATGCCCTTTGCTATTAACTAGGTTTATTTGTATTGTGTTTATTTTTACCCTTGTTCTGTTCTGGTCTTTCCCAGCTTGCTTTTTCTACTGGTAATAGGAACTGCTTACCTGGAAGCTCAAGGGATATGGGAACCATTCAGAAGGCGGCTTTCTTTCGAAGCTTCAAATCCTCCTTTTCATTTGGGCAGGCCATTTGACCTCCGGAGGATAGTTGGCATTTCCTCAGAAACAAAGTAAGCTATTTTAAAGCAGTAAATTAAATAGGAATTACCTTAGTGGAAATGTTTACTTTGACGGAAACCAATTATGTTTAAAAGGAACATCGTACATAAACAGCTTTGTGTTTAAACATTGCTGAGGTTATTACATTGTATTTTTTTTTGGCCATTCATATTTTATTGTCTAAATATCTACAGGTGAAATATAAATAGTGGTGTTTCTGTAACTTTTTTTCCCTCCCTTTAGCTTTAACACAATAGGGCCAGATACAAATCATACTTCTAACAGAGGATTGTATAGTGGGAGTGCCATGGCAAGACCTGCAACGGGTAACCACAAACAGAGTAATGCAACGATACTGCACAAAAATGCTCATGATGTGGAAACATCAAGGACAAAAAACGGCTCCAGTGTAGCAAACAGAGTGCCTGGACAAGTTCCTGCTTCATTGCTAAATAGCAGAACATCCCTTGCCACAGACTCTAGTAATGCTTCCCACAGTTCATCTTTAACCAAGCGTTCTCGAGGAGCAAAAATAAATCAGAACCTTGTTCAACCACAAGGACCTGCTCTACAAGAGCAGCCAACACAACCACCAGCAGTGCCTAATACACAAACAGAGCAGCCAGCAGAAACGTCCCGAACAGGAACCAGTAACCCTTCTCACCCGGAATACTTTGGAACTGGCAGCAGTAATGCAAGGCACAGTTCAGATGACTCTGATATAACCAATCTTATGGAAGTAATGGATAAAGACTTCGATAGTGCTGAACCCGCTTCTTTAGATGTGTTTACAGAACAGCCCCCATCTCCAGCAACAAAAAATGCAAAAGGTAAGGGAGCTACTTTGATTTGTTTTTTTTTTTTTTTTCTCTATGTTTAGTCAGGAATTAATAAATAGGTCCACATGCTATCTAAATAATCCATATTATGTACTTCCTGAAAATGGAATTTAGTCTGCCCTTCAGTTTATAATACTGTGTTTATCCATTTGAAGGCTTGAGGGCTTTTGAAAGCTGACCTAAGCACATAGGCAAATGTAAGATATGTCACTGCAGGCATGCAGCTTTATTTTCCTATTGCCTGACTACAAAGACATTTTAAAGTGTGCATATTCCCCAATGTTTCACCTTTTTAAAAAGGAGGGGAAAAGGGCATTAAACTGAAGTGAAATAAAGGAAAAATTATTAAAGAGGAAACATATGCCTCAATATGTCCTGGGTCATTGGTTTTGAAAAATGGGGGAATTATGACATTGTGGTGGCCATGTCCTGACCAAGCCCCCTAATGCATTTGTATGATACTAAGGTGTGTTGTGGATAGCATCATTGACAAATATTTTCATTTTATTTGTTGATATATTTAAACTCAACAAATTTACAACACTAAATTGAGAAATCAGGATTTTTTCCCCAAAGGTTTCTCCAGGGTAAAAAAGTTAAAAGTTGCTTTGGGTATTTTGATTTTAGTGTGTTTAGCAGAGAAATGGGCAAATGTTTTGGTAGTTGCAGAGTGGAAGCTATGTTTTTCTAAGCTGGCATTTAGTTGATGGAATGAGTTGGTCCCTTTTTTTGTTGTTAGATAATTCTTACTATTCAGTCTCCTTAATCTGAGATTCTTGTTTGGCCCCATGACTAACTATTGTTAGTACAAAACGTGTCACGGTGCTGTCTTGCTCTTTTATGTTACCTGTGTTAGGATATAAAAAACATGAATATGGCATACCTCTGACTCCTTATTGTATTCTATAATATCGGAAAATACCTGCTGACCTGCTGTACAGTTTAAATTCTAGTGGCCCAACCTCTGACAGCTCTGGGTAGTGAAAGCTTATGTGCCAGTTTGGCAAACCAGTCAGTCCATCTATAAACATCAGAAAAGTATTCCTGTTACTCATAGATAGGAAGGCATCTATTTTGATTGCTGGGACATTATCCTGCTGTCTAGTTTATGTATTAGAAACTAGTGAGGTCATTTTGGGTCTCATTTATTAAATGTATCATTCAAATAAAAATTGTAATTGCATTGCAGTTAGAGGTGAAAGACTTTTGAATCCTTTCTGTTTATTGTTGCCATAATATGTCTGTTTTCGTTGTGTGTGTGAGCAAATTCAGTGCACCCCCCAAACATTTAACAATTGTAAATAAAACATTTTACATGTATTATATTCATACTTGAATACTTTGTGGTATTAAGGTGTTTTAGCATTAAAATTTACTGAAAGTCGGCTTATGTTTTCTTTTTTTCTTTTTTTTTACTCAGTAGGGAAAGGGAAACCACTTCAGCACAAAGGTAAAATTCAGAAAAAACACGAAGAGAAAGAAAGGAGAGTAAAAGGAAAATCACATGAGGATGAACTTAAAGACTCTCTTGCGGATGATGACAGCTCGTCAACCACTACAGAAACTTCCAATCCTGATTCTGAGCCACTTATCAAAGAGGTATGGGTCCAAGTACTCTCTGCAGAATCGATAAACAGAACCAAGCAGGAAAATATTTAGTAAATAAATGTACTTTTTTTTTTGTATATTTGTGTGGGCTTTTAAAGTGTCCACTATACAAGATGTTTCCATTGTTTCATTTGGGATAATATTTGCCTTTCCTAGGTTTGTAAAGCTGGGGTCTTTTCAGGTGAAAATATAATTAGCTTGATCATGCCATTGTTGCTTTTCATTTTTCTGAAGTACATAGGCGTCACTTCATGTACATGACAAAATGCCTATACCTCAACATATTGGTAATGGCCACCATAATAAGGAATTTACATGTCACCATAGATAAAAAATAGACAATATAAAAATGAATTTGATTAATATTTACTAGTCCTACAACATAAATGCTGGTCCAATTGCCAGTCCAGTTGCCCTATATAGTTGCAATTAAATGCATCCTGTGATTTTGTGGGACCCTTGGTATCATTCAAAAGGTTGTAGAAAACATCCCGTTATTTAAGAATAGCTGTAATTGGTGTATGGTGATCTTACAGAGTTATTGGAACTGTAATTTATCTGTACATAAGGAAGTTTTATCTTTTGACAAAGGAAGGGGAAATACATTCTTTAATGTAAAAGAACTTTGTGTGGTTTTTACAGGAGCCTGAAAAATTAAAGGGAAAACAAGTCGTATCTGAAAAGTTAGAAAATGAAACTAATAAACTTAAGCAAAAGGCCAGGAAAGTCCCTATGCCAAGCAAAAAGGAGAATCTAACAGAGGTTAAACCAAGGTAGGAGCACAGATGTGCCGCCTTTTTATTGACTTCACTATTGGGTAATTTTGCATGTAATCATTTGAATAAACATTTCCAATTAAATTGTTTACCCTTGGTTACCTGCATTGTTGACAATAATGGAGCAGTTTAAATTACAGTTGTAATTATTTGCAGTTAAGATATCAAGTGCAAGTTTAAAATATTCATTTTCTTCTAGCTCTTTGGAGTTGCCATATACTACACCCTTAGAAAACAAACAGCTGAAAAACTTCTCCAAAATTGCTGTGCAGCATTCCTTAGGGAGTAGCTCAAAGCCAAGAAATTTGCAGAAACAAAGGGGTAAGAATTAATGTGTTATGTATGTGTTGGTGCTTGGCAGTTGTCACTAAGGATTTGGCTTCTAGATCTGCACTGGCAATATATTGGCAGCTTCTTATTAAGCATGGCTTGTTAATGTTTTGTGCAGGTGCAAACAGTAAGTTAGGAGAGAACAGGCAAACAGTATTGCCGAAGCTTCATCCTAGTCGTACTGGTCAGGAACTAGGCAGCAACAGCAGTTCAGAAGGAGAGAAAGACTCCCCACCTCCAGAGTGGGATTCTGTGCCAATTCACAAATCTGGAAGCTGTGAGTATGCTCCTTCATTACTTAGTTAAATTATTCTAATGACCTCACACTTGGGGTTTAGTAACCTGGCTTATGGTAATAAATGTATTTGTATGTTACTATCCGACTACGATTTTCATTAAATAGTGTACTTCCTATGTCACCGGTGTTCACTAGTTTCTCTTGAAAGAAACTTTTGCTACCAGTATTTTTATATTGTGTATAGTGACAAAATGTAATCAACATAATGTCTTGTTAGACCTGAAAGTTCTATAGACTTTAGGTAGTTCAAAACAAAAAAGTTTATAATGCGATAAAAATGGATTTTTAACATTAAATGTAGTGAGGGCAAATTTGATTAGCATGTTTTTTTTTTTTTTTTGGTTTTTTTTAATTACCGTTGCTTGCAATTGGCATGTAAGACAATGCTGGACCTTGTAGTTTTCACTAGCTGGTTACCCTAATCTCATGCTAGAGTGTTCACTTTTTTTATGCATGGATCTAAATGTTTTTTGTTACCTAATATGGCAAGCTATCAAAATTTATTTTTCATATGTGTGCATTTTGTAAAATTACAAATAACTGAAATACTATATAAGGATGTGACACATGATATAAACCCCCTTATGAAGAGATTTATTTTAAATGTAACTGTATGCAAAGGTCTGGGGGAATTAGAAACACAAAAGCTACTGTGTTAATGCTGTTTGTGCACTGTATTATGTTACTTTGATTTTGTTTATAGCTAGAATTTATATACCAATTGTGGGACAGTATCCAGTTAAAAATCAGGTTACCAGTTTAAAATCTATACATACATTCTCTTTCCTCAAACGCAACCTTGCATCATGTGTGCTAGTTTCTATATCTTGCAAATTGCAAATCTTGCAAATTGCCAGGGTAACAAAATGCCGGGCATCACTGGAGGATGCTGCTCACATCGCTGGAGGATGCCGCTAGAATGTGGGAACAAGGTAGGACTTTTAATCTCCCTGGAAATTCCACCCCGACTGTGGCTCGGGGTTACCTCTCTTGGTATGGAAAATCCACCCCGAGCCACACTCAGGAATACCACAAGGGAGGTTAAGGGAAAGCAATGTTACTACATAAAGCCAAACTCGACAATCTTACCTGGGTCTTCAAAATGTCTCTACCAGAACCTTCTGGCTTGGCAAGTTAGGTGTTGGCTTGCAATCAGAAGTCATATATAACAGCTCCTGCTTGGTTAATCAGTGCAAAGTGCCATACTTCCCCAGCATTTAAATGGAGCTCTCCATGTCCATGTTTGAAATTCCGATTCTTTCCAATGGGCCAATCCACAACAGGGAGTTGTGGGCAGCACATTTTTGATCGTTGGAGAATGCTGCTTGCTGTGTGTCAAATGTTCCGACTGTAAATGCTTTAAACATTTCTGTTGAAAACAAATAGAAGTGTTTACAGGCGATATTAAGCATTTATAAATACTTTAACACATTACTTTCATATTTGGCTTTTAAAATGCTTAAAAACGCCCATAAATGCTTTGTGGGACTTTATAAGCAATTGAGGTTTTTAAACACTTGTATAAACACCCATAAATGCATTCAAAGGTGGTATGGGTGTTTACAAACATTTAAAAATACAGTCCCTGTAGACTTGGCCCTGTGTGTTTTTAATAAGGATGAATTGTTTTAAATTTCGGTTGGTATCACAATAATTTCCAAAGTTCTGTAAGCCTTTTTTATTGGTGTTCTGTGTTTCATCTAAGGTTAACATGCCTGACGTTGCTGAAATGTAAAAATTTGTCTTGTAGTAAGGAGTCACCAATAGTCCTAAGGCCCCATGAACTGCTTCCCCGGCATTTAAACACCCATTTAAAATCCCCATTTATTTCAATGGGTCAGTCCACGCTGAAACTTTTTCTTGATGGATTGTAAAGAAAATGCCTCTTGTGGTTTTGGAAATTTTTAAAGCCCAAAAACACTTAAAAATGCAAATAAATGCACCAAATGCTCCCATTAAAATTTAATTTGCCATTTTAAACACAAACACCCAAAAGTGCTCCAAAGACCTATAATAGTAATTATAAATACATCCTTGCACATAATTATTATTTTAAGTACTGTTACAAGTTTAGACAACTAATTAGATACGCTTATTTTTCTTAATTTTATTGTATGTTTTGATAAGATTTGCTGGTATGGAGATTTATAGTGTACTGTAACACTCTTCCTGTATTGTGATTACAGCAGCAGATAGCCTTTACAAATTGTCAGTGCAAACCCACAATGCAGATGACTTCTTAAAACAACGCCAGACCTCACCAGCTCCTACCTCCCCCTCGCCTCCTCCAACTTTGAGCTATGGCTTAAGAAGCAGCTACAGCAGCATTGTAAACAGCACAAGCAGCCAGTAAGTATGATGACCGGACATAGGTGAAAACACCAACTTTCCATTTTATAAAAAGTTCTGTTTGGGTCATGTTTTGCGGGCCTTTCCACAATACAGTAATAGGGCAAGTCTGATCTGATTTCTAGGCTTCTTCAAACATTCTTCTTGGCAAATTACTCATAAAAGATTTATTTGTGACACACTCCTAAAGTTTGTTTTAAGCTTAAACAATATAGCACAACAGTATTTTTTTTTCTCGCCATACACGTATGTGCTATATGCTTTTTCCCTGTAAAAGGTGGGATGGAGATGGATGATGAAATTTTAATCCAATGGCAAACACAGTCTTAGAACATTTCATGGTGTGCCAACAGTAACAAAAGATCTTTACTTGCAGTGATTTGAGAAGCCCTTCTACGGTTACCAAACACAAGCTTACTAAAGCAGCTTCTTTACCTGGGAGAAATGGCAATCCAACATTTGCTGCTGTTGCTGCTGGATATGATAAGAACCCAGGTAATAAACCACAAGATAACTGCACAACCATGAATACTTTCCCTTACTCCATTGCACCAAGTTTTGTTGTTTACCGTGTTGTTTTTCACTGTCTAACCAGGTGGCAGTGGATTATCCAAATCCTCTATTGCTAGAAGTGAGGTCCCTAACAACATTAGCGTGTCACATAGTGCATCCATTGATAGTGATAACTCTGAAAGGTAAGAAAAGTCATGCACTGTAAGCATTTTTATCTCTTTAGTACAAAAGAGAAGTTAAAAAGGTGTTATAGGATGGACAATGCCTCTTGAAGAACCACCCACAGTGTAGTAATTTGTCTCGAGTTATTTGGAGCTGTTTTTTCCCACCACCAGGAATTAAAGCGAATACTTAAATTTTAGGTTAAACCTATTTTTTGGACGGGACAAAACATGTAGTAAAATATTTATTAACTAGCAAATGTATTCATAAAGCAGCAATAAATTAGATGTCTTTTTGTCAGTTCCTATATGTGACTTCAGTTGGCATTTGTGGTCATGGAAGAACATACATAAAATATATCCAATTCATTCCTGCCAGTAACAAAAAGCACATTTTATCAGTGTGTTTTAGGAAAGCATTTTTTGATTCCAGTGATGTTCTGAAAGGTTTCCTTTCAGTATATTGGTTGCTTTGAATAACTGTATAGCTAAATTAGATTTCTTTAAAAGTATGTTTTTATATTATCATGTTACTGCTTTATTTGCAGTTCTGGCTTGTGGAGCCCAATTACCAGTCCCAACAATCCAGATTATTCTTTTTCTGCATTTGGATCCAGCAATTCCTTCAATTTAACAGGAGGTGAGTACTTTCCCTACTACAGAATATGTAATAAATATACATTAGATAGGAGGTCTTCTTACAAGTTTGTCCAGAGCTGCTGTCTTCAATGTGTATGGCTGTTAACTAGTAATAGAAATATTGCCATAGATGTTTCACACCTGCTATTTATAAGAAATCAGCATGTGACTCAGCCTTCTGGTTATCACACAGTATTAGTTTTAATTACAATTACCTTAAAATTGGCCAACTAGCTGGTTTGACACTGGCAGCTTTTTGCTGAATCCTCTGTATTTATCGGAATATTAATACACAGTATTTATATAGCGCCAACATATTATGCAGAACTTTACAAAGTCCATAGTCATGTCACTAACTGTCCCTCAAAGGAGCTCACAAAAAGTGAATAAAGCTGTCCTAATGACTTCTGTATATGTTGTATTAAACCTCAGATTTCAAAACCTGCTCTATACATAGTATTATGTATTAGAACTGTATTTTTTAATTACTTTTTAAAATGTATTTGGCAAGGTAAAAAACTACCAGAGTATACGTAACATGGTTTTAAATATTTAACCTTATCCATGTACCTGACAGTCCTGAGTCACTTCTAATTGTGTTATTAAGCTACTTCAGGAAATGTAATGCCTGTCCTTTATCTTATTCATTCATCACAGAGGTTTTCAGCAAATTCTCTTTACCCCGGAGCACATACACTCATGATCCCCAGAAGAAATGGACAGATTTTGAGACAACATCTTCAATCTGGGATCATCCTGCCACTGATTCTATGCCAACATGGCCCACCAGCACTGGCTCTCCAACTCATGTGACATCTGTAAGTTTAAAGGACGTTTGTCATTGTAGCTAGATCTTGACATATGCTGCTAAGTGGCCAAATAATCAGTTATGGGTTTAGTTTCTAATGTCCAAATTTGTACCCTTCTAAATTTCTTGGCAAAATTAAAAAGCCTTTGGACATTTGTTTACTTCTTAATGTGTTGTTATTGCAGCACAATTTTTCTTTTTTCAGCCCTATATATTATTTGCTCTGCTTTATGTATTTTTTACACTAAAACCTTAAAAATCATAGAAAATTGTAAATATCTGCTTAATAATAATGTTTTCAATTGAGCACTACTGACATAGCCCACTGCAGATACACAATTACACAATTTGGTATGCAGTCATATTTGTAGTACAAGTTGATGGATTTATTGTAATTGCTCATTCAACACATTGAGTATTTGTAAAGTCAGGGACACAACTAAAGGGCAACCTTTCTGTTAGTACAGGAGCAGGAAGTGTTCTTTAGTAGTTTCTTCATTAAATCAATTCTGGCAGACAGGTCATCTCATAGTTCATCAGGGGATTATATTGCTTGTGTCTTGCCACTTGACATGCATGATGGGTTAGACTTGAGTGCTGAAACTCTTCTACAGTTTCAGTCACAAGGTTGCTCAGTGCAACAGATGGCAGCTTATGTACACTTTACAAATCGTTGTAAATCCTGTATAACGCTCAGAGTAATGCAGGCAGCTGGTGTCACATTTTCTTCATATTACCCCCTAAATGTTTTAGGAGCTATATGAAGAGAAGTCTGTCATGTGCAGGTGCTGCTTCTTCTCAGGAGATGTATTTAGTCGTATGCAGACTCTTTCCTTTTAGCTGTGTCTGTGGTCAAGCATCCATTAACCCTATGGATCTTTTGAGTTACATATATACCAACTTGTACCTAATTACCTTGCATATCTGCTTATTTTTCACAGTATGCAAAAATTGAAAGATTACATATTTCATGCTATTTTGACTGGATTTGAGCTTGTGTTGATTACATTGCCATTCCCAAACGGTCCTACATTGACATTTTACATTCCCATAGACTTTTACAGAAATGCAGTGTTTAAAATGAACAAGGTCACAGGTCCCTAAAGCAAAAATAAATACATGGTTATAAAAATACCAATATCAGTATAAAATTCCTTCTCTAAAATGTATTCTTCCATATCGCCTCTGCTCACAGCCAGAATTTAAGTGCCATGGAACTTGCAAAACATTAGGAGAAATTGTTTCCCAAATCTCACAGCAGCAGGCTCTGAGGTGAATACTGTCTTAACCTTGCTTTTTGTAGAAAAAATGAGAGAAATGTTTTCTTGCTATTTGGCCATTGGTTAGCCAGATTACTACATTCAGAGGTAATGAAAAAAATAATTGTGTTTTTAACCTGTTTTAAACAGTCCACAATAAAACTAGACCTATTTTTTTTAAGGTATTTGCAGTTTTAGTGTAATACTGTGGTAAATGCAGTGTTTCATTTTTGTTTTTTGTTTTTTTTTTGTTTTTTACAGTCGATCCTTGGCTCTGGTATTATGTGGTCCCCTCCGTTCAGCAGTTCCATTTGGTCTAGTAACCCGAACACTTCTCTTCCATATACTGCTCCTCCCAACCCATTGCCAAGTATTGATCTGATTGGAGCTGAAAGCACATGCCCAGCTTCAGGCTCTCCTTCAGCTGCTGCCTCTCACAGCCCTGACAGCATTACCGGACAGGCATATGATCCGTGGAGTATATGGAGCCCAACCATCGGGAGAAGAAGTTCTGATCCTTGGTCCAATTCACATTTTCCACCTGATAAATAAAAAAGCAAACTGAAATTCTACAGTCATAATAGGAGTGTTACTTCTGCAATATCTGCCAATCATTTTATGAAGGGACAAGTCTGTCCTTGGCTTTTTATTTATTTTTTTTTTTATTGCAGACCCCAGGGTCTTTGAGCTCCTATATCATTTTTAGCCCCATGACATCTCTCACACTTTCAGATTTGGTTTCTTCTTCAGGAATAAAGTTTTTAGCATGGACAAACCTATTCTGTAAAAGAATGTCAGCATAACAAATTAAGGAATAGCACGGGTACAAATTACCATCTCATTGTAAATTATTTATTTTTCAAATGTCCCAAAAAACACCCCTCATACATATCCATACCATGGCCCTAATTTTGTTTCTTTCCACAGTGACCATATTTTTCAAGTATTAAATTTCTAAGGAAAGACAAATGAAAGACATAAATAGCAGCTCAAGCTATGAATGCAATTTCCTTTTAAAGAACTGTTTTGTATTCATGAACAAAATGCTAATTGCAGCCAAGAGCTCTGTGAATGCTCATATTGGGTTGCTCAGCGCTTTTTCCCATTCCCCCAATTCTGTAGCACAGTGCATTTTTTTAAATATTCATTTTACATGCTCTTGGTAAAATCTTGTGAAATAAAACAGGATTTGATGAGCAAGTCATACAACTTTGCGTTGTAATTTAAATAAACAAGGCACCTTTTTTTCACTAAAGCCTCTGTTGTGTTTCATTTTTATGTGAATAAAATGTGAACAAATAATGGCTTCAAGGAGATACTAATGAAGCAAATCCGCAGTACAACCTCTACTCTTACCAGCACTGTCAGAAGTTTTATAACTGCAGTAATTTTGTTGGGTGATAATGGCTTATGCACACTAAGTTCATATAGTTAATGAAATCTTTTGAATGATTTTGAGACCACAGTGGTGAAACTTATTTGCTAATAAGTTAAAGGTAATTTTTTTCCTAAATACTCTATTTTTATCTTAAAACAAGTCTCTGCAAGCTGATGCATACATAGTTCATGGTTTATACTTGCCAAATTGTTTGATATTCTTTACAGTCTTATGATTTACCCACTTTTCCATACTGCAGACAGGTGATACTGACTGACCCTTTTAATAGGTATATATATATAATAGTGTATAGTGTAAAATATAATAGTTTATCTTGTTGAGTCAGCTGTCTAGCTTCCCAAATCACTTAAAGTGGACCTTTCACTGACAGAATGTGTAAGCTGCCATTGCTGGCCTGGTTGGTGTTCTGATTCTGTCTTTAATACTTCTGATTCCCACACAAGAACTTTTGTCAGCATTTGAGCATAATTGCCTTCCGAAATAAATCTATGGGAGCAGGTTGTGGCTCTCCTGGGCCTGAGATGAGTTCGCTCTAGTTGTGTCAAGCTTCACATAAAAAAAAGAAAACTTGATTAGCTTTACAATGATAAAGCTGAGACCTAAACATTGGATATTTGTATGTGTGCAGTGATGAAAAATGGCCAATGGAGATCTTAAGGTCATTCTAAGTTTCTCCTGGCTCTGTGGAGTTCAGATGTTCAAGTTCATGTTGCAGGGCCTACATCTCCATAAATTCAATGTATTTGATATTTTTGTCTCAGATACCACTATTTTTTCATTTAGGCAATCTATAGAATGTATCATTATTTTGGCAATTTGCACCATTTATAAAGTCAGTCTGGTTTTTCTATCTATATTTTTTTTACTACATCATTTGTTTTGCATTGGTTAAACAGTACTTAGTCCTTAGATGTAATACATAGGAGATATTTTAACTCTCTATTGCCATCTATCATTGCTAAACAGCAATAATGTATGTGTAAATCTATCAAACTAGTGACCAGTATCAACTTGGGGAATTTGTCCTCTGAAGATAATGAAAGAGAGCAAAAGCTGTCTGTTTTATATATAAATAATCTAAATATTAGTTTACATTTTTGATGCGTATAAATGTGCATAGTATCACAAAGTTCAAGAATAGGAACACATCAAAGTGAACAAAGAAATGTATAAAACAAAGTTTGTTTATTGTATTTGATTGCACTTTTTTGTTTGACAGCGAAAGTCCTTGGAGACTGAAGCAACCTACTGAAATTTTACATTTTGTGAGCATGAGAGGAGGAAAAAAAAGGCTTCTACACATAGCAGAATGGTTTAGGTTTGTAAACGTTGCATCTAAAAAGACCACACAACTTCTGGATCAATGTCCTTTGGACAGAGGATACCAAAGTGGAGTTGTTTGATGAAAAACAAACCCAGCATATCATCACAAACCTCTCATAACTACAACACAACAGCAAGGTGGTGGAGGGTGATGATTTGGCATAGTTTTGCCACTACAAGACCTGGGCACCTTTCACTCATTGAGGCAGCCATGGACTAATGTGTATACCTGAGTCAAATGCGAGGCAATCTGTGTGACAAGTAAAGCTTGGTGGAATTGGGTTATGCAACAGGACGGCAATCCCAAGAACACCCAATAAATCTGCAACAGAGCGGCTGTTGTGAAATTTCTCAACCAATAAGTATAGGTCACTTACAAAATTATCAAGATTTTCAATCCTTTGACAAAACAAATCCCTAGGTGCTCAAACCAGAAACTTTTTTAGGGATCTGTATGGTAACTTCCTATTGTGCAGCTGAAATTCCATTCTAGCTGACCCACAATCCAATTTGTTTACCAGTTGTGGCTGCTGTTTTTGAATAGGTTTGCCAGGTCTGGTTATAGCGTTATAACAGTTCATTTTCTGCAGCCTTAATTAGGAATTAATTGCACAGCATCATAATAGACTAGTTTCTTCTGAAGATTGCAGAAAGTGTTTTACCAGAATATCTGATTCTGCTTAAAGCAAATCACACTAAAATCACAAACTCTGTCTATTTACCTCCCCATCGCAAAGCACTACACAAATAAAATGTTGTTAATATACATACTTTACTCACATGTCACATAGGCAAGGGAAAGTGTCCTCTTTCTAGTAAGATCATGGGGAATAGTAAGTTTACCAATTCTTGAAGGAAGACATGCCTGCACCGTACCAAGCTCAATCTTTAGGCTACATGCCATACCCTGGGATCTCATCAGTGGGGTGGTGGCATCTCCCCTGAAGTATGAAAGTCGGAGGAAAGAAAAGTGTAATAAATGTTTACCTTCACATTTTTATTTTATGCAAGGAGGAGGAGGGCCTTCAATAAGTAGGTGGACCTTTCATTTGGTACTTTAAGAAATAAAGTTCTAGTAGTCTAAACAAGTTGCTTTGTGAAAACACAATAAGGCCTCCTTGCAAAGAAATGATACTGACCTATTGTACCATTTTTCTTGCTCTCCTATAAGTGGCAGAAATTAGGGGTACCTACAGATACCTAGTGAGCATCTGATGTTATAATTTTCATTTTGTAGACTAGATTGAAAGTCACATTCACATTGGTTCAAAAATATCTGACAACCGTGCTAACTTTGGTATGAAAGATACATCGTCAAATTTGAGACGATTGATGTATGACTTTAAATATTTGTTGTACTGCAAATTCTGTTTGACAGACTTGCTTTGTGGTAATTAAAGGATGGCAGGTCATGCTATCAGAAATGTATATAAATATGTTTAGTATTTGTCTAACTGTAGTTAAAAGGGAAAAAGCTCATCATTCAAACACATTTGTATTTATTTTATTGCAAAGCAGCCCATAATCGTTCTTTAAATTTTTCAGCATTACATCTTTTCATCAGAACAACTTTTTGTTGTTTCTTCCACTTATTTTCTGTGTCCAGTACCAGCATCCCCCTGGCATATCTGCCATGAAGTTCAACGCTCACTGCACACTCTAGATACTCTGTTATAATGCTTTCATCAATTGCTGCAGCCATGGCATAGGAGTCATAGGAAACAAAACCATATTCCTGTTTCAGTTTGGCTGTGATTTTCTTCATAAATCTGGCTTTGTTGGTGTCTTGATTTACCCAGTTTCTGAAAAAGTCCTAAGAGGGGGAGAAAGGTTCATTGTAAAAAGGTTAATATAAGCAGCAAAAACTAACTTTTAAAGTGTCTGTCAAGACAAAACATTTTATTTTTTTAGTTTTGGGAAAAATGGGAAATTTTTTACAGATTTTAATTGTCAAGTTTTTACTTTTATTTGGAGTCCCAATCAAAAAAAAGAAACTTCCCTTCACTTCCTGTGAAACTGATGGGAGGGGAGCTCCTCAACAGCACCAAAAACTAAAATAAAATAAAATTGCTTTCATTTAGTAGATTAGTAATAGAAGTGTGTGTGTGTAGGGGGGGCGGGTAAATTAAACTAGATTTGCTATAGTACTGGTTGGGTAAGACTGGATATTGCACCCCACAACCCATGAAAAACAGTTGCAATGTATGTCGTACAAAAGGTATGCAGATGCATACATTTTCCCAGGAACCTGCGCTGCTGTTTGGAAAAGGAAACATAAAGTAAAACAATTATGATAACATTACATAGGTTGTAGAGTAATGATTTAATATAACAAAAACAAAATGTCATACCATTGTTAGGCCATTCCCCCATGCAAACTCCAAGGCAGCAATAAAGATAGGACATGTAAAACTGTTTATTACGATATAAGCAGCTTCTGGATCCAAGTAGAAGTTAAATTCTGCACATACAGTCCAGTTTCCTCTACCTAATGCACAGACATAAAATCATACATTACATTTGCACCCCACATCTGCTTTTTGTGGTTGAAGATGACTGTTTTTCTTAAATACATATCAAGAATTTAGTTGCTAAAGAACAAGGAACAGTTAAGAAAAAAAGTAATTTCACAAGTTCTTGAGCCTAAAGTCTTAAAAAAACACCATGGCTCCTTGCTTTTAAAGCATGCAATAAAGACATAACGTGATAACCTAATGAAAGCAAGTTCTGATTCTGATATTGTGCTCTCCTCAAGTAGATGCAGCTTGATCTATAGAGAAAAGTTACTACGTATGCACCAGGGTCAGCTCCTGGGAGCTGTCTCCCTGCTTGCTGTTCTCTGATATCTGCTTATCCATGGCTTGTACACATGAAACAATATTAATGTAGTTCTCACAGATAATTACCTTCCAGATTTCCCCCCATGATGTACAATTTGTTGATCTTCTTAGGAAGAGTAGGATCAATTTTCACTGCCAAAGCCAGATTGGTCAAGGGCCCCAATGCAACCACACTAACCTTGTTACACAAAACACAGAGAAAAAAACTAATAAGAGATATTTACAGAAAAATAGTGAATAGGTGTAAACATTTGATACCTTCCCTGGTTTTTCTATTTCTTTATCATATATTTTACCTTAAAAAAGCCCAAAATGGGGCACTATCAATTGATGCTAGGAATGTAAATTACAAAGTAATTCTTGAGCAGGGTTTGAGGATACTTGCTGCATACTCCAGGCTTCAAGGAAAGCACAAGATAGGAGTAAAACTTGTAATAAACCATGGAACTTGTTATAGTCTTTTAACTAGTGTCAGGGAAGACAATAGTTACAAGTGCCCACAACCATATTCTGATCTTAAAGTGCACGTGCCCATCAGATGGAACTTCTGGACAGAAATGACTTATCATACAAATTAAATCTCTGATATCAGCTGAACTGCTCTCCTAATACATCTGTAAGAGAAAAGTTATGAATGCATCTTACTTGGCCTTCATGCTCATTGATTATCCTTATTAAAGCATGGACAGCATTCTCTTTTTGTATGTGCTCCAGTCCTGGACTTTGTGGGTCTCCTTCATCTCCTAATCCATCACTGCCAAAATGTACACATTTTGGATTAATTTCCCCTAAAAATGATTGAGATGCTCCACAAAACACTGGAATCTGAAAAAAAAATTAAATTGAGCCAACATAATTGATGACCTCTACAACATATATGAACAAGCTTGCAGTCATCAAATCAGTTATGTATTCAGCATCATATTAAAGTGTGGGACTTCATCTTAAAACTTGGAGTTTGAAATGAACAATTCTCCATGAATATCATCAAGCATAAAAGCCCTCAAATATTTACTATTTACATTTTGTGTGGGAATAAAAAATTGAAATTTCATGCAAGAAAACATACAAACATTGTACAACTGAAAGGAATTTCTGCTAAAGGGGACAAAATTAGATCTAAGGTTCGACTGGTCAAATATGGTGGAAAAATTGACAATTTACAGTGAGCACCTATTTATACAATTGTCCTCTAGATGCCTTTGCTAAATTTTCTATAATTATGTAATTCAGTTTAAATACTAAGGGCCACCCAGCATTTTTTTACCCAGAAAAATTGGGCAAATTTCTAAACGGTATTGGTAGGTAGAACCCAAAGCGTATCAATGATGCAAATCAATGTAGCTTAGATGACAATAATGGCCATTCCAAAACATTCTCCTTTCTTCTTCTTTGACAATTCTTTTGTAAAATGACTTATGGTTTTAGGAATGTTGTCCTACTGCATCAATGATGGTTTGTCATTGGGGCCCAAATGCAGCAAAACAGGCCCCCATTAAAACATGATGAATGATCATTCTGTGGTCTGATTTTAGAGCAGGATAGAGACTGGATATGGACTTACTGTATGGATTCCTCTTGCCTGGCTCTCCTCGTTTTTGCTAAAGTATTTCCCTTGCTTATTTGATTGTTTGATAAATTCAACATAAATGTAACTTAAATTGATTATTGTGTACCTTACAATTCCCCTATATTTCAATATTGGTTTTGCACTGCTTTAGGGATGTGGTTCCTTATGTACGCAATGTTCATCCGTTGTAACAAGATAAATGTTCATTGACCTACAATTCCCATGTAGCCCCTATTCTTCTGTAAAGGGAATGATTGGGTGAGTCACACTGTAAGATCCCATGATGGGTTCATCAAGTGGAAAACATCAGTAAGATAGTTGCTGCATCTCTTTTGTTAAAATAAAATTAGGATAAGAATTACCTCCATCCTGTTACACAGATGAAGAACGCGTAGCACATTCCTGCAGACATTTTCAGCAGTGGTGTTCCCAAAACAACAGGTTATTGCAAGAACTTCAACCTCAGGGGCTGCTAGAGCCATCATCAAAGCTTGAGCATCATCCACTCCACAGTCCACATCCACTAGCAGCAATCTTTTAGACATTCTTCCTTAAGAAAGAAAAAGTTTATTTGGGTGAATACATTTGAAACATGTATTCCTATTGTTATTCTAATTCAAAGTAAGTATATCAAATATCTGGGAATCTCTAAGAATAAATATTGCTGCCAAAGCCAACATCCTTGAAAACTTTGGTTTACACCATGTTTCTGTGTTCATAAATATCATCATTAATTACAACACTTTTATAACTGCCTCTTCATGGTAAACACCAGGAATGACATGCCAAGGCTGGAGCAAAGATCCACAGTTGGAGACTAATAATGTAATGAACTAATGAACTAACTAATGAAATAACAGTAATGAACTGCCAATAAGTTAAATCCTGAAAAAGGACTAATACATACATAACATGCTACATGCTACATGCTACATTCAACTCCACTGTTAACTAGAAGTTTCTAGAAGTGGATGGGTCTGGGCTGCCTCCCTTCGCTGAAGCTTTGCAACCCATCTACTTGTATCACAGCTCAGACCCTCCACCAGTAACAGACCCTTTCCTCAGTACAGAACCCCCAATTGTTATGCCCCCTTCCCCCAGCCTCAGTGCAGAATCTCCAGTTCAGAACTCCCCTTCAGTGCAGAACCCCCTCAGTGACCGACCTCCCACTAGTGAAAGAATAATTTCTCATCGGAGATCCCACCAAAGACAGTGCCCCTCACTGAACCCCCATCCAACACCATTAACAGACCTCCTGAGAACCCATTAGTGCACACCTCACACCAGAGACAGTCGCCCCTCAGTGCAGGAACCTTACCTACTTAAACCCCCTTTCCATGGTAACCTGTCAGGACTTTCAGCATGACTACATATTAGGTAGATGTAGAGAGGTGGGCTTTCCCAACCCTGTATGTGGACCCACAGCACGGGACAATGCTTCATGGGCCTCCTAGCACAGACCTTTTGCTGTGGATAGCTGTGGATAGACCCCCATCCACTTCTCAGTATCCTCCCATTATGTAGTCCCATAGTGACGGAGGGTTCTGCAGACCTACTGTAGCCCCTTTTCTTACCCCAGAGAGTGTGTGACTAAAGTTGCTGAAACCAAAAGATCAGCTGTATATTCATGCAATTATAAAAATTAGCTTTTTACAATTCAGTGTAGGTCCATTTTAAGAAACTATTAACCCATTAACTTCTGTAGGCTAATACATTAAATAGATCAAGCTATAATTTTATGAAATATTTTCTTGTCTCTAATAAATGTCTGCTAAAGCTACAAAAACCTCTCTACGTAAAACATTTTTTGGGTACCTAAACCTCAGTTGAAAAGATTCACAACCCCTCTTCCTTTCTTTCTTAATAACATAGAGTAAGCAGTGATGTAGTAATACACATACAAAATTTATTACAATGACTGTGGGGTATGACTTGCTTCCAGACACTGGACTTAATTTTTTTGTACGCGTTCTTGAAAATACATAACGCCTGAATGAAAACTATACTATACATTGGTGTCTTTTACTATGTACCCAGATGATCCTTAACTCATTCCACATGTGTGAAATCTAGAAGTTGTTTTCCTGCACAGCTCAGCTTGCCTGGCTACAGTTCACTCTGCAGCAAGTGTTGTATTACCAATAGCATTGAAAAACAGAGTTTATATTTAAAGTGTATCCCCTAGCTTGTTGCACCCCCTCTGGTTTGCCACCCTTCACATTTTCCTTACCTTTCCCCATTTCTACCTTTTTTCCAGTTCTTTCCTCTTCTTTCTATTATATGTACCAAGGGGGATGTTCACATTTTCTAGAATATTAGGTTAATTTGCCAATCCTAAACTTCACTGATTGTCAGTATGACATCTGAAAGCCACAACCTAAAATTACATGCAACCTTCTATACTGTCCGCTGGGTTTCAGCTCATCTCTTAGAGCAGGCATGTTCAAAGTCCAGCTCGGGGGCCAATTGTGGCCCGTGTTCATATTTCTACCGGCCCGCAGCCTCTGTGATAAAACCAATAATATGGGGCCTGCCAGCACTGTTGACCACAGTATAAAATACATGCGTACAACAATGCTTTTTTATATTTCATTAGAGTTGATTAACTGCCTTGCAATTATTGGCCCCCTACTCGGCAGGCATAACACAGGGAATCCCATACGTCATTATAGTGAGCGTGTGAAGTGCGGTACCTCACCTCACCAAATCTGTCCCTCTTTGCAAAATGTTTTGACACCCCTCTCTTAGAGGATCCCATTCAACCTGATAGTTCATCATCTTACTGTTATGATGTATGACTGGATAAACCCACAGATGTAATATGAGCTGAAGGGAGGTTTAAACCATTGTTAACCATTTTTGGTCTGTTGACCTAAACAAGTATACAGATTAGCATATTGTAAGAAGTTATTAAACTTAGTGTTCAACTTTCTAGTTCCAGACCAAGTTTTTGGAGAAAGTCTGTATATTAGCAAGACAGCTAACATGTTCAGATAAAGAGATCATCAATGGCTTCCATGTTTCTCTAAAATTTCTTTTACTGACTTCAATAAAGCTACTTGAAGTTTGCCTTAACTTTTTTTTGTGTGTTAACTTTTTACATGATGATGAAAAACTACATCAGGAACACAGCAATGAAAATCAGACAGCAGACCTAGCCTTCACCTACTTACACAATTGATTGCATGTAATCACAGGCCTGTTTGCTATTGAACATGGATAAATATGATCTGTGTAATAGCACATGTAGAATACAATAACTGCAGATACCATGTAAATAGTCAGATAAGGCTAGATCTGATGAGCCTCTATTATAACAAATCCCTGAACAGCGAGAACAGCAGTAATAGAAGTCTGAATCACTGAATTTGCCTTCCAATCTCTCCATTCACAGAAAGCAGCAATTTTAGTTGTACATTATTACCAAGCCATACCTTCTGTCTCGTTCCAGGTGTTGTTCAGAAATTAGGCAAGAATATATGTGTTCAGCGATCATTAGTACAGGAAGTACATGCCAGAATATGAAGACTGCCTTCTGGGCAAAGTTCATGAGCACACCATGTTCACAACTTTGTTAGAAGCTTGAAAAAACAGCCACCCAGCCATGGCTTAGAAGGCAATTTTTTTAAAACTAGGAAATAGTTCAGTCTGTAGAGTTCAAAGTCCCTCTTGTAACCTCAGTTATGTAGTGATGTGAATCTGTGTTCATAGAAAACATCCCATGCTAAGTGATGTCATGAAAAAGACATTTCTTACTGAATACAAAAATTATTAATCAATGTGTACAATATGCATTTCATTTTCAGTAATACATATCTAAAGGGAAAAGATATTTACCTGAATCTGCTCCTAGTTTGCCTTCAATGTCTTTTCAGAAATAAGGTTTGATTCAAAGAACATTCTGCATGTTTTTGTTGTGGACAGCAAAGTAGTCATTCTGTAAAATACTGCTGGGGCTGCAAAACTCATTTTTGTTAATTTGTCCAGGATTCTGTGACGCAGTCCTGGGATTCTCACCATTGGCCTGCAATGTCCATGTCTCACAGGATCCATAGAAAATAGTAATAGATTGATCCTCATCTGACAGTAAAACTATAGTTGCATCCCAACATCATTAGGAGAGACGGAGCAGTGTCATTGGATACATAAAACCACTGGACACCATTGAAGGGATGTTTATTCTCACTGCCACTCACTACTAGAGAATGCTGAGCCCCCATTGTCTATGATGGATATTTTATAATTACAATGTTACTCTTATCCTATATAAGTCCTATTTGGTACATGAACCCTTTATACCAGCATTCGCCAACCAGTGGCCTATGGAAAATTTTAGTGGTCTCATCCCACTCTTCTATAGCAGGCTCAGCCCTGTGATGGGTGAGTGAGCGGGTTCTGGCATCATGACGTCACTATGGGAGGAAGTTTCTTACCCTTTAGGTGATACCTTCCCGCCGAACCAATACCACACTATCCCAATTTTTATCTACCTAGACTACCTACCTATGTGAAAACTGTACTATTCCTGTCATATTTGTTGATCATACTGTAATTATTCTTTACCTATCCTAAAACTCATAAAAAAAGAATGTTTAAAAAAAGAGGGTTTCAATACAACTGCAACTAACAGCCACGAAAGGCTGAGGAGGTTAAAATTATTGTTACTATCAGTAAAGAGTATTTATTTTTTTGTTTCTATTGACCACCAATACTGAGGTGTATTTTTGCTTTCACTGACCACCAATGCTGGTGGTTTTTAATATGATTACAGACACCATTAATATTGTGGCCCCTGACATTAGTACTGGGGGTTATATTGGAGGCTATTGATACCAGGCCAGTTTCACTGTCTTTGAACCCCTGGGCCCCTTTTTGTATAAAATATAGGAAAGCATAGGGGAAAAGGTGCTAGATAATAAGTCATACTCAACACTGCATCGTCTTTATTACTAATGCCAATCTTTTCACCATTTCTATAAGTGTTTAGTAAGCTTTTAACTTCTCAATCCCTTCCGGGTGTTTCTTTTGTCAAAGGATAGATCCTAGGAGTATACATAACCAGAAAATCATCCAACTATCTCTATTTCTTTTCTACCTCTATGAAAGAAAGCAGTGGGGATTTATTTCTGCAATTCTATTAAATTGCAGCCTTGTGGGATCAAAAAAGATAAAAAGCTAAAGTGTATGCTCAGCCAAAACTTTCATTTATCTAGTTTTGGAATGCAGAAGGGGCAAAATGTCTCTGAAGTTCTCATTGCTATTTAGTGATTTACTCTTATTGTCCTGCTGTGAATGGTTTAAGCAGACAGGAAGTGAGAGAAACATTTTACTAAAGAAAAGCATTTTTATTTTTGTCTGAGATTTTTACTCAAGAGTGGATCTAACCCTTCCCCATTCTTCATCATCCAAAATATGAATACCAGTTATGTCTGGGCATAAAATTTAAACTTAATAGTAATGGAAACAAGTATATATATATATATATATATATATATATATATATATATATATATATATATCTATATCCTGAAAATACAAGTCCCTTTAAATTTAGCAGTAGCTGTTTATGGCAAATATTTATTTTACTGTACTGCCACCTACTGGTATGTTTGGAAAAGTTTCCCACTGAATAATGTTTTAGGATGTTCTCTGCAAAAGTATTGTTTGAGGAATTGGATAGATGGCTTTTTCTAAAGACAACAAGGGCATTGCTGTCAAACACTGGCTTTGCTTTATCTGCGTGATTTGTATGTCTTCTATAAGTAACCCTATCAAGCTCATTGTGGGCACAGTAAAAGCAAAGACAAAAAGAGGAATATGTTGGTGCAATTCCTAACCAATTTCTTTTAGAAACGTCCCACTTCTGGCTCCCAGTAGGATTTGTTATAAGCTCCATGCACATTGGAACTAAATCTCGGGATAAAGGCAGAAGTGTATGGAGGATATTGCCAAATAAACCTCTTAGCAATGTATCCTTACATAACCGGGCAAAGTTTAATTCTGAACCTTAGTGAAGTGTACATTCACACTAGGATTACACAGTAGCTATAAAGTGACCTCCTGGACATTCATTACGAATAACTTGTTAAATAATTAACTAAATTCACTAAGATGATATATGGGATCGGTGAATGTTATTTTTTAAGTCAATGCGGGTCATTAAAGTGCAGAGTTTATGGTATACTTAAAAAATAGCACCTATACCACCAACTCATGCTGGCTCTAGGTCCAGAAAGTTAAGGTGGCACAAAGTTGGCACATTGGATTGGTGATAGGACACAGCAGTCAGACACAACATACACATTATGGCAAAATGCACATGGCTACTGCATTTTGAGTCTTTTTCTTCCTTCTAACAGTAAACATTGTACATGTTTGTAACTGCAAACATACATTGCAAGAAACGTTTTACACAAGCAAACAAATTCTTAACCTTTGAATTACAGAGGCCCCTATGCCAAAGCCTACCTTAAAAACTACATAAAAAAACTTGGGGTCTGGGCCCAGGCTATAGCTTGCAGAGACTTGGCTGGACACTGGTTGATAGGGCAGAGGCTGGGCTGGATACAAGCTGATGCTGGCCTACACTTGTCTCTATACAAGCAGTTTAGTCATTTTTTTAGTGTAGATTGGTCCACAGCCTTGGTCCTTAAGCTCACCATTACCCCCTCAGCTTAATGGTTGTAGGCTGACCTGGAGACCCAGTTCCAGCTCCCTGTAGCCACTTAGGCATGGCGGGCAGGAAGGATGGCATCAGGAGACATACAGAGTTCAATAACTGAAGATATAATTTACACAGACAGGTAAATGAGTCAGATTACAGCTTTATATGACTCCCTCCATCTACACATATATGTCTGAGGATTCAGTGAGATATAGCAATTCTAAATAGGAAATAGATACTGATGTAGTGTCTTTATAGAAAACCTATTTTGCCCTGGGAATCATTTGTTAATAATGAAATGTTCATTTGTAAAACGATATTTCAAAAAACAGATTAATATCAGTTTGAAAGTGTATAACCTAAAAAAAAAAATACAAAAAAAAAAATCTGTGACCTTGCAGGTTCATAATTGCAGAAAGGACCGGTCACATCCCTTCTGCAATAAAACACACTTACCTGTTACCTGTCTGATTGTCTTCTACCTTTAAAAAAGCCCAAGTCTGCCGGAACTGAATGAACGTTTGCACGCCTGTGTGGCAGTTACATCATTCTAACCCTGCCAATCAAGATGTCCAAACATTGAAAACAGGAGAGGGAGAAGAAAGAAGACGGCAGTCCCTGCAACAGAATGTGGACAGGTGAGTGTATTTAAAATACATATGATTAAGCAGGTAAGGTTATTTTATTCTAGAAGGGATATTGCCTGACCTTTCTACATAAAACACCCGCCTGGTCCCAATTTATTAAGGGTAATGGTTTAGTTCTGCTTAATAAAAAAACAAAAAAAAAACAACTTTTTATTTAAAAAAACAAATATCATAGTTTGTCTTTGAAGAACAGGGTATGACCTGGACAGGCAAAGCTTACCACCATGTGAATGCTGTATGAACCAGTGTGCAAAATAAAATCAGGCAATGTGTAAAATACCCGGGTGATGCCAGTATGTAAAAGGCTCCTCAGAATAAAAGCAGGCAGTTGGGCTCTTCTTTAGGATTAAGGACTAAAAGAAATGGTCTGGGTACTCAGTTCACTGTTTTTCAAACTTCCAGTACTATATAAATGAATAAAATAAAATTTAGAAATATCATGTAGTCTATACACCAAGCTGTTCTACTTTGCTGGGCATGACGGTGGCTTTCAGTCTGACGTCTGTGCAAAAATGAGACCACTTCTGTTGTTGTATTTAAAAAAAAAAAGCATTAAATAAGGACATAAAGTACTAAAAACAGGAGGAAATGGTTTTCACTGACAGAATTCCAATAGCCACATATTCTTAGGTATAGACCTTCTCTCTTAATACTCTATACAGGATTCAGATCTACATTATTTGATGATGGCGTTGTCCTAATATCTAGGAAATAAAGGTGTACAGCCTTGTTTAATATATATGTATAATTCTTTATTATGACAAGGTGCATTAGGAATTGTAGCAATCCATAAAAATGCAGGCAGATTTTTTTAGGAGAAGTCGTGAAGATGAGTTGTAGAGGCTGCCATTGCTCTACTCTCCTTTGGAAAATATTAGATTCTTGCCTGTCATGCCTGTCTAACCCAATGACGTTAATACTTTCTTAGTATGCAGATCCTGACTTTTCTGTGCTTGTGAAAAAACTAAAGCTAGGCGCTTTGCAAAAGCTTTCTTCATATTTCTTGCATTAGAGACATGCAGTCAGCTTGTCCATGCAGGACACAGCGACAGCATCTCTGAAAAGGCCCCCATTGACCCCTATTCCAGTGTTTCTTGACCTTTGTAACATTGGGGCACCCCTTGAAATAACTTTCAGGTCTTCAGGGAACCCGTTCTATAATTATTATATCCGCAGCTCACAGAACATTAGTGTGGTGGTCAGTAGGAAGAATGACTTTTATATTGCTGGCCAGTGGGAAGAATGTTACGGTTACAGATAGGTAAAAAGATCATTGGAGGTACAAACTGCATTTTGCTCAAGGAACCTCTAGCAACCTCTGGAGTAACCCTGGTTGAAAAACACTGCCCTATACTCAGCTTGCTACGTGCTCCGCTTTGATAACTGTCACTTCAATAATACCCTGAGCAAAATAACTCTTGATTTAGAAATATACTGATTATTGTTCAATGCAATATCAGTTTATGACTTTAGAAATTGTTGGTCAGCATAATAGTCAGACCACTATGGTTTCTAGAATGACAATGGCTACCACCACATATATATCTCATGACTGATTTATTTTTAAAACCTTTTGCCTTTTAAAATTATGGACATAATTATCTGATAAGCCTGTATTGTGTTGTGTGCATTGTAGCTGGGTGCTGACAAAGCATCCAAAAATAATGTACCTATTATGAGATCTCTGCTATGAAATTCCAAATACTGAAATTATATAGAAATTTGGAGCACAGAAAGCTATGAATGTGTGATATGTTGTTCAGTGATTTATTCCAATATGGAATGCAGTGGATCGCTTTCCAATGTTGGACTCAGTTGGACTGAGGTGTAGTGATTGTGGAGGCTATTTGAGTACACAAAACCCATTTTAATTTTCTATAAAACAATATGCGATGATTTGAGCTTTGTGATATGGTGCTTATCCTGCTGAAAGTAGCCATAGGAAAATGGATGCACTGCTGTCAGAAAGGGATGGACATGGTCAGCAACAATACTAATGTAGGCTGTGTCATTTAAATGATGATCCTTGGCACTAAGGGCCCCAAAGTGTGCCAAGGAAAGAAAACCCCCACACCAATACATTACCACCAGCCTGAACCATTGATAGAAGGCAGAACTGATCCATACTTTCACATTGTTGACACCAAATTCTGACCCTATGATCTGAACAGAAATTGAGACTCATCAAACAAGGCAATATGTTTCCAATTGTCCAATTTTGGTGAGTCAATGTGAATTGTAGTCTCAAGTGTCTGTTCTTACCTAACAGGAAAGGCACAGCCCATATATCACTGGACCCTTCTCTGTAAACCCTAGAGATGGTTGTGGATAAAAGAAAACAACAAATGAGTAGATTCTGAAATACCCAGACAAGTCTGGAAGGTACATTAAAGTGTACATTCACACTGGGATTACACAGTAGCTATAAAGTGACCTCCTGGACACTCATTACAAATAACAGTTAACTTTTTAAATAATTACCTAAACACACTAAGATGATATATGGGATCGGTGCATGTGTTTTTTTAAGTCAATGCAAGTCATTAAAGTGCAGAGTTTATGGTATACCTAAAAAATAGCACCTATACCAACTCATGCTGGCTCTAGGTCCAGAAAACTAAGGTTGCACAAAGTTGGCACATTGGATCAGTGAAAGGACACAGCAATCAGACACATAATACACTTTATGACAAAAAATGCACATGGCTACTGCATTTTGAGCCTTTTTATTATTCTTACAGTATACATTGTACATGTTTGTAACTGCAAACATACATTGCAAGAAACGTTTTACATAAGCAAAAAAATCATAATAACCCTTTCAAAACAGAGGCCCTTAAGCCAAAGCCTACCTTAAAAACTACATAAATAAACTTGGAGTCTGGGCACAGGTTATAGCTTGCAGAGACTTGGCTGGACACTGGTTGATAGTGGTAGAGCTGGGCTGGATACAAGCTGATGCTGGTGTACATTTGTAGCAGTTTAGTAATTTTTTTAGTGTAGATTGGTCTACAGCCTTGTTCCTTAAGCTCACCATTACCCCCTCAGCTTAATGGTTGTAGGCTGACCTGGAGACCCAGTTCCAGCTCCCTGTAGCCACTTAGGCATGGCGGGCAGGAAGGATGGCAGCAGGAGACACACAGAGTTCAATAACTGAAGATATAATTTACACAGACAGGTAAATGAGTCAGATTACAGCTTTATATGACTCCCTCCATCTACACATATATGTCTGAGGATTCAGTGAGATATAGCAATTCTAAACAGGAAAAAGATACTGATGTAGTATCTTTATAGAAAACCCATTTTGCTCTAGGAATCATCTGTTAATAATGAAATGTTAATTTGTAATTAATGATATCAGTTTGAAAGTGTATAAACTTAAAGTGAAACTATAGTTCTGCAAAACATTCTACAGGATTGAAATCTACATTATGGTGATGGTGTTGTCCAGGGTTGTAGTGGGGGGGGGGCACATGTGGGCACGCCGTGCCCTCGCTTTTTTCGTGAATGAAGCGTTTATATAACAATGATGCGCATGCAGGCTCTCCATGGATAATACTGTGCACCCTCTTCTTTTTTTATGACTTCACCCTTGGTGTTGTCCTAATGTCTAGGTAAAAAAGGTGTACAGTCTTGTTTATTATGTATGTATGATTCTTATTCTTATTCTTATTATGACAGTAAAAGGGGCAAGAAGAATTGTAGCAATCCATAAAAAGCAGGCAGATTTTTTAATAGAATTTGTGAAGATGAAGTATTGAGGCTGCTATTGCTCTACTCTCCTTTGGAAAATATTAGATTCTTGCCTGTCATGCCTGTCTAACCCAATGACGTTAATAGTTTCATAGTATGCAGATCCTGACTTTTGTGTTCTGCTTGTGAAAAAACTAAAGCTAGGCGCTTTGCAAAGGCTTTCTTCATATTTCTTGCTTTAGTGATGCAGGGCACAGTGTCTCTGCAAAGGCCCCCATTGACCCCTATGCCAGCATTTCTTGACCTTTGTAACATGGAGGCACCCCTTGAAATAATTTCAGGTCTTCAGGGAACCCTTTTACTATAATTATATAGAAATATATCTATATAGAAAATACTTTTTCTATATTTATTTTACCCACATTACACAGTATATTAGTAATTGTAGTCTCAAGTGTCTGTTCTTACCTAACAGGAAAGCCGCAGCCCATATGTCACTGGACCATTCTCTGTAAACCCTAGAGATGGTTATGCATAAAAAAACAGCAAAAAAGTAGTTTCCGAAATACTCAAACAAGTCTGTCTAACACCAATGACAATGCCACATTCAAGGCCACTTTAATCACCCTTCTTTCTTTATTTTGATGCTCAATTTGAACTTCCGCATATTGTCTTGACAGTGTCTACATGGCTAAATGCATTGAGTTGCTGCCATGTCATCATACCATTGGCTGAATAAATAATTGAATTAGCAAGCTGTTGAATGAGTGTACTCAATAAAGTGGTCAGTGAGTGTATGTATATGGTCTTCTAAAAACCTGTTCTAAGTTTGTTTGCTGTAGATTTGAAATGAAGCTGCCATTGCTTTTATTTTCCTCTATAAATGCTATTTGTTTGGCAGTCATTCTAATTAATTGGGCCTGATTTATTAAAGCTTCACAAAACTAGAGAAATTACACTTTCATCAGTGAAGCTGCATGATCCAGCAAACCTGGAATGGATTCAAAACATTTGCTAGCAAATAGCAAATGACTTTAACGAAATCCATTCCAGGTTTGCTGGATCACCCAGCTTCACTTATGAAAGTGTATCCTCTCCAGCCTTGGAGAACTTTGATAAATCAGGCCCATTGGCTTCATTGCTTTTTAAGTCTCTGTCCTGGAACCAATATTAGGTAAGAAATTCTCACTTCCTGTTGGGTCTGTGATTCAGAAGATACTGGAGCCAGAGAAATCCAGGCAGTTAGCACTTTTCAGATGGAGTTCTGAAGTAGCAGTCTCCACATCTACCTTTATTACAGATCTGCTTTTAAAGTGACACTCTCACCTTCATGTATTATGTTTCTGCAACAGGGTTGCCAACCTGAACTATAATTTTTTATGGAGATGTAAAAAAAAACTGGACAATCACATTTTTTTAAGGATTGGGGTTAGATTTAGCAGCATGTTGTGAGGGCACATTGTGTGCTTTGCTATTGTATGGATCTATAAAAAGCTAAATTAAGGAATTATAACAAAGTGTTTTCCTGCCTGCATGTACCAGCAAGTGACACACTGGGCTGGTGCCCAGGCATGATCAGCCACCTGGCCAGTCGGCTTAAATATTGCAGTCATTGGAAGTGTTTAATAGAGGATGCGCAGACATGAGGTCGAAGAAAAAAATGACTAACATCAAAGTCAGCTTGTTTTGTTATCATTTTAATGGACCATCTATAAATTTACAGATGGTTGGCATTTCACTGCATAAAGCATACCCCTAACCCTATATTTTTACCTTATCTGCAATCACACAGCTCCTCCGCAGTTGGTGATGTAATTGGCAATGTTTTTTTTCACTATTGAACTC
Organism: Pyxicephalus adspersus; assembly: GCF_032062135.1. Lineage (NCBI taxonomy): Eukaryota > Metazoa > Chordata > Amphibia > Anura > Pyxicephalidae > Pyxicephalus > Pyxicephalus adspersus. The sequence continues at coordinate 68,176,317 of NC_092858.1, read as the reverse complement.
ACATGTCTGTTTGTTGGATACATTACTATAAAAGTGATGCTTTTCTTTCGGCTGCTATTTTTATCCAAGTACTTTCTCCTTGAACAAGAAAAGGTGACCTGCTGTGAAAAGTTTGTACTGTCATCATGCAGGATAACCAGGAGATGTCACTGTTACCAAACACTCCCCATACATTTCCTGTGTACAGTGCTATGCATTCTAAAAGGATGCTAAATGATGCTAGGAGCTCTCATCCCTCATTAGGTAAGAACATGAATTACTAGGCTGATACATTTATGAAATCATTTATGATTTTATTTGCAACATTATGTGACATGCTCACTTTTCAGAAGTTGATCATTTTTACAGAAAAAAACAATGTTATATTATTGTTTCCTCTTCATGTTTATTTTTTGTTGCATTCATTTAGCATTTATATTTAAGTAAGAAATAAAATAATACCAATACTTTTGTTCTATGCTCTTACAGGTTGTTTAAAAAGGGTACTTTGATACACACAGGGTACAGACATGCAGGGGGTTAAGGTATATAGATATAGTTCTCTAAACAGTGAAAACTTGAAAAGATAGAAGTGAAAATCCAAGTCTTGACAATACATATCCTACAAATGGGCATTCATAATAGACAAAATTTTACCCAACTACATTCCTTAACCCCTTCTCTCTCCCAGAGCACAAATCCCACCCTTCTTCCTTCCCAGCAAAAACACACCCCATCTAATCTATTATTAACTTGTATTTATATAGCACCACCATATTACACAACACTTTACAAAGTCCATAGTCATGTCACTGTCATTTAAAGCGGCTCACAATCTAATGTCTTCACCATAGTCACATGTCTTCACTACAGCCTGAAGTCAATGGGGGAAGCCAATTAATCTAACTGCACGTTTTTGGAATTTTCGAGGAACCTGGAGAAAACCCATGCAAACATGGTGAAAACCTGCAAACTTTATGCAGATAGTGTCCTGGCTGAGATTTTAACATGGGACCCAGCGCTGCAAAGGCCAGAGTGCTAACCACTGAGTCACCATGCTACCCATAATCTATCTTTCTCTAAACAATTACCGTACTATCATTTACAGAGCAGTGCCCCTTTGCATAGGCTCTGTGATGTGATATGCCAAACCTAGGAAGAAGCCTAGAAGAACTTGATTCATGTCTGGGCCACTCTGCCCCTGAGGGCTGTACAGTGCAGGTACATTACTGCTACGTAGGTGAATTCACATAGCTGTGAGCAACACAGCTTTTATGTGCAGGGTTTTTGTACTTGTAAAGCAGAGGTTAGAAAACTTTTTTGGCCACTAGGCCATTTCAGGGGTAGACAGGAGCACACTAGGCCGGACTCTCGAGTCCCGCTCTAATGGCTCTTCCCCCCACCAGGAATGCCCCCTGAAGGAAAATCCCTCTTCTCCATATGCATTGTGGAATGTTCCCTATTAACCCCGGCGGTGGAAGTGTTAACGCATGTGGCTCCGGAGCTCTGGAGACTCCAGCTCCTGTAGTTTGTTCCGCTTCCACTGCAGGTTGCCGGCTGGCATTAGGCCGGATCGGCCAGGGGGTGTTAGGCCGGAACACACTACCGGCTAGGCTGTATCTAGCCTAAAGGCCAGAGTTTGCCGACCCTTGTTACAGAGCATTATTAAGCCAGCTGTACCCAAGGTAATGTTCCCTAGTCATTATAGTTATATCTACTGGGTTATAGAGTGCTAATGTCCAATAATTCTTCACAAAGTAAAAGTATATTGGTAATCATGCTTCAGTGAAGAGTTCAGGTACACCTTATATGTTTTGCAGATAAAACCGGTACTCCCCTATTTGTTTATAATAGTGCTGACACAGTGGACAGGTAGCACAGAATTATTCCTGCAAATTAATTGCTTCACTCAGATAAAGAAAAACTGTTAGACAAACCTAGCAAGAAAGTGACAAAAGATGACAAAAGTAAAATTAAATACCATACACCAAAAAAGTGCTAGCATTTAGCACTACATATTTATTGTCAGTGCCCAGGCCTAATTGTTTACCACAATCGCGTTCCTTACAGTATGTTTATGAGGGCTGAGAAAAGTCTTTATGAAGTAAAATGAGTCAAGGAGCAAAGGATGGATGAATCACACTGTGAAGATGCCAAGAATGACAGACAGATAAATACATTGTAATTATTCTGTACTGAACTGTAGCAAGGTAGCATACACAGAATGTACAGCTTTTACATTTCATATTTAAATTGAGTAAAGTTGTGAGTTGAGTAGAATAAACTGAATATTTTAAAACTTGTACTTAAATAACATAGGACACACCATAAATAACCTTAAGTTGAACTCCAGACATAAATAAATATTTAATACAAATTACATTGATTTTATTTATACATTGATTTTCATGGCATTTAGTTTTCCAATGCAGCAGAAGGACAATTAGCTATGTGAAACTCTTTTGGTGTTATAGTTAATTGGTTTAATAGTTATTTTCTTCACTGCAACTGCAGTTGCTGCTTGCAAACCTCAGCAGCAGAAACCCCCTACAAAAAACTATACAAACACTGATTGATCATTATATCTCTGCCAAATAGACTAGCACCCCTTAGCCATATACAATGAGGAAGTAAATATACACCTGGGCAATTGTTGATTTTTTTCAACATTCTTGAACAGGCAAACATTAGATGTTCATACAGAGCCTACAAATAAAGGTCATATACATGAACAAATGACACATAAAACTGACTGAACATATTTATTCTGTATTCTGTGCAGATTTGTCACATGAAAAAAAGTAAACTCCTATGTTTATTACAGCTTTAAACCCAATAAATTACATGTTTTCTATATTAGATATGAATGGTTATGGCCTTCTCAGGAAGTATGCTGGTAGAACCTGTTTTATTTTAATATCAAATATCTGGAGTCTGCTGTACTCTTTGCTATTGATGTGTGTCCTGTCTTTATGCCAAGTTCAAAAGATCTTCTAAATGAAGGTTGTGCATGCCTTTCAGTTTGGTATTTAAAAAGATTGCCTATTTTAAATCTATCATTTCAGTGTAAGGTAAAATAATCTACAAGTAGGATACATTTTAAATGACTGCTGATATGTCCAGGACTAGCCTATTCGGAAAGAAGGTGCCCTTTTGTTGCCTAAATTGGAACTACAGTCAACATTTCCCATCTGTTCCTTTAGATTTGCCATACTATTCTTATTTCTAAAAATATTTCTTTAAAAAAAGCTTCTATAAGGGTTAACACATTAACACATTTAGTTTAATTATATCACAAAGGTTGAGCTGGTCATGAGTGTGCTAGATATAGATCCATTGAAGGTGTGTTAGAAGGAGACATTTAGTAACTGCAGTGCAAACAAACCAGACAGACTACCAGGGACCAAATGGCAATAAAAACAAAGCCTATTATTTATTTACAACTTTTCTACTGAACAGAATATGAACTAACCATGCAAAACCATGTGAAATTACTGTAAGAAATAGAAGGAATTGTGTTTTTTCATAGATTAAATTACAGCAGACAATAGCATGTAAGATAAATATGTGGGCAATGAAAAGTTAGATCGTACTTCTGAGTTAAAAAGTCATCAAGATTTCAACAGTTGGTGTCCAATGAGAAAGTGATTGAACTAAGTTACCCTGCATGGGGGGAAGGTGCAATAAAAAATAATTTGTTTTTCAAAAAAACATTGTGAATGGCAAAGATAGAGTTGTTTGGTCAGTGCAAAAAAAAGAAAAAAATCCTGTGAAGCAGTATTGTTATGATTTGGGATTGCTTTTCTGCTTTAGGGCCTGGAACTTTTGCAACATAAAGTTACCAATGAAATCTGTATAATATCATAGTGTGCTTGATGAGAATGTGAGACCCTCAGTCAAAAAAAGTAGTTAATATTATTACCTTAAATAGCCAATAAATGTTAATAAACTGACACATTATGCGACGCTTTACAATGTCCATAGTCATGTCACTAAATGTCCACTCAAAAATAAATTGGTGTTAATGCAGAATTTCAAGTGGCAATAAAGTGGAAGCAAATATACCAATAAAGAAATAGGTAGTTAAGGACTGGCCCAGTCACAGTCCTGACTTGAATCCTATTAAAATGTTATGGTGGAATTTGAAAAGTGCAGTTCATGAAAAGAAACCCACAAGCATCTTGCAATCAAAGGAATTTTGTTTAGAGGAGTGGTCAAAAATTTCATGCAGTCAGTACTTGAGGCTGGGGTCAGCTATGCAAAAGTAAAAAAAAAGAAAAGAAAGTCATTTCTACTCAAAAGGTTAATACCTACTTTCATGTATTTACTTTTCCCACAGTACATGAAAACATTTCCGTGATCTCAGTCAAATCTTAGTCATGGCCTCTGACTCCTAACATAACGTAGATGTCTCAGTGTCCTGGGCTCATGCAAACTGACAACAAATTCAAGCGGGCAATGGCATAAACAGTAAGGATGGTGGATCCTTTATAAATAAGTATATTAGGTATGCTCATAAGGTTTCTCTATCACTTTCCACCTTCTTCTTTAATAGGGTCATTTGACCAGTCCCTGGGATTCTATTTTTACATGTTGGCCAGTAGGCTGAATGACCTATTCATATTTTTCATTAACTTTATCTGCCCATCAGAGATGCTGTTCTGCCTTTCCTTGCTCAGCAGTCTCAATTGCTGCAGTAAAAACAGGCTGACTCCTCTCTTGCATCCTCTATAAAGTAAAACAAATCATTCACCGGGGAGTAGAAGTCACTAAGAGATAAATGGCTCCCAACTGTCCACCATTTGTAGGGGATAAACCTCTTCTGGAATTAAATCAATCTGTTCCGTTTTTTCTCTTCT
>NC_092858.1:68167640-68171355 GCF_032062135.1 Pyxicephalus adspersus | reverse complement strand
TTTTGAACTGCCAAATACAAAAACTAATCATATTTGTGTATTCTTCATTGAAAATTAGTGGGGTGTCAGTGAAGTGCTGTATATAGGTCATTTACCTATAAACCTTGTGCTAATAGGTTACTCAGATAAATGGAAGAAATAAAGCTACATAGTATAGAAATTATTGTTATATTAATTAAAGCGGAACCAAACTAAAAATACTTATCTTTTATCTTGCAGATCCGTCGATCCATCTGGAGGTTGCTTCAATTTCTTCAGTTTTATTCTTTCTTCTTTGTATGTCACCTGATCTCCCACTGCGCAGGTACAAGATTGGAAGACGTAGATAGGGAAAAAAGATTGCCGATCTCACTGCGCATTCAAAAGGCTCCTTACGCGCATTCTCGAGATCCTGCAGCAATTAAGACAGAAATGGAAGATGCTGCAATTTTTACTTTATATGCTGTGGTTTAAAACCATGCGACTGGCAGTGGATGCTGCTGTGCACCCAGGACTGGCAAACTGTTGGTAACTGGAGAATGGGAGAGGTTGGCATTGCAGATGAACCTGTGAGTCCAAAATGGCCCTTGGGCAGACCTGCACAGATACAAATGCTTACTACAGCAAAGATAAACCTTGTGTAAGCTTGAAGTTGCCCAAGTCATGGTTTACACCGGGCTATGGACCCCCTTTGTGATTGCCCCAGGGCTATCACATGGGTGAGCAACTTGCTGCCACATATCTTAAAATTAGAGATGCTGCTTTAAAAGTTTTTGTATACCTTTAATAAAACAAGCTAATGGTACCTTAGACCTTTACTGACCTTCATGCAGAGCAGCAATAAACATGTAATTACAGATCACAAGTACTATACCGCTAGCTCCTAACATTTTAACATACACTTTTGTATATTGCATTTTCTGTCTGTAGTAACTATGATCGATAAACCTATTAAATACCCGGAAGATAATAAATACCATACAAGCTACATATATTGTTAGCAGAACTGGCTGATTGTTTCTTTGTTGTCATGGCAAAAAAACATAAATCCTTGAATTTCTGCTGCTTAAAAAGTAATAATGCACCAATGTATCCCTATGGTGACATCTAGAATATTTCTGCTGTAATGATGAAGAAATGGTGACATCTAAGTGTTGACAAGCAAGTTCAAGGAAAGGTCTTCTTGGTTTAGAGGCTGTGTTATTGTGCATAGAAACATGTTTTTCCTGCAGACATCTTTAATAGGAGAAATGGTACAATTACTATCAGGGTCTATATATATACCTATACAGCTATCAGTCAAACAAGGTTCTTGCAATTTATGTGTAATAGAACTCTTGCTTGGAAGCACCTGGCCCGTTTTAAGAAGGACAACTAAGGATACATTTCAGTAAATGAGCTGAATTTTAATGCTGTCATTTCTTAAGTGTGCAGAGTGTAAATTGGTGAGAAGCATTGTTTGGTTCAGAATGGGACATGAGTTGAAGGTTAATGCCATATGAGGGAGAAGAATTTACATTTCAAGAAGTAGATTAAGTATGTTCTCATAAAGCCGTAACGCATTCCACAGATATCTCTTTTCACAGGTTTCTTTTTTTTTTACCATAGAGATCGATAGGTTTACTATAGATAAGTGCCAACTAGAAAGTTGGTGGGATTGCTGGACATTAAGTGCCTTAAATGTGCTCATAAACTTCTATCAACAAATAAAATTGTACATACTGGTCTGTTCTAGCTATTGTCCCAGTTACAACCCGAACAACCTGACCTAAAAACACAATTAGGAAGAAGCATTAAAAAGGTTGCCAGGACAACTGAGAACATGAGAGAACATAAATGGCTTTTTACAATATACAGCACAATTTAGCAGAACATTTTGTGTACCCCTCTAATACAATACTTTTCATGTCACATAACTAATTCTGACTTGGGGTGATTTAACAATTGCAGATCATATGCACATTGCAGTGCTCAGTATACCTGGGAGAAGTAGGAAAATCACCCCATTGGGACAAAAATAATGGTGAACTTCCTGCTCTATCCGAAATAAAATCAGAAAAGAAGAAAGAGGTTGTTCTACTAAATAAATTCTGCTATTTGTGTGTGCAGGTTGTATAAACAACACTAGCAGGTTTTCTTTCATATGCTGCTCACCACTCCTTCAAATCAGAACAGAACCCTAAACTCACCTATAAGCAAATTCAAGAAAATATTTTCTGCTATTGTTTCCAAACTACTTTTTATTGTTTACCTCTTTTTGTTTCTGTAGATTGCATATGACTAGATGACATATCTATTGAATTTTTGTTAGCATTACTGACCTGTGTAGAAGCCTTTGTACCCAGAGAAGTCCTCTTATATGGAGCTATGACCTACCCCCATAATCTACATCCCTAGCGACATCCAGGGGAAAAGGGGATCCCAACTTCATCCAAAGAGGGGACTTTTATTACGGGATATTTTGTTGCCAAGCCCTGTATAGACAGAACTGTGCAGCTTGGTTGTGCGCCTTGGCTGTGTGAATATACATAAATTATTATTATTATTATTATTATTATTAACAATAATAATATTATTATTTAGAATAAACTGTATTTATAAAGCTCCAACATATTATGCAGCTCTGTATACATGCATTTTGGCAAACAGCCTTCATATCAGTGGTTCCCAACCTTTTGGAGCACGTGGACCACTAAAAGCATGGACTCCGGTCCGCACATGTGCAGGGAGCCGTGTGCCACCTAAAGGGGGAGAAACTTCCCCCCAGAGTGACGTCATGACACCAGAACCCGTCCACTTTCCCATCGTAGGTCTGAGCTTGTGATGGAAGAGTGGGCCCTGAGCCTGCGATGAGTACCAGAGATGTGGTCCGCTGGCTAGTCCCCCCCCCAACAGGGTCCCCCTCCTGACCTCGCTGGGCGGTGCACCTGTCAGACGGCTGTGGCCCACTAGTGGGCCATGGACCGGGAGTTGGGAACCCTTGCTTTATATTATAGCAACCAAACAAGCAAACCTGAAAATTCCAGTGTGGCAGAAAATGCAGCAAGCAAACCAGCACAACAGAAACCAGATCAACAATCCCCTCTGAACTTTCTGCAATAAAGCAAACACACCTGCCTCACAAGCATCTGTTGAATGCACACAATGCAAGGTGTGGGCCTACCTGGGTGACAGGAATGAATATCATCCTGGCCTATTTATTAGGAATGGCTTAAAACCTGCCCACTCTTCTTACCCATGCAGTGAGCCGACCATTAGGGAAGTACCATTAGTAGTTGGCCAGGAGACAACTACTATACTATACTTTTTTATAGTACATAGGATACCAAAGAACCCCAACTACATACAGCAACTGTTGTGAGAAAATTTAGCAGTAGAGCAATACATTATTATCCTAGGCATGTTAGAAATAGAGAGATGTCATAGCAAGTGACAGAGAGAGATACTACAGCAGGTGAAATGGGGAGATAGAAGTACAGGCCAGGTAATCTTCTTTATTCTATCCCCTACATATCACCTCCTATACCCTATATATTATCCCTTCCCCCTTATAATGTCCCTGAACTACCCTCATGTGCACCATATATTATTTCTTACCCCTGATAATGTCCATAGTTTCACCTCCTGTACCTTATATATTATCCCTTACCCCTCATAATGTCCCTGGACTCCCCTCATGTGCACCATATATTATGTCTTACCCCTGATAATGTCCATAAACTCTCCTTCTTTACCC
>NC_092858.1:68128897-68166531 GCF_032062135.1 Pyxicephalus adspersus | reverse complement strand
GGAGAGAGATAGATTTTACAGCAGGTGTGAAAGAGAGATGTCAGGGAAGAAGAGAAAGTTATTACACCAGATATAAAAAAAAGAAATGTCACAGCAGGAGAGACAGAAGGAAAAAAGGGCAAGGTACAAGGAGAGTTACCACATCAGGTGGGAAAGTAAGTGAAATATTAGATGAGAGCAAGTCTTTAAAGGGACATGGAAAGTGTTAAGCCGCAACCACACATGCAATAATAGTCATTGGTAAGGATCTTTCACAATCCTTTCCAACGACTAAGGACTGCACGTTGCATGAACGAGCACTGTACATACAGCACCATTCTGCTCTATACAGAGGGGAGGGTGAGAGCAACTGAGCAGAACCCCGCTGTGCGCTCTCCGCCTTCCCCTGCATTAGGATCATTTGTTGTCCATTGTGGATCCGCCAGGATGGTCCTTCAGATGATGGACGACTGGCACTGTACACACGCCAGATGCTCGCCCGATATCTGCCCTGAGCCGATGGACATGTGTACGTAGCTTTGTTTAATTTTCAGGCCCAACATTGTGTGGTTCCTAAACAAAACTTCACCAATTTCAACGCATATCTGACAATCTTTACTCCCCAGAACTAATTGTGTTTCTTTATTTCTGAGCTGCAAGTTTAAGTATAGTTGATAGTAATAGAATAAATTTAGTTTAATTAAGGTAACCAATTTATGAAATTATAAAATTCTTGTTCCCCTTTTTTTTTAGTATGTTTTGTGTCAGTGACACTGATCTGCTTAGTCTTTTTGCAGCCTCCCCACTTGAATACACACATTAATACATGAATCAGCTAGTTCCCAGAAGCCCGACATAAAAACTGTTAAGGTGTATATGCATTTCATTACTTTACATGTTCATCTTGTTAGCTTAACAAATCTTTAAACAATTGCCTCTGCAGGTTTTTGTTCTTTTTTTGTGCTCACAATGAAAGTTATAGTTGACAATATGTTTAACTAGATCACATAAACTCTTAATATGATTTAAATAAGTTGCTGATATTGGTTTGAGAAATAGAAACAATGTCTGCAGTTTTTGTTTATTGGAAGTTTGGTCCAATTTCTTACTGACGAGTACATTTGCTGAGTTCACAGCACAGTATTAAGCATTTTATTTATCTGCATGCTGGGATATCGGGCCAAGAATCTGAGTGAGCAAAATAATTTGCTTATAACAACTTGCAGCCTTTACCCAGGTGGGAAAAGATGTACAAGAGTGCTCAGCTCCAATCCACAGTACACTCAATAGTTATTTAAACAAAGTTCAGATAAAGTCTATACTACCTGTTCATCACTAGCCAACCATTTCCAGTGATGATTATTAGAAAGTGTCATACTACAAATGACAAACGTAAAGAATGAGAATATTACCATAACAATAGCTAAAGGTGTTGATTTTTTTTCCTTTTTTTAGGAATAGTTTGTCTTATTCTAGTGAATGCATAATCCCCTGTGTAAATGACTAGTCACTAATCAATGAAGCTTCATATGTATTTTGATCTAGTACCTCTGTCTGCAACACAGTGCCTGCCATGGTACAAAGAACATTGGATTCACTTGACGCTGGACCAATGATATAATAATACATTTATGTTGCTTCATATGCTGACCAGACCCTGAGGTTTTATGCTCATTTAATCCAGTGAGTCAAAACAGTACCATTAAAATGTGAACAATTTGGATCAGCAAAACTCATTTACTTACAGGCTGGGTGAGAAAAAAATCCCAAATCCCTTTTTTTCCATTTACAGTGCATGAATTACCAGTCTACATACAATATAACAACTTCTCACTTTGTGTTGTGTTAACAGCAGTTTGAGCTGTAGCCATATAATCTGCTAAATGATGTTTTATTAAAAATTCCTTTAATTTTACCATTTAAAGTATATTAAAGTATCTCAGGCCAATGGGCGGCTGCTTGTAGACAGACCAGTCTAGAAATGTGTTTGTCCTATAGGAAGATGTACAGGCAGAGCTGTATTACAGTCACTAGATGTCAGCACAGGTAATATGTTGAGATTTTTGCCTAATGTGCAGATGACAAGTCTCTTATAAAGGACATGTAGTTCAGTGACAGCTGGTGTGTTCAAGGTTGCCTATCTTTGATTTATGTTTGTTAGCAATTCCTTATCGTTATCACTGAGCGGTAGCAATGGACACACTTGCAAAGTCTATATCAGGAAACAATTTATTTTATTCAGTTTTCCAAGGTCAGTTCAATAGAAGACGGCATTCATTATTCTATGCAGGCAGACCTAAGGGGGATGTTAAAGTAACTAGGCATATGAATCATTTGCATATTTTTATGCAGTCTTCAAGTAATTGTATCAGAAGGGCCATTGAAGATAATGTTCATCTGATGTAATAACCATAGTCAACATATAGATCTATAGAATCGTTTATACCTTAAATTGTTACATATTTGGGGATGTTTGTTTTAGGAAACAAATTTAGGTTGGGTACTGTTTGTGAACATTACAGAATGTTGGTCTCATTCACATAAGTGCTTGTGTAATATGTGTGTATTTGAACATGTTTGTTGGCCCTTAAAATGAACTTGAACCAAAATGTGAAGATTTGTTATATGATGGGGACATTGTATTGACACCTAAGCAGTATATGTGTGTTTAAATCATCCTAAAAAGTCACTATTATTATGGGTTATCAATCAGAATCATGCATATTATATTATATTATAGATACTATCGGGGAACAATATCTCCTGGAGAGGCCCTTCAGATGTTTGTACTTTTATATGAAGCACAGTTCCATGTTCCAATAAATTTTGTAATGTTATATAGTTCCCATGTTATCACATACAATCATAATAGATCCCAATTCGCTGATTCATTTTCCTACTATGATTTGTATTGTTTTTTGTCGTTTTGCAAATGTATTTGCCCTCCCTTTTTTTTTTTTTTTTTTTTTTTTAAAAACATTGTAAAATAAATTCTCCTAACACATCATTGCATTTCCCAATGCCTAGGCACTCCTGTATGTGTAGCGTTATAGTTGTGTATATATAGACAATGGTATCCCAGACACCGTTTGTGATAGGAATGCACTCCTTACAGCTAACAGACCTTGTAATAGAGGAAGGGTGCTTAAAAAAACATGGACAGAACTCCTGGATATAGAACACAAAGTCAACATGATTTTAGCATGATTTTTAACATGTTGTGACTGTGATTTTATATTAAAGCAAGAATGCAACATTTTGGAGTGCTCTTTAAACTTTTAGTCTTGGAAGATGCAGAATAAGATTTGGTAAGGTCCCTACTCTGCTGCCCACTGTTCTCCTTTTTGAAGGGTCTGACATTTAGAAGTAAAATAATGCCTCTACTAAGATGGCCACCATCATATAGAGACAAAGGACATGATTTAATAAAGCTCTCCACAGCTGAAGAGGATATATTTTCATCAGTGAAGCTGGGTGATCCAGCCAACCTGAAATGGATTTCTTAATAGTCATTTGCTATGTTAGGAAATGTTTTGAATACTGGACCAGATCCATTGCAGGTTTACTGGATCACCCAGCTTCAATGATGAAAGTGTATCCTCAGCAGCCTTGGAGAGCTTTATTAATCGGGCCCACAGTTTAGAACAAGGTGTGGCATGTGAGTAATGGGGAAAAGATCAAGGGCATAGAGACCTGAAACAATAATGTGGACTAATCATCTGCCTTCCTTTTGAGTATACAGCTTTCAGAGTTCATTTCATATTTAATCCCAAATATGTTCTTAGCATGTTCACATTGACCAAGACAGAGTTTGCTTTTCCATGAGTACCACTATTGAAAAAAGGACCTGCACTTCTTATTTTGATTGTAACTATAAAATCATTACTTTCTCTCTCTGTGACAAGTTACTAGGTTATTTATGTGTAACTGCAGTGAAATAAACCCCACTGGGATTGAAATTTGTGTTAAAATACCTTTTTTAAGTTTGTGTGATATTGTGAATATTTATATCATACCCTGGTGAATGTCAGTCACTGTATATTGTACAGCAGAATCATGTTTCTGACAAATTTTGGTGAACGTGCAATGAATGTTTATAACATACCACATGATGAAGATGAATCTGATTTAGCACCAATTCTGTCTGGACTTTGTAATAGTCTCTTTGTAATAGTCCCAATAGTGATCATTTTATACTGTATAATTGAAGAATTTGTACACGTTTCTCTTTAGAACTTCGGTATGCATCTTATAATAATTTAATATTATATATGTAACCAATTTTATAAATTAATTGCTTTTTTTATTGTTTTAGGCTTAGGGTTTAGGTAATGTTTATTTTTATATGGTGTAAATGCAATTATTTATATGATTAGAAGCTTTTTAGCATATAAATAGCATATAAAATTCTGGTTAAAATCAAATTCGTTTGTCAGCAGCATAGATATTTAGTAATGTATTTGCCTCTCTTTTTAATTTTCTAATAGCAGTGAGGTTACCATAGTCTCTGCAGAAATGATGAGATACTAGTGTGACAATCAAATTTCAACAGTTCTTGCCCGTTCCGATCTTTAAAACAATTTACAAGACAAATACTCCATTTCTGAAATGTACTATATAAAGGGTTTCAATGAAATACTGATGTATGCCACCGTTACCGGACAGCAGATGCTGGTAATTGTTGGTAAAATATTCTGGTGAACTTTCCTGGATAATATATTTTGGAAAAAAGATACCTCATCTGCAAGTGAATGTGCAAGAAGCAGGGATCCATCATTCTCTAAAAGAAATTTATCATCAATTTGGTGCTCCGAAACAGATCATGTTTTTGTCACCTGTTTTTAGAACATTTTTGCTAGAAAATTATTTTTTTTAATTTCCCCAAGATGTTGGACAATATATCCAGTAATGATTATTTTATGCTATAGAAAGGTCTTACACATTTCTATGAAAAACAGCATGTACTGGGTTTCCATTGCTCTCAATGGCCCCCAAATGCACCTTACCAATGATTACAGTAAGGTGAGATTTCCTGCACTCAAATTGCCAATAGGCCACATCTCCATTTTTTGAAAACAATAAAGAAAAGAGAGCAGGTTTTGGGACTTTTAAGGCCAAATTAGGTACAAATGACATATAGCTTAAAATGCTTTATTTCAATATCAAACATATAACAACCATATTTCAGCCTAAAAACAATATCTCCTGTGCTAGTCACCAAATCAATGGGTTGTCGGCACGTTTCGCGGAATAGAAGATCCACTTTTTCAGGACGGTTTCATGAGATAAGATTGCCTACATCAGTTCCAGCATCTTGTGACCGGTAAATGTTTTAACCGTTAAGTAAAGGGAGGCAATAACCAGCGCACGTCTCCAAATGAAATTCTAATATTCCTCATTAATCCATGTGTACATAAAAGGAGAGCTTCCTAAACAAAAGAATGTTAACATTTTCAAAAGAACCTGCTTTGTAAAGACAATTCAGATGCTAAGCAGTGTGGTAGAGCCTAGCAGACAGTCCAACATGAGACGAGATAGAGAGGAGATGTCGCAGGTGATGACGAGCCCAGACCACTTGCAGATACTGGTGGGGCACCTAACCAATGCACGACATCACAACTATCAGCAACACTCTCCCACATGTTGTGATGTTGTTTTTTTTAAAAAAAAATAGAAGTAAAAAAATAATTTTATTTGAGGATGATAATGTAACAAACATGAAAGGCAGTACAATTTATATCAATTAAGTAAAGACTGATAAGAATGAAAGCTAGCTGTTCAGGGACAACCATGTTTTTAGCATCCATCAATCACATCAAGAATCACTGAAGGATCATTTATTATCAATCTCATGATATACAAAAACATTTGCTCAAAATAATGTATTATTCCATGTTGGAATTAGGGTGAATATTTAAAAAGGATTCCCATATTTCAAAAAAGTTTACTGACCTTAGTTTTCTTGTCTAACAAAGCCTCAATTCAGGACATGTGTAATACGTTCTGGTTTTCTTTAAAAAGCCCCAGGGTAGGTGAATTTGGGTGTATCCATATGTTTTCTTCTGTTAGAAAATTAGATACATGTCAACCTCCTCTACTAATATGGGCTCTATATAAGTTAAGTAAAGCCAATATTGCCCAATCTGGAGATGAAGGCACATAGTTACTTAGGTGAGTAGGGATGTGTTTGGCCATTGACCTCCAAACAGTTTTATTTTTGGACAATTCCAAAATGCATGGTACAAATCTGCCCATTAAAGTCCAGATTTGGGACATCAGGAGAAAGGCTTAAACCTAAATTAGAAAAGCATGATGGGGAGAAAAATACAAACCCTGAAAAATGTTTAGGTGTTTCTCAGTTTGTAGGGCTATGGCCATACCCTGGTAAAGTCTTCAAGGTCAGATAGCAACTTGGCTGGAAAATGATTGGACCATTTTGAAAGGCCTTTTTGTCATTTAGTGCAATCCAGATTTACTCACAAAAATCTCAGAAATTGCTTTCTAAGAAGGATTTTGCACAGAGAACAAATGTTCCAGTGAATTGGACCAGTCATTGGATGAGAGAGCCTGGTGTACACTAGAGGTGTATAATTGTAGCTGCATAAAGGCAAGCAATGCCAGTGTAGCATGCACAATTTTTGTGTGCAATGTAGTGCTTTGTCCAGCCTATTGAAATTAATGGGCTCTTCTAGAGCAACCAGATTGGCAATGTGATGTGCTTTCTAAACAAAATACACAGTTCAGCAGAAAAAACTCTTAACAAACTAGAGGGATTTAACCGACTTCCAGTGTTTTTTTGCATTTTGCTTTTCACAGGCAACTACCAACGAATGCTTTCTAAATTTGTCACCTCTTCAATACAGAGCTGGTGTGCTCCCATTGTTTTATTTTAGGTGTATTTCTACTTTAAGGAGGACTGCACTGTACTGAATTCACATTTTTCATTGTGGGTAGATGCCTAATGAGACAAACAAATTACCTGACCAAGAGTTTGACCCTTCTCTATCCACATCTAAATAAAAAATAGTTTTGTCTATATGTATATGTTAATATCATTTCGAAGTGTACCAAAAACAAACAGATAAAATAATGTAGTTTTAGATATCATTTGGCCTATTGCAGTATTTCCAAAGAAAGCTCTGAATCCAGTATTCTCATTTATTTTCCTCACAAAGGAGTTACAGAAATGTAAAACTACCATGTGCTTATATATATATATATATACACACATACATATATGTAATGCAATTAAATCCACAATAATTGTAGGCCTTCTAATTAATATTATGTGTCTGAATTAGGAAAACCTTCTGCAAATTGCAATGTTCCTGTTAAAATTTATTACCAAAAACCTTAGAAAACAATGAGCAGATTAATTAGAATGTGTAGACTGTGCACATGTAGAATGACTCTATTTTGAGCACATCGTCCTCTCTTGTGTTCCTCCGCCATAGCTAAGTGGATTCCTGTTCTTTTCCTGTGTCCCATCTGTTACAAGTATCGTTGTGTACAATTGCTGACAGAGTTGAAGCTAAGTTTCCTTCATATATAACCTCAATAGAGTTGAACCATCCAGATGGGCAAAGCTTATTACGGCCTGTTATATCATAGAAAATAGACTATGATTTATTTTGCAACAAATCTGGAACCAAGGAGATTGTGTGCAGGGCACAGGATCCATAAATCTTCATTCCTCTCTCTCGTCTCTCTTCCTTCCCAAACAGTGCCCCACCTGAGTAAGGATATAGTGTATGTTGGCATGCAGCCCAGTGTATTGTCACTACATTTTCTTTCCTCTATCTCTCCAAATAATTGTTCATTGAGAAGAGAACATTGTGTGCTTAGTTTCCACAGGTTTGCAAATGCAATATTGGGCTGTTGGAAAACAGGATTTAAACTGATTGAGGTGACCTGCAAAAAACTATTCTCAGGTTGTCTTTTTTCAGGAGTGACAGTATCATTTGGTGTCCAGATACACTGCCACATTAAAAGGTTGCTAACAGATTACAAATAGAATTTTGCACTACACGGAAAAGGTTCCCTAGGTTCATATGTTAAGTACAGACTGGTAATCTTTAAACAGCAGTAAACAGTCTCTAAATAAAATTTGTTATCAATTCCAGGCACTAAAACTGACCACATTCTAAGGGTGCTGTTAATTATTTCATATTTTATTTACATTTTGATTTGTTGTACTAGCACCCTTGCTTTTATGTCAGAAAATGCACCACTTTTCCAGTAAATTGTTGCAATTACAACAAAAATAAACAATTTGGTTTTGATATGTTTATTTCTTTTGCTGGTACTGGAAAAACACAAAAAAGCAGACAGAAAAAAACAGAAATTCCAAACAAAAAGTCAAAATTGGTCTGGACAAAATTATTGGCACTCTTAACTTAAAACATGGTAGCACACCCTTTGGAAGAAATAACTAATGGTAATCACTTTCCGTAACAATCAAGTTTTTATTATGTTGAGTTTTTTATATTTCTATACTGGAATTTTGGACAACTCTTTCTTTGCCAGCTGCTCCAGGTCTCTCAGATTTGAAGGGTTCCTTCTCCTAACTGCTGTTTTTAGATTTCTTTACTTGTGCTCAACGGGATTTAGATGACATTGCTGGCCACTTCAGATTTTATATCAATATTTTTCTCCATATATATTTTATTTTACCAGCATTGTAAATTACAGGTCACCATGCTGCGACAATGCTGGAGACCAATCCCCCAATCTAACACTTTACTCTTCAGCTTTAGACAAGCCTGTGCTCAGCCTTGGGAGGCTAGTTGTGTTCATCCTATCACAAGGTTGCTCCCAGGACATGCATGCACAAAGGATAACATCTTGGGAACAAGAATTGGTAGAGGACTAGGAGTCCACAGGTTTGGATGAGGTCAAGGGATCACTAGGGGCAACTACAATGTTAGGCAGAGACAGGTCAGAGTCAGGGCCAAAAGTCATACATGAGCAGAAATAGCCAGGCACAGGTCAGTCCAGGCAGTGGGTAAAAGAGGTCAGGCAGAACAAGGTCAGTTACCTTAGTAGAGAGCACACCCTCTAGCGCAGTGTTTCTCAACCAGGGTTTCATGGACCCCAGGGTTCTTTCAGAGGTTGCTAGGGGTTCCTTGAGCCATGAACAATTTGTGCCTCTTAGGTCAGTTCAATTGACACCAATGATCATTTTTGGCTATCTATAAGGGTGGCATTTCTCTCAATGGTCCCCCCCTTGTTAGAAAGGTCAAGAAAGGCTGATCAGCTAGAAGCTAATGCTATCATGGGCAAGATGGATTGGGCAGGTACATTTTTATTTGGCTACTGACCACTCCAGTTAACAGAGAATTCATTTATACTTTTTCTAGTGTGTTTTGCTACTGCTTACAGACAGCTTATGAGCTATGAGCTCAGCAATCCATACAGAGTGCCTATAAAGAATGCATTTTCCTTGGGTAAAATTCTTATAGTTCAGTCCCATAGGTTACACTCTTGCGCTGTAGACCAGCGGTCGTCAACCAGTGGTCCACAAGAACATTTTGGGGGTCCACGGCTCTGGCCATGTCTCCCGTGTGGTTCCCCGGACACGACCTGCCCATTCTCCCATTGCAGGCTGAGATCTGCGATGGGAGAATGGGTGGGGTTATGTCATAATGACGTCACTCTGGGGGCGGTTTCTGCCCCTTTAAGTGATACCCGGCTCCCCGCGCATGCGCATTCAGGAGCCGGTGAGTTGGCGACCACTACTGTAGACCACAGTGCTCTCATAGGAGTTTATCATAAATTGTGAAATTATGTTTGTTAATTTGCTACTATATACTACTGCTAAAGTGTACACCAAAGACATCATTGTTTAGCAATCATTTGGTTCCGTTTACAGTCAGGTTGTACTTTAAAAAATATGTCTCATAGCAACATTTTTTTAATATCTAATACCATGCAACATATTAGTTAAGTACCGAAGTATAAATAGTTTTCTGTTTCACAAAAAACATCTTTATTATTGTTTGAGCTGTTACCTTGTAAAGTTTGAGTGGTGTGTTATCCTCTCACTTTAATAATATACTGTGGCATGTAATTGCTTACCAAAGTACTGCATTTGATTGCTACACTGACACAGCAGTCCTTGTCCTATTTTTCTAACAGAACTTTGTCTCTGTATTCCATAGTGGAAAAACATCTCAGAAAAGAAAACCTTGCAAGGAACCCCCAGAGAGATCCTGAAAAAACACACACAAGATGTATTCATGCATGTTAGATATTAATTGATGTTTCCTTTTATTATTTTTAGGCTGCTTCCTGTCTTTCGACATAATCTTAGTATCTTTTGAAGGTTTGTATTTGCAGTCTTCAGAAAGTAAAATACTGCTTGTAAAACATGTCAATATTATAACTTCTAAACTTAATGAATCCTGACACTTTAGAATATTTAACTTCTTTTGTTAACACAAGGTACTTTGCAAAACATAATCTTACAAACAAATTTAAAAAAGTCAACAAAATAAATGATCCTTTATTTTACTTTATACTGGACTAATAAACAATTAACATTTGAATCTGAATAAAAAATTGAATAATGAACACCAATGAAAAAAATGAATAAGCCATCACAAGCTCTAACTGCAGATCCCATATGCAGTGGAATAGACAGTTTATTCCAGTTTTGTTGCTGATAGAAGCCATCAGCTTTGAAAGAATAACCAATAAAAAGTTAAATAATTTATTCTAGTGTGTTTTGAACATATTTATTTGCATCAATGTATTTCACAGAAAAGAATGAACATGCTTTATGATGGCATTAGTATCTTTAATCATGCCTGCAATCTCTGCCACTCACGGCAGTGTGTGGTAGGTGTATGTAGATGAACAGAAACAACAAATCATTTTTTTATTTTGTAGTATATCATATAAAATTAAACTTTGCCATCAAATGAGTAACACAGAGTAATAATAGCAAGCTGATTTGTCTCCTTTGCTCAGCCCCAGTCTACAATTACAGATGCTTTACACTCTATTACTAAGCAGCAATTAATTGCTACAAATTGTCTGTTTTTTACTTTATATAGTAATGTTAAATCTCTGCAGTCCAGCAATCTCCTTGTTTATAGCCTGATATGGATGTGAAGGTCAGGATTCCTGTACTAGATTACTACCTGTCAAAATGAAAAGCTGCTGGCGGCACACCAGAGGTACTGAAACTTTTTTTTTGAAACACTGGGCTGAAGATTTATTAAATTATTTACTAAGTGGAATAACACAGACTTTTCAAGAAGAAATACATTGGTTTAAAAGTACAGAATTGATAAAATCACCGGTTAATGGAATTGGAGGTGACACAAAGAAGCAGCAGCTTCAGAAGCATTTCTTCTGTACAATCTGTGCTGGGAAAATGATAGTGTTCATTGCTAAGAGTTTGAGTTTAACTTAGTGCAATGTTGTTCATTTGAGATGAGTGAAAATCTTAAATTCTACTCAATGACCACCCTTTTATCTCTTTTGCCTAAAAAGATCTAATGTAGAAATTTCCCATTATATTAAAGGCTTAAGTTTTCTTTTTGAAAAGCAGAGAAAAATACACCCCCAGAAACAGAATTTTCCTTTGAGTTAAACACATTTAGAACATAAAATAAAATAATAATAAATGTGCATTACGTTTGTACATTAGCACACTCTGAATTTATTTTAGACAATGCCAAAAAAGAACTTATTTTCTGTGGTCTTAAAAAGATGTTGTTGAATTTAAGGCTTTAATTTGCACAAGAAAGAAAAGAGAAAAATAGCAAATAAAAAAAATCAGCCTACACAACAGCAGGATAACAGTGCAATTGTTTTTTTCCTTTAAAACTCAAAGAAGAATAAATATATTTAACTAAAGCAACTGCAAAGGAAATAAACTGATTGTAAGCTAGTCATAAAATACAAGTCATTTATTAGCACACAGAAGACAGTAAAGCACAAGATAATTTTTAGTGCATACCAACAACATAATATATACAATTTGCTGATAGTAAAAGTGTGCACAGAACAATACTTTTTGTCCATCAAAAAAAAAAAAATAGTAATGTACTGTAAAGTAATGTAGAAATGTAATGTAAAGTAATGTACAGTACACGTTTCCATTTTATAGGAGGATGGCATAACGGCTTGATGTAAGGCCCCTGTTCCAATGCTTCTCCCTGGCACCATCACCAAATCTCAGGTGGCTAGTTGCACCATCTCAACACTCTCCTGCATCCAAGACTTGAGAACAAAAGTGATGGTACCTAAGACGTGCAAGGGTTGTCAGGTAACCAGGAAACTAATTTGGCAGACAGGGCCAGACCATTATATCGCCTGATATAATGCCAAGGGTCTGGAAAGGGCAGTCCAGGCGACAAGGCCATGGGTCATACATGAAAATACAGCGATCCAAGAGGATAACCCAGGAGAGTCAGAGAGTTTGTAGTCAGGAGGTTAAACCAGAGGTCATGCATGGGAGGTCAGTTAGCCAAGCAAATATATCAAGGAAGTGAATTTGTCGTGGGAGGCCAGGCTGAAGTCAGTCCAGGAAGTAACCGGTAAATGGACAACTGATACTGAGGTCAGCAACAAAAAAAAAAATAAGGAACAATTACAAACTCAGCAATTTGTACATACTATGCTATCAAGAGCAATGTAACCATGTTCTGATGCAGTACCTCCAAGGTCTGCTTTTTTTGGGCAGTGCTTGCATCAATTCCTATTAGACAGGTGACACAGGCCAAAAAGAATTGGTCAAACCCAAAAGAATATGATAGGGAGGTGAAGGTTGTGAGTTGCGGGTTGCTAGATAGGAATTGCCTTTGCTGGAAAATCAAGAGAACCAAACAGATTTGTTATTTTAGAGCAATTAAATGAACAAAAATGAATGCAATGTTGCTAATATAAGGTTCACCATGAGACTAAAACAATTATGTCAATAGTGATGGGGAGCCTATCTGACACATTTTATAATGTAATAATGTGAATTTAGCATATGTCATTTCTTGCATGGATTGTAACCTGCAGTATGGTATATACACAGGTAGACCACTGAGGATCAGATAGTCAGACATCATTGTGCTGACCAGTGTCTTGTGTTGGCAGGTAGTGTTACCTATTCTTATAATTTTGTGTCATTTATGTAATGTATTATACATTTAATGATGTAAATGAGTAACATATATTATTATCATCTGGGAAGCCATAGGCATTGTGGTATGGTTCCATTTATAGCCAATTCACAACATCAACAGAGTAAAATAAAATAAAAACAAAAGGTTGTTTGTTAAAAAAATAATATAAGTAAATATATTGAAATTGATAAATTAAGCTTTACATTAGATGAGTGTCCCAGTTTTCATAATTTTCTGTATCATTTTTGAAAATAACTTGTCCTACTGATTTTTTGACTCCCTGGGAATCCTTTTCTGATGAACTGACAGCAGTAGTCTTTGAACAATTCATAACCTTGATTAATATTCTGTTTGACTTCATTTCACATAAACAATCCAAGCAACAGCCAAAGGAACTTTAATGAAAGCATAAGGATTCATCTAGTGTACTGTGAAAGCTTGGTAATATTCATAAGAACATAATTCACCTTAGCTGGAAAGGGAAACTGAAAATGTCTCCTTTTAATTATAAGGAAATATTTCACCCTCCCATGGTCATACAAAGAACTCTTTAAAGATCATGCTGAAAAATGTACCTGGACTTTTTTGAACTTTATGTTAAGTCCCTGACACATTCTGTACTGACAAACAAGCCTCTTTTTTCTCAGAATACATTATTGTTAATTCACTCTATTTTATAAGCTGTACAATATAAGAAGAAAATGAACACTTTACAGGTATTTGTGTTATTCACAGTTCAAGTAAATCTTCAAGAAAATTGTTGGCACAAAAAGACAAGAACCATAAATTACCAGTATGTTTTATCTTTTGTTTTTTTGTTCTTCAAAATGGCTGTCCTTTCTGAAAATCCACCAGACTGGTACATTATTTTCAATACCTTAATGTTGGAACACAGACAAGCAAAATGGTAATGCAAAGACAGGTTACTTGGGCATTAAATGCTATATTATAGATCCCTTAAAAACAGGTTCAAATCTAAACTCCAACCTTACTATTGCTTTTTCACAATTGTACATACTTGTCTCCTGTACTGAAAACTCTGGTTTTACTACACACTTCATTAGAAGCTTCATCTGTCTCATGTCCAGGCTGCAGGACATCAAGCATTATCTGGACCTTTTTCACTAACAGCTTTACTAGCTATTTTATTCACAGAGTCTCTGCATTACATGCAGTTAGTACCACACTTTGGTGGTCATTACCTCTTTTACCAGCCATCATCTGCTTGCACTGCAGAGACTTAGTAATGATGTTACTGGATCTAAAATGAGGACATCTGATTGTACTTAGGCTATAAAAAATGTAATATTATAATGTTATCATTATTAAACGGTCTGATGTCCTAATTGGCTATGACTGATCTTAATTGGTTGGACAAGATATCATTTAGGTGTTCCTTAGCAAAGGGTATGAATACATATGCATATGCTATCTATCTATCTTAACAATATGGTAAACATACATAAACTGGTATGGAAGTGGTCCCCAAATGTTTCCAGTTCCTAGCACCTTTGGGGCATTGGAAATATTTTAAAGCATATTTTAAAACAAATGCCTAAAAAAGTTATGAAATAACAGCATTTAGGTATTTATTCTTGCTTAGGCTATGGTGCCTTGAGAACAAAATATGTACATAAAAATGACCTATTTAATAAAATAATAAATAAAAACATAATATGGGACTGCTGGCCACTACATAACTTCTCAAAATTAGAAAGCAAATGTTCCACAATAATTTCTTAGACAAGTTCCCACAACTGGCACTACCATAGCACCAGTTTCACCTTTGACAGGCAGAAAGAATAGTTGGAATTCCTCCTTCATTTTCTAGTTTGGTGATAGTTTCTCTTACCCTCTGTGGTGCTTTTTAGCTATGGCAAATTTTTGTTGAAATTAGTAATTTGGGGACAGGTCTCTTTTAATTACTCCAGCCCCCAGAAAAATTCTAAATTAGCTTTCATTTTAAAATGTGTTAGCACCCTTTAGAAACAGGTGTTAGTATTTCGAAAAGTAAGCATAAATAAATATAATTTGCCAAACTCCTTGCAATAGAAGACATTTAAATGGTTAAATAAAGCTGCATATTCTCTTTACAGCTTCTGATAACCTTGATTTATACAGAAGACAGATATGGGTAACTATCTGCTTTTTTTTGTAAAGCTGACCTATTGTCATTGAAATTAAACATTACCCTGGCTGATTGCACAGCCACATTTTCTTCAAAGCATTATAAATAATATTTCCTAAAGCCTAGACCCATATGGTACTTCCGCACATAAATCCCAATTTTGTACAATTCTCTTACATAAAGGTCATGTTGGTGGACCATGAAACTTTTCATAAGAAGGAATATATCAGTCAGGGCTTTATCAGCAGTTAGTGTTCCATACAGGAAAAGATTCTAATAACCAGGAGAAGGCAAAGCAAATTCAAAAGATTTCTTCAAATATTGATGTCAAATTCCCAAAGTATTTCATATCCTTTCTTCAAGCATATTTTCAATTCTTTTTGTTGTGTAAAGCAAACCTAAATATGTTACAGAATGTTTAATTGGAGAGAATGATCAAGAAATCTGATTTATGGGTAAAATTAATTTGTGGTAAAAAAAAGGAAAACAAATTACAAGAATATGTAGTCAGAACTGAAATACAGAAAATGTGCTGTGCTTTATCAGTGCTGACTTCTCCAATGCAGGGGACATTAACAAAATGATGGTGTGATGTGTTGGTGTGTATTTTGCATGTATTGAAAAAAAAAATCATTTTGATTATGCTGTTTTTTTATATTGTATTTTTAAATCTGTTAAAAAAACAAAACAAAAAAAAAACATCGAGGTGCATTAAAGACACAGAATTTATAAGGTTGGACTCCATTCTGCACCTTAAGGTACCCTAACACCTCTCTCCCCTCCTTCTGTGTAGGGCCTCTTTCCACTTTTTTAAAATGATCTTGACCCAGTATTATCTAATTCTTTAAAGGAATATTCCCTAACCCCTATTATTACCCTGTATGAGATCTTTGAGAATCTGCAAAAGATCTGTTTTTGGGAGCCAGGAAGAAGAGACCAAAGTCTCTGTCTGCCATACCCAGCTCAGTGTCCTCCAGGTGTCAGCTGATACACAGGTCAGGACTCTGAAAGGACCCAGGATAATCAACACAAGCTCCTCTATTGTTAACACTGAACTCTGGAGGACAACCAAAAATTCTCTCTCTCCATATATATATATATATATATATATATATATATATATACATATATATATACACACACACACACACACCAGTGTCCTCACATCCCAGTAGAAGATGATATAAGCAGCTTTGGTCAATACCATTTTCTGAATAAATATATTGTCAATTACAACCAGACAAATATATGTCTTAGTTTGGTGACACTGTAACAATAGGAATGCATTTATATTTCCCCACCTTTACATTAGCAGGTCCAATAATAGTATTAACAACATTTCCACAAGTGTGTGTCATAGAATGGTCTAAATACATGGCCCCATATCCCTAGTTGGTCTACCATACAAGTGCAAAATAGCCCTACTCTTCCTAAAGGAAACTCATGCAAACCCAGGGACAGCATAAAAACTTCATGAAGACCTTGCCCTGGCTGACAATCAAACTTACAACCCACAAATGCAAGACAATAGTACCAGCCACTTAGCCACTGTGCTCTTATATTGCAGAAATGTTCTTTAGTAAACCTGATCACCGCACCATATTGTTTAAATTATGAAACGTGGTTTGCTCCTCAGTGATCCTAAGCTGAAAATAGAGGTACCATATTACTAATTTCTGAGTTACTGTTAATATGTTACTGAGTCATGTCAGTAACTGTTTTCTACTTTATAGAGTACAGAGCAGCTGCAAAATTGGCCAACTGAATATTTAATATAAGACTTACCTGTTCCACTTTTGTGACCTGTGGCATTCTACAGTTTATTTAAAATAAATACCAGTCTGTTTGCCCCTTTATAAATAAGCCCGAATGTTTCTTCTTTATCTTTAACCAATAGAGCAATAAACAACTATGATTGTGTGTTTTTGGTGGATAATCATTATTTATTACACATTTATCTTGCAGCAATCCTTTCAAAAAAGTAGCTTACAAACATATTTCTTTACAACAATCACATTCGACCTCATTTATCAGCGAGTGCCAAATAAGTATTTTCGGCATTACCCCAAAGCAAGCAATTAGATTTATACCTCCAGTGGTAAGTGACAGTTGGAAGGTGTAAGTGTGAATCTAATTGTTGGCTGAGAGTAGCAAACACAGATGTCACTTAGCACATGTTGATGAATGAGGTCGGCTTGTGGGCCAATTAGTCCACCAGAAAGATTTCTTCCTGAAACAAACATACAGTAACAGGAGGAAAAACATGGAATAATTTCCAGCAGGTGATTTAAAAGAAACCTGGTTCCAGTGATGAAGAAACAACACCTGTTTCTGGGCCACTGTGCTGCCTTGTGACAGCTGTTACTATTATTGGTCTCTGTTGACCTTGAGAATCAGAAGACCAAATGGTCAGCAATACTAAGTGATATACTATTGAAAATTAAATTAAATAAAATATTTTAACTATTGTTAAAATGTATTTTTCTTATAGTAATTAGGTAACTGGGAAGGAAACACCACTCATACCACAAAAATCATGTGTTGTCTACTTCTAACTGGACTCAAAGAAGAAAAAAAAAGTTCTACTTTTTATGGTTGTATGATCAGGCAGGTGATTATTGCAGAAAGGGACAGGTGATGCCTCCTCTGCAATAATGTGACTTACCTGTCCGATTGTGCTGGGTTTTTGGCACTCCCGGCTTCCCATATATTTACTGGAATGATGTATGAATATGTCATCTTGGAATGGCCAAAGATCATCCATAAATGAAAGAATAAAAGAAAGATGGCAACACCCACCTCTGAAACGTGGACAGGTGAAATTGCCAGGTTTAGTTCTGATTATACTTCTGGCTGATCCAGTTTTTGTTCCATACTCCCAGGAATAATTAAATTGATAAATTATGGAGAAATAAGCATGCATTTTTAGAAATATACTGCATGTGTTTTCTTTTTAACCACTATATTTGCACAACACTTTTTGTACAATCTTTGTGTGCCTGGTTCATTTTTGTGTCTTATTTAGGGGTAATCAAATCCCTTTTACCAGATAACTTTTAATGTTACGACTCCCTCTCGAGTTTTGCCTCAGAGGTTCACTAAAAATCATGCTTTGAGATCAGTCTGGTACTACACCTATTTTGTTCTAGATCAGAGGAGGAAACAGCCATGTAAAACAACTTGTACACACATCACAGTTCACATGACTGAATCTTTCCCTAAGGCCCATTGTGGTAAGAAGCAAAAAATACAGTTACTGTAGCATGTGAAGCTTTGTGTAGAGTATTGCTTTGCTATTAATTTTAAATAGCTCCTCAGTGTAAAGCACTGAGTGGAAGTGACAATGCATTGCAGCACACCAAACTTTACTTAGTGTGTGAGTTAACAGAAAAAAAAATGGTAGCTGTCCAATTTTGGAGCCTTTGGTAAATTGCAAGTCCAGAGCTCAGCCCAGAAATTATTTTAAGCTGGGTGGGAAGAAATTTTAGGCAGGTGGCAGCCCCTGTATTGTAACCCAACTCATCAGTAACTACCCAAAAACACCCGGGTGGTTACTGAAAAGTGCCGGGTGGTGCGCCCGGCTAAAAGGGGCTGGGGAGAACACTGAAGTCTATTTAAAATTACTAGGCTGCACAAACAAGAAATGCATCACCATTTTACAAAAAATGCAAGGATCAAGTGATCCTGAATATTGGGGTTGATAAGCCCCAATATTTGATATGACAACTTATACTTTAACTGAAGATAAGAATTTACAATAGGTCATGCGAATAAAATGTCTATCAGCCATTATTCCTCCGGGATCGAATAAATTATGCCAGCGTTTCCCATTCTCAGACCTTATGTACTGCCAACATATTTGGATGGGTTTTGAAAATGGTGCAATGCTGTTGTGCAAGGAGTACTAACCAACAACAAACAATCCTATGGTTGTTAACCTTCCCAGGGATAACCAAGTGTGAAAAAAGATTCTTAAAGTGGTAACCCCAAGTCACACTCGGGGTAGCTAAAACAGTCAAATACAATGGTAAATAGAGCCCTACCTCATCTGCCAGCGTCCTCCTTCGCGATGCCCGTCTTCTCGCTTCCTCCGGCCGGTGTCCTCTGCATCTGATGAGTCACCGGGTGTTCCCGGTTACGTCGGTACAAGCGACCATTGGGGGCAGGACGCAAATTTCAAATATTTTTGTATTGCATTCAATACAAAAGAACTGTACGGAATGCAATACAGTGGATTTATATGTCTAAAAGCAGTACATTGTCTTTCATGAACATTTATTTTAAAGTACAGGTTGACAATCGAAAATCTGGCCAACGATAATCCCTTTACTTCAATTTTGGCGCTGCTCTGCAGAAACACATGCTTCCTAAACTAAATACACGTTGGGATGTCACTGCTGCCTGCTCCCTGGAACTGTGCCAAATGTCCGAGAGGAAGACTGGCCTGTGTGTGGAGGTAAGTATGGTGCAATACAGGAATACAGGTGTATTAAGTTAGGTTTGGGTGTCAATATATTGGCTTCTACTGAGGCTAAAACAATTTTCACTACTGATATTCCTAAAAAAAAAAAAAAAAAGTCTTTGGAAATAGTGGCTCTCCAAGCAGGCCTCCAAAAAACTGTGAATGTGTTATTAAAGCCACTTTAAGATGGAAGTGCCATTTTACAATAATAATTTACACAGTAAAATAATAGACTATTAGTCCTGCATAGGCCGTACAAGGGATTGAGGGAGGTATATATAATGGGTTAATTGATTTTACCTGTATGATGTTCTTTCTGGGATACAGATATTTGAAAGCAATGCTTTCAGTGCAGCCATACCATCACTTATTACTTCTACTCCATGCACGTTAACAGAAAGCAAAGGTGTTTGGGTACCATTATGGCTTTTGGCATTTTCAAACTTGCATATCTCACAAAAGGACACATTAGACGTAACTAGCACAGTCCCTTGTACTTAAAATTCCTGTTTGTGGGGGTTTGTCAGCAGTTTTAAACATTTGAACCAAAAGTTTGCCTAATGAATTTGCTATAGCATTAGACACCCATATACTCCTCTCCTCTATGATATTGTTTCTTTTTGTGCCTAATATATCCACTGCTTCACCTGTATGAGCACTGAAAGCTTGCATAGAACAGAATGGCAGCTGGCTATATCCATGAAGTACACAACTAAGTGGAAGTAAATCAAAGGGGTGAATGAAGGTTGGTTTTTTAGCTTATAAATGATGCTCTCAGCAAGACTGAAAGATTGAAATATTTTGAAAGAAAAATTCAAAAACATGTTTAGTCTTTTTTTTTTTTATCTGTTTTTAAAAGTCTAGGTTGAAAGACAAAACATGTTACAAGCCTTTAAAAGAGAACTCTTTGTAGTATTTAATGGTGCTTTTGTCTGTTGCAATAACAGCTAGCTATAGCAAACAATTTGATCCATCGATGCACCTAACTACAAAATAGCAGACCTTTGAAAGAAAATGAGTGCTCTCTGCCGAGAAGAAGAGTAGAAATCAACTATCTACAGTTTCACCAATTCAGATCCTACCTAAAAACAAAAAAAAACAAAAAAACTGTGGCTAGATCATGCACGCTAAAGTATTTACAAATTCTGAGGAAGCAGCAGAAGAACAATTAAAGAAGCTTCATTTATATTAGTACATATAAGTGAAGAAGTTAATACCAAACTGAGGATTGAAAACACAATCTGGGCAGTCAACCTTCTAATGTACCATATGTTTGAGTAAAAATAAAGATTTTTTTCCCCTCAAAATGCCATTAGACAATGTTTATACTTAGCTCCCACCAATAGATGGTGCTGTGTACTAGAGTGTAAAACAATCTTGCCATCAGAGACAAGAAACTGGAGTTTGTTACACACTTTACATGAAGACTCAGCACCATCAACTGGTAGTCAACAATAATGCACAAAACTACAAAATACCATAACCTGAAATTGGTGGACATACTGACTTGAGATTTTTATTTTACCTTTAAAAAAAATGTTTTAAACACGCAAATAATTCATTTGTTCAAATTAAATTTATTGCCATTTCTGTTGATTATGGTTTTGAATGTTAGTATTGACCGCTGCATTTTGTGTCCTAGGTTTATATTAAAGTCAAAGCATTTTCATGTATTTTAAGGTAAAATAAGTACCTCCGTTTATAATTAGATCATTTTATATTTGAATATATACATTAAACAACCAGCAGGAGTTTTCACTAGAGTCTTAATTGTGGTTGTGAAGGAGTAAATTCACAGTTAGAGCAGCTATAGGGGTGAGGGGTGGCTTATTTGAAGCTTGTTTAATGCTAGTTAAGATGTAAAAAGTAGTCCATAGTCTGGGCGTAGGTACACTTAAAGCAAGTTGGAAATGCAAATCTTTTAATTCCAAGTTCTCCTTGTAGCTGAAAGGGCAAAACTTGAAACCTTAACATACTAAACATACATTCTAGGTAGAAGGGTTCATTTATAACACTACAAGCACAGAATTGTTGAAGCCCACTCTAAATCAAAACATTTTGTTCAGTTTAATGTTTATTAGTAAATGGGAATGATGGTAAAGACAAGGTAAACATACACTATAAAGAAACATAAAAAGTGGCAAAAAATTAAACAAAAGGGCAAACTGCCAAATTCCCTTTTTTGGTTTAAAGAAGCTACAATTCTGTTGTGATGTTTAAAATGAACCAATTCCACCGTGTGTGTGTTTGTGTGTGTGTTAAAGATTCACCAAAGGGTGAAACACATGGTACCAAATAACATTTCAGATCAAATTTTCTGCTTTGTGCCGGGAAAATGTCAGTCAAAATCACTTTCCTTGTTTACAGTTTTATAAAACACATAAAACAAATCTAATATATTTACTTTTGTAAGTGAGGGGAAGAGCATACAGTAGGGAATTGAACTGTACAGCACCACTGCTAATCAAAACAGTAAACCTATTTGCTCTTCATCATACACTGAATCGATTCATCAACAAAAAAAATAGGCATCTTTGCTAAAGATACGCTGAAGACACCTGTCAATTATTGTCTCTGCATGTTATCTTAGTGTGCCCCAAAGTGTACAGAAACCCTTAAATGTACTTAATTAGCTCTTTTGTTAATTTAAATATACCGTTGGAATGAATTTGCTAGGCCTGCTTGATAAGTGCAAAAAAAGTGCAATCTAAGTGTTTTCTCAGTTTTATCAGCTTAGTCCACCTTCATCTGGAATGTGTAAATTATAGAATACTGTTCCAATATGTTATATACACAAGAGAAGGGTGTGCTCTGTAGTCCTAAGACCCAGAACACAGAAAGTCTGAAAAAAACGCCAGTAAGTCGCAGTACATTGCATTTTTTTTTAGTTTAGATACCAAAAACTATTTAGCACATATCAAGAATCTGGACCATTACGTTTGCCTAAAATAGCTCCAGTCTGTCCTACAACAGTAATGTTATTAGTAGCCGCTTTCTATGTCTTGTATTTAGATTTAGTAAACCTTTAGGGTGGAAAAAGTTGTATTATTTAATTTTAAATAGCTCAAAAACCCTTCTTAAGTTAGCAGATATATTATCATTATGTAAAAAAAAACATTATGCACCAAAGACAACATTTATATATAAACGCATTAAAATGCTTTGCTTTCATTTTCTAAACTTTTGCTGTTAGAAAAAGAAAAAATAGGAATCTGACAAGCATCATAAATTTTAGAATATGACTTGGGTACAGTCAGTCAATGTAACTGAGAAATCTTCTTACAGAAGAAAGGCACCATGGTACACAATGTTACATAAAATATAACCTTTGTCTCTACAAATACAAATAAACTCTCATATATTTTTCATAAGTTTGGTAAAGCCAGTTAACCTGTAAAAGTTAAAAAAAAAATCTATCTGCTTATATACTTTTTTTCTTTTCTAAAGCTCTGACAAATCTGTAACATATTTACATAAAATAGACAACAATTCTGTACCGCCATTTTCCTACTTCATATACCAAAACAGAGTAAATTAACTAAAACGTAATTGTGCAAATAGAAAATATAAATAGGAGTCTTTTATATTTATATATAAATTTATAAAAAAGTTGTTTCTTGCATATCCCCGTTGCCCGTGGTCCTAATTACCATCCCTGGAAAAACATTGCTTGAGCTTCCATTGGAGTCCCTGGGTGTATTTAAATCTGACGGCAAAATAGAAGAGTCTTTGGATGTGTCCTGAACAAAACCAGAGAGTTGCTTTGGCCTTCCAGAATCCTTAAATAATGGAGTAGACGTAATCCAGTTTACCAATCCTATGTCAGAATGATCTTTACTTGGATCCCATTGCAACATCTCATCTACACACATGGCTTCTAGAGAAGAGTCATAGGTGCAAGGCTGGGCATTTGCCCCCAACTGGTCTTTTATCTTAATAGAAAAAAGAGGGTCTGGACTGGTGTAGTTCGTTTTTTCAGGTGATCCTTTAACTGGATTAGTAAAACATAACATTTGAGTCTCTTTCTCTGGGCCCATAAACGTTTCTGCTTGGTTTCTTCCAAGATGAAAATCACTAATAGTTGATATAGTAGTACTGATTTGTTTGTCTGCCACAGGTGCACTGTGGGAATGTAGCCTGTTTACAATATGGGTGAGGCATTCTGGATGAGCCTTTAAAACTTGACGACCAACCTGTACTTGTGTTGGAAACATGGTTCCTTGGATGGACTTGTACAAAAACCTAAAATGAATTGGTCAAATAAAAGCATAAATATATTAAATAAGTGAAGTAAAGGCAATGCAGACAAGCAAAAGGCATACATATTACTTCTCTGGGGCACATTTCAACACCATCTTTACACTACTAGAAATGGAAACCAACTTCAGAGTCTTGGTTGTAACATCCCAGGATAATTTACAGTACAAGCAGCTAAGGTGGTAAGCAGTTGCTGGTTCGAAAGTTCCATTAAATGCTTTGCTTTAGGAACTTGAATACAATTCTGTATTTATAAACACTGTCCCAATACAATCAAATTTTGTTTTCAATGCGACCTTATAGAAAAAAAAGAAAAGCTTACATACAAACTATAAAGAAATAGCTAACACGAAAATGTAAAAGTAGAAAGTATATCTCCATGGTGGGAGCACAGATTGCAACAACCACCTTTCTACACCCTATAAAACAAAATGTAAAAAAAATAAATAAATTAGGCAGGAATAAGCTTGGAGTTTTGTTTCAATTGCCAGGGAACTAGCATTTTTTGTATGAAAGGCAATGGACAACCTCTCAATTGATGCATGGTAATTTGGCTGAGTCACAAATTGTAGCCTGTAGCTCCATTCTCCCTACTGCAAAATAAATGATATATCAAAGTGATAATCTATATACCACTAAAAAT
This sequence comes from Pyxicephalus adspersus, assembly GCF_032062135.1. Classification (NCBI taxonomy): domain Eukaryota; kingdom Metazoa; phylum Chordata; class Amphibia; order Anura; family Pyxicephalidae; genus Pyxicephalus; species Pyxicephalus adspersus. The sequence continues at coordinate 68,141,938 of NC_092858.1, read as the reverse complement.
GCACACAACAGTTTTTTCAATTTTAAGTATATGCTAAATTTTGATTTACCCTCCAGCTGTAGGCTCTTGAGGATTTGGCAGAAAGATCCATACTTTAGTTCTTAAGAGCAATTTCCCTGATCAACTTTAAAATTTCACTTTTTTAGATCATAGTTCAAAAATAAATTAGAACTATTCCATGTTAACATGAATAAGACAAACTATGTAGGACAACATAAAAGGGAAAAGGAACAAACAAAAAAACATAACAAAATACCTTGGTAATAAAGCAGCAATGGGTGATAATGTACAAATAAAATAAAACAAAGGATTGGCAAGGAGTCTCTGCATAGTCCAGTATGGGTTTGATGGAGGGTTGCACGTTGGACAGGATGAATTGTAAATCAAAGCCACAGAGAAAAACAGAAGGATGCTGAATGCAATTGTGGACACATTGATCCAAGTCTGGAAACATAAAATGTTGTAGTATAAAGACATAGGTTTAGTTACAATCATTACCATACACAATCATAGAAAGCCATTAATAAAAATATTTTAAAAAATAGTCCTGAATCATATCATCACTAAACATAAATATCTTGCGATTACATAACCCTGTACAGAAGAAAACATACTTATTTTGTTTTCCTAAACAGATAAAGTTATTGACACGTTCTGTAGTAACAGCGCTATGAGCTCTTAGCCCCCAGTTTTACATTTGAAGACCTCCATTTTAGTGCTTATGTATGTTCTAAAGCTGGATAATTGTCACCTGAGACAAACATTTGTGATCATCACAGGCAAAAAGCTAACATGTGCACAAAGGTCCCCAGATAGGGGATTAAGCTGTTATTTCCTATCAAGGACGATGGAGCAGGAAAGTCTTCTGCTGGTTCTCTGGCCCTTCTCCATAGAATAGAACAGCGACGTGTACAGCCCTCATTCAATGGTTGCAGTACACATTACAAAAATTGTTTCTAACAACAGAAATTTGAGGTGTTTACAGGCCACATATGGACCCTAAATCTAATATATTTTTTTCTTTAATAGCCTGCTTGACACTAGCCAAAGTAAACAATTATGTTTATTGTCAGGATTTGTATAAACTCATAAAATGAAGGATACCAATCTGCAACACAAGGAGGTAAACAGAAGTGAGCTGGTACTTTTAGTGGCTGGAGTCTGGTACCAGGACCGAAGGTACCAATGTTGCATCAGACAAGGAACACTGGAGTAGTAGACTCTTTTATTAAGATAACCTGGGAGTTATCTCTCTATGCTAGTAGTAGAAATAGTTTGAAATATTTCTGTGAGGCATGGGAGCCACACCAAGGTAAGGCTATCCAAGGACAATACATTGGTGTGGATTTTGGAATGTGAATAGCTTTGGAATTATAGAAAACATGCAGGTGTGTGTGTGAACACCCTCTGTTTATTGTTATTGTAATTCTACAGCTATCCAAAGTTCTCCACTTCCAACCCTATCATGATAGCTGGGACCTGGCTTTGAGGTGAAGGTCTGGTTCACTTCCTTGGAATGAAGTGAACAATTATCGCAATGGAAAAACCACTAGAGGGCAGATTACACTTATATTGTAGAAATATAAATTTCGAGAAAGCAATTCAAAAGGGAATCTGGAATACAGCTAACAGCCAAGTGTTATCTGTCACAGTAGGACTAAGGGTGGGAGAAAATCCCCCTGCCTGAATCACAGACAGAAGCAAAAGATCAAAGGATTACCTTATGCTAACCAAACCTTTAAACTTTATAAAGTTCCAGAGATAGCTTCAGTAGCTTTCTGGTTCGTAATAACATACTGCCTGCCTGTAGCATTGGTTCTGGTGTTAATGATAGGTCTCTTCTGTTTAGTCCAAATTACATGTTTGCACCAAGTCAGGTGTACATACATAAATGTGCACTTTAAAAAGCATTGGTAATATGTCAGCACTATATAAATTCAAGCTAATAATAATGATTATTATTATAAGTGATGCTGTCAGCATTCTAGACAGTGTCATATCAAATGTCATGATGTCATTAGTACTCTTTTCTTCACTCTTCTCCACTTTGTACTGGCTAACCCTGTGAGAATGTGACCAGGAAGTCAAAGACTGAACAGGGGTTTGGGAGAGACACAAAGCTTAAAGTGACCCTGTCATCATTCTGGATTTGCTCAAACACCATGGTGCAAGAGAACAAGTTAGTTTCTGGAAAAACTTTAACCCAACATTAAACAAATTTCTCTTTAATGGAGAGACATTTGGCAACAGTAGAGGTATTTATATATTTTATACAACAAGCAGGTGCTTTATTGGTTTGGATTTAAAATGGCTTACTTTAAAGAATTTCTAGAGGCTAAATGAAAATAACATATATAATACAGTCTGTAAAAAACTATATGTTTATCTAAAACCACCCTGTCCACAGGATGACAACATTGCTGCACAATTTCACTGCAATACCAACAAGACTGTCATCCTGTTACAGAAAGTAGAAAGGAGAATAACCAGAAGGCTTAACAGGTAATACAAATATGCAAAACAAACATTGCGATTCCAATTCCGATAGGGAGATTTTTGGCTCACATATTCTCCCTATGACACCCATTGGAACAATGGTAATAAAACCATTTAAACTCCATTTTTGTCTGGATAATGTTTCTTAATATTCTTTCCCAACAGCAGAAGAGAGGAAATCTCCTAATGATAGTACTACTAAATGTCAAACATAACTGATGTTTGTTACACAACCAAGCTATCAAAACTTTTTTCTTACCCAGGTTTTGGTTTCAATTCCCAAATGCAACATAATGGTTAAAAGGGCACAAGTAACTATAGGAGTTCCCCATGTGAACAAATCAATATCAGAGTCGTAGAAAGTCTACAAAATAAAAAAAAAAGGTCCATTAAATTGTTCCTAAAAAAAAATGATATGTATATACAAATGTAAAGAACTTACAAAATACGGGATGAAAAAGCATATAAGACTTTGGTAGAAAGCATCAATCATGTTGCGCCAAAACATATGCGGCTTGTACTCCTAAAAAAAAAAAAAAAAAAAAAAAAGATACAGAGTTTCAGTTCTAACTCTTATAAGGTTAGAATTTTACATATGCAGTAATCTATATTGTAAAACCTTTGTATTTAGTACTAATGCTACCACTTTTAATAAAAACAGAGCCTTTGTACAATCACAAACTAGGACACTAACTAAATTATCTGACAGATTCTGCTTCTTTGCATTCCATCATATCTTTCCCATTTGAAGTACTCTCATGTGAATACCCAGTATTACTGGAGTGGACATGTCTGCAAGCTGAAGTCAGCCCTTTGTGAGAATAAAAGACAACTTTTCAGTCGCACAGCACAATATAATCTCGGTGTTCAAGAATAGCCACTAGCATACAACAAACTGTAAGGGAAGATAAGTTCTGGTGATTAGAACCTAAGTTTCATGAGTAAAGGTAATAACAAAAATATGGTCTAAAAAGAGTGAAGACTATCAAACTTAACAACAGAGTTAAAGCTAATGTACCTAGTTTGTATGCAAAAACTTTTAAACTTTTTTCCCCCCTATACTGAATATTATACAGGTAGTCCTCGAGTTCATTCGACATACGGACAAATCATGGAAACAAACGTAGCTTCCCTGCTGCTCGTGTGCAGGAAGGAGGTTTGATGGGGGGAAGGGGCGGTTTGCATGACTTGCAGAAAAAATCTTTTGTTGTTCTGCAAGCTCTTGCAACTCTTTAATGACCAAGACAAACTCTACAGTTGTTTCTTTTTGCATATCAAAGCACAGCTTGCTCAAGTAGTTAATAAATGTCTAGGCTCCATAAAGTTTTTTTGTTTGTGATTAACACAGTGAGGTTTTTATACAGTAAATGACACCATAATATTATGTATGAGACAAACATCTGTCCTAATTGCATTAATTAAAATAATGTACCTGTTCCAACTTACATAGAAATTCTTAAAAACAAACCTTCAGTCCCGGAGACTACCTGTATAATGTCAGAGGCAGCAATGAACTTTGTGATTTCACCATCACTGGCTTAAGCCAGCACAGTAAAAATCTGCTAACACGTTGTCACTGCATCACAGTGAAATAATACAGGTGAGCTACTTAGTTACCTCCATACTTGGCCCACTCCTATAAAGCTCAGGAACAGCAATCAACATGTCGGATGGAAGGTCTTTATCAAGAATCCCAGTAACAAGTTGAGGAATGGATGAAAACAGCAAGTTAAAAAAGATCAAATACCACTGGTCGATCATGGCTGATCCAGAGAAGCCACAAAAAAACTGGTACCAAAACAAGAGCGCCACAAACATCTAAAAACAGGGAGAAATATAATAGTTTATTACAGTGCAATATAGCTATTAGCAAATACCTGAAAATTATTTACATGCAGGGTAGTGATGTTTGAGTAGATACCCAGCAGATGTAATTATTTTATCAATGTATGCAAAAATTAAAAAAAAAATGTATGAGTTTTTATTATCTACAAGCACAGGGTAGCTATACTTGAACAATTAAGTTCTGGTGTATAACTGTTTCATGCCATTGAAACATGCAATGTAATAAAAAAATGACTTCATGTAAACTTTTCAGTAGGTGCAATTGTTTTCCTCCGCATGGTAAAAACATTTTATCCAGTGTTGAGCAGATTGTTTTTTTCATTTTCTAAAACAATGTTTTCTGTTATTTTTTTATAGCAGCCCAAAGGGGTCACTCGCAGATACCTATGCTTAAATACTTTGGCATTACTATACTAAGCATTATACATTAAATAAATACAAAGTCACCAGTAATTTTACTTACAGCATTCTTGTAGAAGAAATACAACACCATATTGGCTAGTCGAGAATAGCACCATCGACCATGTACGAGCAGCAGCTTTTCCAAGTATCGAAATCTAGGAATGGCAAAGTCACTGGCCATAACCGCCTGTAAGGAAAGAAGACCATGTGATACATTTAAAAAAAGTGTCTACAAGCATATGAATGGGTGACAGAGCCCCCAACTTACTATACAAGTACTCATCACTATACCTGTACCTCATCAAATGAGAAATGTAAACAAGTATTAGCCCTATTTCTTAACTTTACAACACTGTGCCAGATGACACAAAGCATAAGTCTGCCAGCCTATTGAAGATACATTTCACCAAATCTTTAGATCCAATATTAGGCAGCAGCATAGTTCGGAATTTAGTTCTGAGTTAATTGAGTGCATCAGAAAAACAATGGCATACTCTGGAGATATAGTCACCCTATGTTTAGGATACATTTTACTGTATAGTTATCCATTACTATGATAGACAGGATAGCGTTTGGTAAAACATCCTTTCCTGACTAATGTCTCAGTCTTTGAGCTGGTGTGACTAATTTCCAAAGGATGTGAAAGAATACAAGCATGCATGCATGCTCATAGATCACAGTATACGGAGCAAAGATTGTGCAAATGTGCCCCCAAAATTTTACACTGATACAAACGTAATTATTATATTCCAAATAACATACACATGGAAAGGTATTTGTAAAACAAAAAAAAAAAAGTTTGCTTGGAAAAAAAAAATGTATTTAGAAAAGAAAAATCGTAAAATAGTTAAGGAATGAGGAAAAGGTAATTAAGGCTGATTAAGGTAAACTGAGGGTTAACAGGGCATTAAACTCCAACATTGCTTTCGTACATCAGATAAATATAATAATGTTATGTTATTTTGGATCTCTCTACTGCTGTACTTACACATCTTCTCTCCTCTCTTGTTTGAAGAGCCAGGAATTTCTGGCAAGTGTAAGGAGTATTGAAGCAGGACAGAATTTCTAGGGTTACTACACATGCCCTATTGTACTTTGATCAAACTCTTTTTGATCAGCCAGTCTGTAGTTTGAAAATCTTTAGGTGGGTTCCTAATAGTTATAGGACTTAGGCGGATCTCCGATCAACAGAATCTCATTCATGAAGTCTTTCTTTGTCCAAAATATGTCTTTGCACAGGTAAAAGATGCACCTCTTCATTCATTCATTTATGGGCAGCACAATGTAATATGTTGCCAATTTACAAAGAATACCGTAAATATGAAGCCTGAGGACCTATATTTCCCTAGCTTATTAGTTGGTTTATTTTGCTGAACTCAGTGATATTTCCCACCACTTATGCAGTTGATGTTTTTATGTTAGAATAGTAGTAGAATAGTATAAACCTGTTTGGATAAATTTATTACTAAAAAAATAATGTATTAGGACAGTAAAACAAAGACTTGAAGCTAAATGATCAGCATTATGAAAACAAAACAAATGTGCCTTATGCTGTATTCTTCCATACAGGGCTACCACCTGCTACACTCCTAGGTTAAAGTAGCAGCGGACAGAATGTTGGATGTTCATGGAAACACTGTTTTTTTCCTATTATGTGTAAAATTGTGTGAAATGCATGTAATGACATACAATTGGAAACCTGTTTGATCTGCCAGGTTTCACATTTTCTCTGGTAGGCGTAATAGAAGGGAAAGCAGAAATCAATTTGCTTTATGGAGTATAATTGAGTGCAAATAGAGGTTAATTCAATTTGCTACATATTCAATGTCTACAGCCATGAAAGGTCATTTATGCTTCATTCTTTTTTTGAAGAATTAAGAAAAATAAATTGTTTTGCTATTGATGTGCAATTTGCATGTGTTCAGTATCACCAAGAGAAACTACATTGATTGTGTTAATATCTATAGCAGCTGTACAGAAAATAATGTATATGGGCTACATATATGTTAAAAGTGCTAGAATAAAGCACTTTTAGCTATGGAATTTAGTAATGTACATGGAGTAGCCTTACAAGACAGATTTTCAGAAAAAGAGCAAAATAGGCATGAACCTAAAATTGTTCTGCTTTACTAATTTACTGCATTGAATACCATTAATACCTTTATTCCCTTTACTCATAATGTATATCCAATTCAATTTGTATCTATAACTGCACTGTTACTAAACATTACACATCTGTAATCGTCCTTGCAGCTTATTGAAAATGCTAAATTGATGGGTGTCCAGAAGAGTGGCCTGGCCATTTGTTCATAGCCAGTAGGACATGACTAGAGGCTACTATTAAATACAAAAAAATTTGCTGAGCATTCAGCCTAATGAGCAACTTATCTCCAGGGGGCACATGAAGCACAATGTTTTTATCCTCTTTTACTGTGGTGCCCACAACCCTATATAATTCAATCTAAAATAAAGTAGATGGAGGATGTATATACATTGTTTCACTTTCACTGCAGCTCTCACGGACAATTTTTTCACGGAACAGACCATTAATGTGGACCTATCACCACAAGCACTTGTATGATGGGTCAAAATACAGGGACACTGGACAATTGGAACATAATACAAAGACAATGAAAAAATGGGATATAATATGGGGCTAGCATTGGAAAGTTAAATAAAATTATAGGGGGAGGTAGAAAGCTGACAATTTTTTGTGACACAAAGAACCTTGGAGCACTAAATTTGTTGGATGTTTCCCCATCCATTTTTGGACACCGGACTACACTTTCACCCCACCTGACTGAAAAAAAAAATTCTGGGGAGAACACTGTATTAGGTATAAGTGTTTAAATTATATTCACTTTCCTAATCAGATACCAGTGATAGAGATAAAAGCTTCAAAAATAGACAAGAGGCAGAAAAAAATATTTTCCTTTCAATGATGCAGAGCTTAAAACTACAGAAACGTTCATATATTTAATTTGACCTTAATATTCATGAAAAATACAAAAAAACACACCTGCATTCCTTCCTGGCCAGAAATCCCAACACCAACATCTGCAACCTGAATCATGCTGACATCATTGGTCCCATCTCCTGTAAAAATAAATAGAACACATTGCGTGGCCGCATATATTCCCAGTCAGCAGTGGCCGCATATATTCCCAGTCAGCAGTGGCCGCATATATTCCCAGTCAGCAGTGACCGCATATATTCCCAGTCAGCAGTGACCGCATATATTCCCAGTCAGCAGTGGTCATATATTCCCAGTCAGCAGTGGCCGCATATATTCCCAGTCAGCAGGGGTCGCATATATTCCCAGTCAGCAGGGGTCGCATATATTCCCAGTCAGCAGGGGTCGCATATATTCTCAGTCAGCAGGGGTCGCATATATTCTCAGTCAGCGGTGGTCGCATATATTCTCAGTCAGCGGTGGCCACATATATTCTCAGTCAGCGGTGGTCCCATATATTCCCAGTCAGCAGTGGTCGCATATATTCCCAGTCAGCAGTGGCCACATATATTCTCAGTCAGCAGTGGCCACATATATTCTCAGTCAGCAGTGGCCACATATATTCCCAGTCAGCGGTGGTCACATATATTCTCAGTCAGCGGTGGCCACATATATTCTCAGTCAGCGGTGGCCACATATATTCTCAGTCAGCGGTGGCCACATATATTCTCAGTCAGCAGTGGTCGCATATATTCCCAGTCAGCGGTGGTCACATATATTCTCAGTCAGTGGTCCCATATATTCCCAGTCAGCAGTGGCCGCATATATTCCCAGTCAGCAGTGGCATATATTCTCAGTCAGCAGTGGCCACATATATTCTCAGTCAGCGGTGGCCACATGCTTTCTTACATTACCCTTCTAAGAACACTGTGGATAGCTGTAATGGGATGCAACATATTTAACCAAGCAACATTTGTACGCACATTTTTTTAAGGAAATAAAAATGAAAAACAAACAGCTTACCTACTGCTAATGTCATAGCGCTAAGCTTGTCCCGAACAAGTTTCACCACCATACTCTTCTGAAGGGGTGTAGAGCGGCAACAGAGCACAGAGCGACATTGCCGAGCAAGTGAAATAAATGTATCTGCTTGGGTTTTATCTAGCGCAAAGGCTAGTGTTTTTCCATCAATAACTAGTCCAAAATTCTGTTTTGTCAGTGAAGACCATTGGTGTTTATTACGATTGAAAGCAAATTCTACTTTCCCAGCAGCTTGTTTTGTTGAGTCATTAGACCTCTTGGACTCTACATAGTGCAAACACTGTTTGAGCAAAGCAGCACAGGCTTCCTAAGGGGAAAACAGAAATAAAATCAACAATTTATGACAAGGCAAGGCAAAAAGTAGCAAACAAATTTACCAACAAGCCATTTTAAATCCCCATGACACTTTTACATATCATTACAATATCATTTTATTGCTTGTGCAGCAGACATGCAGCGCTTAGAAAATTATTATATAAATTACAGTATATAAAAGGTTTTCATGGGGCAACCATACTAAATGATAACCATAAGGGTCATCCCACATGGACAAGAATAATACCTAGAGGCAAAACTATATGTGGGCTCTCAATCCCTTTAACCAAATGATCACCAATGTCACCAGGAATGAAAGGAATCAGGAATGAATGTAAATCCAAACTTTTGAGTTGCCCTGAAAACTAAGAAGGTATATACCTTACATTGTAAAGATATCCACTCACTTTAAAGCTTTTATCAACCAACAAATTATTTGTCCACTCTTAGGTAAAAGTGTTTGAAGTTCATTCAGGTTGTTCAAAGGCTTCAAAAGTGGCTTTGCCTCCTCTCCTGGTCATACTAGATATTGATGTTACTTGTTTCATGGAACAGCAGCCTCTTCTTTCTTTCATTAAAACATTATACAAAGTACAAAAACTTTTCATATGGATGGCCTATTACTTTCCTTTGAGAATTATAACCAATACATATAAAGGAGTAATTCTGTCTAATGAGGGACAGACAGCAAAAAAAACTTCAGTCATGGTAAGCAAATAGTGTGAGAACATTCTCTATATTAAAACAATGCCATGTCACCATCAGAATTCAATCTTTTGCTTAACTTTAATCCCTAAAATCTGATGTTGGGTACTGATGAACAATATTCCACAATTTCTGTTATGTATGCACAAAAGTACAATGCATCAGCTGTAATTGTACAAATTACTAGGACAAAGTAACAAAAGAAAAGAAAATTTCTCTTGAAAATGAATTGCTGAAAATGTGTCTCACCCAACTATCCCTGCTAAAACGTAATTAGCAATATCAGTGCATGATCCTTAAGCACGCAGAACATATATCACAGTCTGCAGCTGCTGAGCATTCACCTTTCCAAGTTCTTGTATTAAAAAGTGATGAGAAGGCAAGAAAGAACTTTAGGAATTAAGAAGGATCTTTGTGTGTGTGCCTTTATATCTGTACCTCTGTGCAATATGGAATAAGGTGTTAAAGGAGGTATGGATATTAGTTATGTCACTGTCCTACCAGGAAGAGGGAGCATTGGAGACACAAATAAGGAGGATTTGGCTCAGAAAAGGTAGTTTTTGTTTACTTTACAAGGCTTTTGCATCACATAATAATGGGATTTGAAACAAGACAGATTATCATACAAAAGGGTTTAGTTGTTATTTAAGGAAACATTCCCGAAAACAACAGAATGGTGCAGAAAACAACAGAAATGAGAATTATTCCACGTTATTTAAGCTTCACAAACAACAAAAACGAATTTGTCCTTCTGCTAATACACACAGTACACACTTGCATAATTTGAACACACAATCAAGACACTCATAATTGTTGGATACATCATCACACATACATACATAACACACATAACACTGTAATGAAAACTGAAGATCAGTGTGTATAAGGACATTTATCTGTTCTGATTCCAGCGGATAATGTGCACTGCCGCTGTGACTAGATAGGTGGGTGGGTTTGTAGGAGTACACCTGCAGTTCTGGTTGTGTGATTTATAGGAGTCACTGACACTTAAAATTTTGTAACCAATTTTAGAGACTTTTTTTTTTTTTACTCTCTCCAGACACAAGTATTCATACCATAGATTCTGCATTTAATGTGATGATGTCATCATCGTGATCCAGAAGCTTGCAGGAATATCCAATATTTACAGCCGTTTCCTGCTTGTCTCCAGTCAGAACCCAGATTTGCATTCCAGCTTTGCGGAGCCTGGTTATAGTCTCTGGAACACCTTCCTGTAAGCGGTCTTCTATGCCTGTAGCACCTGGAGAGAAGAAAGTTGCTAATTATTAATTTTACACATGAAAGCACCTTTAAAACTAGTAAAAATGAATTTAGTAACTACTACTTCAGGAAAAGAGGCAGCGGACGTCACTGCCGATACTCCAGCAACATAGTGGTGTTATGAAGAGGACCATTACTGCATGACTAATACAGTATCTCAGGGTAAAAGGCATCATCTAAAATCAATGCCACCTAACTGTATTTATATTTTCGATTTATTATGTCAGCTTAGTCAAGGCTAAATATGAGTACATATGTAAAGAATGAGCACTGTACAGTTCTGTGAAAAAAGGAGGGCCAGGGGCAGAACATTTTCCCTAAGTTGTTTAGTGATCCACAACAGTGGATTGCTAGACGTCAGGGAACACATGCCCGATTAGGATGATTGGTATCAGGCGACCATCATCTAAAGTGTATGTGGATTTTGCAACATAAAGAGGGCTGTGATGGCTGTCAAGGACCCGTAGTCCAACAAGGGTTGCCACAACCAAACAAGAAGGAGAACACCACAAAGAAGAGCCGGTTTAGATGAGTAAAAATACTTTCTACCTCCCTCCCAAATCAAACGTTAGTTCTGCAGGATAGGGGAAGCCCCACTGAAGGAGTTTGTTTTATTACTGCTGGAGTTTACAGAAAATGCATCTTCAATTATTCCATCTCATAAAGCAAAAGATACTCCGCCTCACAACAAGCCATTCCTTACTAAAACAAGGACACATTGAGACAACAGTGATTTATACTTTCAATTATACACTCACATCAAGGTAATGGCCAGGTCACTTTTGCTAGTGTCATAAATCTGAAACACTCTAAGGGCTTCATCAAGAGTTTCTGCTCATATTAAATCACATCTTCAGATGCCAGATGTTCATAATTAAACAATATAACTATTAATTAAGAATAAGAAAATTGAACATTTTCTTTAAAAAATCTTTGCTAGTAATCGGAATACCATAGTCATGGCATAGCCAGAACTGTCAATTGCAGGACAATCATTTTATTAGTGCAGGATTGTAATCAAACGGATCTTACAGAAGGAGGTAAGAAGAAGAAACACTACCATAGATTTAATTAGCAAATGTAGCTTGAGATGACTGTAATCAAAACATCTTAAGTTGAAAAGGCTTCCTGAATATTATCAGCTAACAGGAAAAGTATGTAGCCATAGTGCACTGAGCAGCCTTCTCGTCTGTGAATGCACGATTAATAAACTCACCCAGCAAATGTAGATTGGTCTCCAGACGAACCGCAGATTGGAACAGTAGCTCTTCACGGTTTTCTAATGAGGATTCTGCTTGTAAATGAAATTTCAGCCAACAAGAATACTCTTCTTTACTGAGAATCTAGAGCAGAAAGTCTATTAAGAATGTGTTACACTTATCTGAATTTAATGTACATTGTAAACTGTTCACATACAATATGTTTTCTGTTGCTGAAGAGGACAGTGTGAACACAGATGTGTACATCCTGTGATGCTTAAGTAAAATATTTGCATTCGGAAATAGAAAATGTCATTTGCTCTTAAAAAATGATTGTTTACAAGGCTCAGCCAATGCCTCACACATTACTTACATTAATACTGAATAAATGAGCTGGTAATATCATGCCTCATTTTCAATACAGATGAAGACAGCAAGTAACGTAAGCTGTGTCAGGTAGAAAGATATGCATGACTGCTAAAATCCAGTAATCAAAGTGAGGGGTGCCATCTGTTAGTGAGCCTATATGGGTGCTGATGCAGTTTAGTGATTCTATATTGATCAACTGTGCGTGTTAAGTAAAGATAGTAGATAGAACACACAGCAGAAGTAGATTTATTTGTTGCTGTTGTTACCAGGCAGCTGTTTTTATTTGTATTTACTTGTACTTATATAGCACCAACATATTACTTGGTGCTTTACATTCTATAGTCATGTCACTAACTGTCCCTTAAAGAAACTTACAATCTAATGTCCCTGCCATAGTTATATGTCATTAACACAGTCCAAGGCCTTTTTTTTTTT
>NC_092858.1:68067509-68128828 GCF_032062135.1 Pyxicephalus adspersus | reverse complement strand
GAACGTACCAACAAATTTGTGACCTATAGTTGAAATGGCAAGCATGCTAGCATGCTAGCCATTGAGCCAACCAACGGTGCGGCATTTAGGGCTTTTTTTTTTTTTTTTTTTTGTATTTGGCATCAATTAGAGCTTCCTTTTGCTGGAAATACATAGTCCATATACACTGACTGGCCAAATATATATAAAAATAAAAAGTCACACTATCTAATATTTTGATGGAGATCCTCTAGCAGTGATTACAGCATGCATTTAGCATGGTATCATTTCGATAAGCGTATGCAATGTTACAACATTTATTTCCATTGAGTTGCATTAGTTTTTGCCAAGATTTTGTATTGATGATACAGGAGGGAGGGAGGCCGACTGCTGCATAAAGTCTTCCCCAGTACACCCCAAAGATTGTCAAAGGGGTTAGGGTCTGAGTCCGTTGGCCAATTCATGTGTAAAATTATCTTGTATTCCCTGAACCAATCTTTCCAAGTTTGAGCCTGATGAATGCTGGAATTATCATCTCTGAATATGACGATGTCATCAGGGAGGAAAAAAAACAAAACATGGGAAAGCCCAATCATTAAGTATATTCAAGTAGCCAGTTTTGGCGCACAATGCTGCTGACCCTAAACTTGACCAACTGAAGCAACCCCAGATCTCAGGCAGTGTATGTATCATCAGAAAGAGATTACCTCTAATACTGTAGATTGTAGCCTGTATATTGCATTTATGTTACTATATTGTAACAAACTTTGTTAAGAATATAATGTCAGAAGCATATAAATAAGCAAATCTATAGTACAGTTACAGGCATCAGAATGACTTCATTTGGGAATAAACCAAGAAAGCAACCTAAACTAGAGACAAATAGAAAGCAAAAAAGAAAATCCAATAAACTAAATATTTGCAGAAAACCTCGTTTTTTACATATTTTCCAATATCTTGTTTCTTTATAGGCGTAAAAGTTTCACTGTAACATAAAAATGTACTGTCTGAATGTAAGGCTTGCAAATACTTACTCGCTTAGCTATACACAAAGTTCGCAATCCATCAACTGCATAGCAGTTCAAGTAATTCTGAGTTTTGGCTTGAATTCTTCTTTGGTACTTTCCCACAGAATTGTCTAAATAAAAATAAACATATCGCTAAATTAGTATATTTCTAAGAAACAAAATTGGTTGCAATATAAATTGTTCTGTGTGATTTATACCACAAAGACAGCTGCCTTGGATCTGAAACCATGTTACAGTTCAAATAATTCCACAGAAACAATCATTGTTCACACAGCAGAAATAGTACCACAAAGCAACTTTGGTTTAGCATCCCCAGCTTTAGGTAGGAACAGTTTATGTAAAGGACATCAACTGTTTGGAACTGTCTGTTGTATGATTATTATGTGTGAATGGAGCTCAAATTCACACCCACAATATTACAAAAATTACCCTAACCTCCAAATATGCATGCTTTTCAATAGTACAGGTATCCCCAATAAGGAAAGATACCTAGGTTATATAATCCAATGCTAGATGTTATTCTGCAACCCCCAAATATGATTGTTTGATCAATCTAATATCCGCTGCATAATGTTTGATGCAACTTTTAAACAATTCAATATTATTTGTGATGACAGCATGATTTTTAAGTGGACATCAGGGTTAGTCCTAATCATGCACATAGGCATACTTTTTATCATCTGTAGTTTTAACGCTTTCTTTGTGACACATTCAGTTAAATACATGCAGTAATGTGCTGAACGTCATAATTTGGTTTTGCAGGCAAGCCAATGAATAACTGGCATTACTCCTAAAAAATACAAAGCCCTGAAGCGAGGTGCAGATGTCCTTTTGGTCAGAATATAGTGAGCACACATTTTCCACATCCTCTATGCCTCTTTTCTATATGCTTAAATCAATATAGATGATTGCCTTGGAATTAAAATAATGTCCTCATAACTTCAGATGAACAAAGTAGTGCTGTTTTGCTTATTTAGAGATATCTGCATGTAAGACTAACCTACTGCCGTTATTTTTAGACACAGAATGCCATCTGCCTGTCTTTCTGCTCTGGGAACCGTTTCAAAGATGGGTCCCACATGACTGTGACCTGGGAACAAATTTCCTTTCTAATCAATGTATTAAAAGAAATTATGTTGATTTGCATGGTAGGTATGTTTCTGTAATTAACAAAACACACTCTCCTTTCTTTGTGGCATTTGGTAATATTGACTGGATCCATGTTGTATAACCAAACAGCCTTAATTTTTTGGAATAAATGCTCAACTAGATGAAGACTTTTGTAGATTAAGCATTGGGAATTCTGGGAAGGAAAGAACTAGCACACATGAATTTCACTTCTGATGTAATAAAAATATTGGATCTGAATTGACTCTAATTGGGTTTTTAATGGTAATGGATAGATTGGATATATTGGTGTGTATTTATGACACAAGCTGAATTGTATGTACGAATAGGTGATAAAATTCTATTGGAATTTCAAATTGTTTCTATTAAGGATGACAGGGCAGAATCTAATACATGATTATGGTATGATTTGGGACTTTCACTGCTCCCAATTGGAATATCAGTCAAACTGGTCAGTTGAAGTTACAACATGCTTAGCCTGAGGCCTAGTAGGCACAAGCAGTTGTGCTGCCAAGTTTGCTCTCAACTGATCTGACCAATTTTCTGATTGGTAATGGTTCAATCAAAAGTCTAAGAACACAGCAACCAGCGTCTACTATAATTCTGCCATTCCGATCATGGAGTGGGGTAAACCACAGGACAAATGGATGCTCCAGATCAGATTTGCTTAATTGTTCATACAAATGACACTTGTGCACTGTCGATTGATATTTGTGAACATGGTAGATTTGTCCATATCTAAACACCTATCTGTGTTTCAATAAGAGATTTCACCAAGGTCCACCCTGGGTACTGGGGTGAGGCAAGCAAATGACCACACTCACAATTATACAAGGACCTTAAGGTGTCTACAGGAAAGATCCCTGTTGCTTCAACCAACAAAAATCTGGGTCTTCTATTTATATACTATATTTTTTAAGTGACATTAACAGTACATTTTGAAGGGTTGCTTGTAGGGGGGCTTTTTCATATATAGAGATAATTATGATTTACAATGTTGAGCATTATGTGTTGTACTTGAAAGTCTGTTTTTGTTTGCTGTGGACTTTTACGTCAATATTCACTGATCAGTGTCCTTGAGGCACACAAGCAAGTTTTTAATTCTCCTATTCATTTCCAAGAAGTCACAAATTACATGTATACAGTACACATGACCAGTGAATAAGAACTTGAAACATAATGATGAACAAGGATTTATAGTAAAGGCTTGTTTGCTAGTGGCAAGCATGTGATTTATTACAGAAAAAGTGTGTAGAGGTCAAGTGGTTTTCAAGCTTTTATTTTCATTTTAGTTTTGAAAGGATTGAGAAAATATTGGAATGGTAAGGATTTCTTTTTTGTCAGTATCCTACTGGGGCAATGTGAGATGAAATAAAAGAAACATTTGTCACAGGCACAGGCAACAACAAAAAACACACATAGTTTGCAACTTTACCCCAATCTACAAACATCCCGGCTGCCATTTCTTCCTTGTTTTTAGAGAATATCCCATCGTGCCAAGTCATGGGAAATCTCACCAAATTGTGCACAAAAAAAACCTTACAAAGGTTCTACAAGAGGTATTTAATATTAGTGGATAGGTGCACTGCTTCAGCATAGCTGAACACCTTTAAAAATTGTTAGGTTCTTGTTTGAAAAGTAAAAGTACATTTCCACATGTAACATTAATAATTAACACTTACTGCTTAGTCAGAATTTTGCTCTTGATTTTGTTTGCTTTAGTTGGACAATAGCAAAACAACTTCACAGAGCTAAGCAGGAGAAGGGAGACAATCTGAACAAATTTATAGTAATTTGCAATCCTTACAATAAATTCCAGCCTTGGTTTTTCTAAACTGTGTGAATTTGCTATGTAGTCTCTCATCAGGATGAAACATAAAAAAAAAGCAACACTCTATGCAGATTTTGGCAGACGGAGACGCTTCTGTGTAGTGAGTAAAGGAACCTTTATACCTCCGTCTGCCGAACTCTGCATAGAGTGGTGCTTTTTTTTTTTTTGTACCTTTAGAGACTACATAGCGAATTCACACATATATATTTATCTAGCCTACTACAACTTTTAAATAACGTTCTCCACAAAACTGCTGAGAAAGCCAAAGCGCTTCGAAACACGGAACATTACCATACTCCCGACTCTTGTAATTAGGGACACTTTGTCTACCTCAAAGGTCACACTTCCCACTGGGCTACAAATGGGAATGACCAACCTTGCTTTGTATATATGTGTACCACATAACTATATGTACTTAATATGCTGTATCAAAATCTCACTTAATATAATTATTTATTGCCATAAAAAAAAACCTGTCTTTTTTTCTGTCATTCTTCTACATAATAAAGATTTATTTTGTGGTTGGCAAAACAGACTTACCATTAGAAGATAGCTAGACCACCATTTACCAGAATAAATTCTGACCCTAAATTACATTTTTTGAGTAAAACATTTTTTCCCTTCATGGTTTCACTAAATTAGTTGCTGACCTTACCAAAATTTGTTGCTGTTTGCTGCTCAAAATTACTGGAGCAAGGGTTGCAAATACACTGCCAAAAGGCACACTGATCTGAGTGTTTGTCCCTAAATTTAATGAAAAATGCCCCAACTTGTCTCCATCCCTACATATCGTAAAAGGAAAATCCTGACCCCTACCTTTAGGACAGGCCTGTACAAGATCCAGAACAACAGAGTCTGCTCCTTTAGTGTAAACAACAATTTCGTCTGTAAGTGGATGTCTGACAACAACAGACATCCGTTTCCTGGTGGAGTCAAATCCCAGAGTGTGCAAAAGTTCAAAGCTTAGTCTACCCAAGTGTGGTAGTTCTACGGCAACTTGGTCAGACAGTCTACCGACCAGAGAAAAATTATATGCTCTGGCAGCATATACAAGAGCAGCTTCGTCGGGGCTTTCAGCTTCATATCGCAACTCTCCCTCCTGTCCATCCCCTGGGATTCCGGCTCCCTGCTGAGAGTCCTGACCACCAATAGTCTGTGGAGATCCAGGGAATTTTCCTTCTAACTTTGTAAAATTGCCTTCAATTGAGCTGGAGGACAAAATGGTGGATCCAATTCTTTGCATAGATTTGCTAGTGGCCAGACTTGATGAACTGCTACTATTGGATCCTGAAGTTAGTCGGCTTGGAGTAAACCTACGGATAAAGTCCTCAATGGTCTTTACAGGCGATTTCAGTTCATAACGAACTCGAACCTTTAAAGAGAAAAAAAGGATTTTAACTTATTATGGACATTTAAATAACCCACAACCATCACACAAAATTTGCTATATTATAAGAAAAATTAGAAATGTTCATCTTGCCAAAGCAGTATCCTAAAAATGTACCTTTAGTTTGGATTTCTTTTACATAAACAATAGTACAAGTCCTAGTATAAGAGGGTTTACTGGATAAGAAATTGCAACAAAAGCACATTTATATGCTGGGGAAAGGTTGGAAGTTTAAAAAAGTTTTTATTGCTCTCTGTCTTTCTGTACTTGACATCTTCACTCTCGCATTTCCATTCTAGGTGTCACTGGAACAGGTAGTGAGGAGGAAAGACATACAATACAAGAAGCAATTAGTAACTGTTAAAGTACCATTGGAAACTCAACAATGTCTGAAAGCAGGGCAGCAATCAAGCAGGTAACAACAGTATTTACATTTTGATTGGCCAAGCCAGGATGATGTAGCGAGGGAGTTACAACAATGGACAACAATGACAAAATGCATACATACAGGATAAAAAAATCTGTCCACTTATATTACCTTTTGTCTAGGCTGATTTGGAGAAGTTACAACAACAGTATTACAAATAGTCAAAGCGACAAAGAAGTCAAACACGTCCATAAGTTCTGGAGTGACCCTGGAGAGGAGATCTTCGTGGTTTCGCACAATCGTCAAAGCTTTAGTGCAATCATTGACTTTTTCTAGAAGCTTTGGGTCAGGCGTGATATCTTTTTCCTTAGGAATAAATTAAACAGTTTGTATTATATATTTATCTCCATTTTTTGCATTAATAAATACACACACATACACGCAGTGTTCCACAACACTGTGCAAACTGTAAGTTATTAAAGAATTCATGTCTATTCAGTATTATTGAATTGAATTATTGATTATTGAACAACTTTGTCACTGTGTGTATCTGCATGTCATTTGCAACCCCTATTTAATGTACAGAGCTGCATAATATGTTGGCGCTATATAAATCCTGTTTATTAATGATAACTTTGCTTAAAGTATCTTTAAATATTAGAAATGATTAAATAAAGGTTGCAAAAACAATAGATAGCGTGTATGGCTATGTATGCAACACTGTTTTAATTACAATACAATATTGTAATATAGTAGAGGGTATTCATAGAAAAACCTCTGAATAACACCGCCTGTGTTCTTCCAGTCTCATTAATATTAAGTATATGCAAAAAGTCAAAGCATAACTTGTTAGTTCTGGGCTCCACCTACAGGCAAAACCTCACACTGCAGGCCTCAGTTACTGTAACAGAGGTACAGGTTTTGACCCCCCACTCTATTGGTGCAGACAGTAGTGTGAAATTGTCACAATTCTGGAATACTTCTTAGATTAAAGCTCCAATTTATTGCAAAAATTATTATTACAAATATGGATATTGAGAATTTAGTGAATGGCTTCATTCACTGCTACATACCATTGGACTGCTGAAGGCTGTGTGCTTTGAAAGAATACTGGCCTTCATAGCTTCTGCCCTGCTTCCAGTCCGCCTATGGGTCTTGGTACTCTGACTCCTGTGAACAGCTTTTATACTGTGATGGCTGCCACTGCTGTCCCTTCTGGGAAGTGTTGCTGCTTTTGGTCCATTATCTTCTTCTTCAGAATCTATTTCTTGATAGGCTGCTAATCGTTTTGCTGTGAACAGAAAACATTCAAGTAACTAGATTGCACCTGAAGTCAGATTGACAATTCGGGAGTATAGTTCATAGGAAATATAGAAATGTGAATGAATAATAAGTCTACTATTACTACTGAAAGAATGAAAAGTAGGAAAAGGAAAGTCTAAAATTACTACTGTTTCACGTAATATATACTCAACCTTATGTCACAATTTCATTGACCTAACTTGGCAACTATGGGATTGATGGTCATAAGTGCAGAAATAGCACCATTGCATTGCATTTTTTTATTTTAGAAAATAAAGCAAAACCCAAGGCAAACCCTTTCATTTCAGGCACATCAATGAGTCTTGGGTAGCAATAACAATTCACAGGCTGTCTTTCCCTGGACCACTTTTGCTGGGTACAAATCACCAAGTAGCAGGAAAACCTCCACAAAACCATTACAAATGGGCCTTGTCAATATCACAGGGAACCTTACACTAGCCTTTTTTTTTTTTTTAAACACATCACCTGCAAGAACTGACTGTTTACTTGCTGCTTCCCCGCTCTTCTACCCAAACCCTTGGCAGATCCCATTTTAACACAATAATCAGTGGTATTTACCTGGTTTAAATTATTTTGGCTGATTGATGTGTGTGGTGAAAGAAAACTTGATTTTTTATGACTGTATATATATCTTTATGTATGTGTGGTATTTGACACCATTTTGTGTTTGTATTGTAGGGTTCTCTTTTCACTATGCTTGGTTAGGTTTATTTCACGGTGCCCATTATTTAGATGGATGGCATAAACTGTAGCCATGGCAACCAAGGTCCTTTCTGGTCTCCTCGTATATTGTGCATTCTGTAATTTCAATGTGTTCAATGTGTTTTTTTGTTGAATGTTTTTATAGTCTGACGAAGGGCTGAGGTGAGCCTGAAATAGAATCTGCTATGTATAACACACTCTGTATCTTCATACCTTAATGCTATTTAAAAGCTGCAAGCTTGGAAAAGGGGGCACGTTGTATATTGCCTGGGTCAATTCCTACAGTAATTTATACTATACTACTAATAAATAGGATATGTAATACACTAATGCACAATCTTTAGTCAGGCTTCACTGTGCCTAAGGCAAAGTTTAAACCAAAACCCCTGCAGGATCAGCTACACAACACATACAAATGGAGCACAACTTGCACCATATTAAGCAAACCTTATGTCGGGTGGGCAATACTTAATCACCAGCACCGACAAACCAATGACATATACTTGATTCTGTATTCGATATATGTGATTCTGTCAATATGCTGGCAATGTGGACTATGGTGAGGAAGACATCTATTAATACCACAGGGCTTGTAAGAACTTTCATTCAAAAATAAATTTAAAGATCATCCATTTTCAAAGGAAACACATTTGCTGGACACAAACAGACACTAAAAACTCAAATGGAGCTCAAGCACAGTTTCCTAAAAGGCTACCATTGTTGTCCCCCTAGTTGCCCTGCAGTTTCTGGCGTAAATATTTCTCAAACACTGAAACAAGGGTGCGGAAAGTGCTGGCGTACAAATAACCATGTGATCATCATTCTGGTTCTTGGTGAGAGATTCAAAGCACTGAAACATCCAAATCAACAATATACAGAACAGTCAAAACATTAAAACCA
Organism: Pyxicephalus adspersus; assembly: GCF_032062135.1. Lineage (NCBI taxonomy): Eukaryota > Metazoa > Chordata > Amphibia > Anura > Pyxicephalidae > Pyxicephalus > Pyxicephalus adspersus. The sequence continues at coordinate 68,120,183 of NC_092858.1, read as the reverse complement.
ACTGCCTAATATTTATAGGTTCCTCTTATGCTGCCAAAACAGATCTGAATCTTTTAGGAGTGGACGCCAGAAGACCTTTGAAGCAGTCCTGTGGTACGGAAACTATGAAGTTAGCAGCAGATCCTTTAAATCAAACTGCTTTGGCCAGCCTGCCTTCTTTCTATACTGCATCCTGCTGTAAACTCATCCCAGATAAACACACACAAACCCAAGCATCCATGTAACATGAAATAAAGCTTGAATCATTAGAGTAGTCCACCATCTTCCATTGCTTAGTGGAGCAGTTGTGATGCTCAATTTCGATGGTGGAAAGGGTCAGCATGGAAACTCCCTCAGGTCTGTGACTCTGCAGCCCCAATTTAAACAAGCTGGGATGCATTGTGTCTTCTGACACATTTCTCTCCCAGGAATTACTTTTAGCAATTTGTGCAATGGTAGCTTTCATGTGTGATCAAACCAAACAGGTTAGCTTTTCCTATCCTGTCGCAGGGTTCACTGGTGCCCCATCCATGGATCCATCTACTTTTCGTAAAAAGAAGCTTCATGAGGGATGACATTTTGGAGATTCCCTGACTCATCCAGGTATCACAATTTGGCCCTTTGTCAAACTTGCTCAGATACTTGACTATGTTTTATAATAAAATGTATCATGTCAAACCATTCTATTATCTTTTAAATAACTGTGATTGTAATTGTGACTCCAAAAAATAGGCATTAATAGGAGGTAACCCTTACAAATTACTCTGAAACCAAGGTTTTAAAATTGCCTACTGCAGGAACTAAATAAATAACAAAAACTTGAAAATGTCATCACTGCAGTATATAAAATAATGCAAAGAGTATGAGCATATTACAAACACTGCTAAATATTTCTTAAAAATAAATGTCAATAAATTTTACTTCTGGGCATCAGATACCAAATTCCACATAGATTTTTTGTGTTTTTACCCCACATACAGACTCCTTGAAAAGTAATAAAAATTGGAGGCTTGCTGTATGAAGGTCTTGTTGTTGAGATAAAACACTCAAATTACAACTTTTTAATGCACAGAAATGCATCAGTAGTTGGGGAAAAATTTCCTGGTATAAATTTAATGTTGCTGACATGAAGAAAAACAGGGACCAAATAACGCACTTGTTTATTTATTGCTGCAGCAGCAATGTCTAATAATAAAGCCAGCACAGCCCTGCTTTGGCAATGAGAGAAAAGTAAAACAGATGCCCATCTCACGGGGCAATGGAGTGCGCAAAAGAGAACCAACAGCTGAAACATTAGTTGCACAGATGGCTCTGCTTTGTGGATAGCGGGGATGCTCAGGTAGCTTACTATGCATTTGTCCCACAAATTGAATCCCTAATGTGAATGGAGAAATTAAGGTTTTCATCATAAGGCTGCCTGAGGCTTTTTTGCTATTCGAGATCTGCTCAGATTATGCTGTAACTGATATGTTAACTTGCACAAAAACAGAATATTTAACTGGCTTGCCAACAACTGTTTGTTTACAGTAAGGTTATTCCTTTATGCTAAATTTCCACTGTGCCATGATTAATAAAGGGCAATATTAAACTCAATATATACAAAGTACAAAACCTTGACAGTTTTAAATATGTATTATTGTGTCATGGTACGTGTTATATGTACAACTTGGCTTAGTCTGTATTTTAGAATCAAACCTTATTTTAACAGAATGTGCTACTCTTGGACCAGTCCCAAGTTCACACAGTTTTTTATGTTAAATTGGAGCAGGTTTATGTCCTATGGAGTCAGTATTTTTTGGAAATCAATCTTTAAAGACTTCTTGCTAGTGATGGTACAGGGTGGTCTTGCAATGCTTGCTGATGGACTGTTCCAACAGGAGAATCAAGACTTCACTGTGAGGCAAGGCAAAGTAATGAACTCTAGCTGCAGAAAGTCTCTGAATGCTAAAAAGACCAGTGAATGAAGCAGCCTATAATTGTCAATACTCTAAGGTTTATGCAGCAGTAAAGCAAAAAGTGTCAGCATACCGACCACATCCTAAAAAATAACTGTCTTTACGGTGACCACATTTGCAGTGGTAAACACAGAAGAGCTACCTTGCTCTGGAATGTTTGACTTGTACACATTTACTTTTGGTTTCCAAAACAAAGTTATCTTACCGTTGGCATCATGAGAATACTCTATTCCAGAGACAGTGCAGCGTCTGAAAACCATTTTATTCTCTGTTAGTGTTCCAGTTTTGTCAGAGAATATATACTGTATCTGACCTAGGTCTTCAGTGATGTTAAGGGCACGGCACTGTAGACGAGAGTCTGTTTCTTCATCATACAGGTCCTTGTCTTGATGAATAAAATAAACTTGGCAAATTTTAACAATTTCAATGGAAACATAGAGGGACACTGGAATGAGCACCTGTTATTTAAGCAAACAAAAATATGAATGAATAAGTCAGTACAGCTCTTTTTATAATGAAAGTACAAATCACTGTACAAAAAAATCCCTATACCTTTGAAGGGGTTAAAGCATTTGCACTTGTTTGAGCTGATCTCAGAAGAATGCTGCTGCCTGACCACCAGGCAAGAACAGGCTTCTCTGATGGTGCAGTAGTCCAAACCTGAGTAAAATGTGCAGTTTACCTGGATAATAGGTGGAATGCTAGAACAGTCTTACAACTATCTTGGCCAGTTCAACTTCAAATTAGTTAAATATGCAGTTTCTTATGTTGGAGTCCAGGATCCTCAATAAATTAACTGGCTTTGTTGAAAACCAAACTGACCATCAGCACTATAATCAATCTGGATTTTCAATGAAAATGTTTAATTGCACAGGTCAACATGTCATTTTCATCAGATATTATTTGATGTGGGCTTTGTAGTATTTTTGATTCAGATTTCAAAACGGTGTTCAGTTTTTCTCTAGCACACCTTTTGTGATGCAACTAATTATATATTGTGTGAAATTCGTTATAAATAGCCTTAACATATTACAATATTTAAGGACAGTTTTCTTTTGTTAAGGTTAGAGACCGAACTAACTGCGATCTATTTCATTGTCATCATGCTTAGAAATTGCCTTAATGATCCAGGCAGTTTGTTACGCGTGTGGTTCATTTACGACGAAAGCACGTCGCCAAATTACCACAGAACTTAAAAAGATATACAATTTTATTTCGGCTGTCCACTTGGTGACCAGGATAAATCTTGGGCTCCACATGTCATCTGTACCAGTTGTTCCAACCGACTGCGTGACTGGCTAAATCAGCGTAAAGCAACAATGTAATTTGCAATCCCGATGGTGTGGAGAGAACCGTGAGACCATCTAATAAGGTTAATAAACTGTCCTAATACACACCTGGTTGCTGGGAAAAAAATATAATAAACTATATAACTCATATAGTACCATCACCTACTACTAATGATGATGAACAGAATAGGCAAGGCGGTATGTGGACAATATGAGAAATTGATATGCACACAATGGACAATTAACTACATGGGTAACTAAAACCTGTCATTTGTATTTATGTTCATTATAAAATTATTTAAAAGTTACCTGTAAAACAATGATCATAGTGAAAAATAAATACACTGCAGAAAGCAGGGGCTTTACATAATTTCCATCTGTTCCTAGGACATCAAATACTGGCCTCTTATCTCCATATTGCCATACCCATAATGCATGACCTGCCCAAAAAAAACAAAAAACATAGTGAGTAGAAATGAAATAAATCTCTTAGTGCAGCAAAATGTTCCTACTCTGCTTATAATATAGAATATATTTGAAGTTTCAAATTTGCATTTAGGCATTTGGCTTCTGAAGCCGCAAAGATGTTTTTGAGTGATGACCTTCACCTTTTCGACTGACCTTCACCAGAAAAAAAGTTTGTACCTTACAAATGTGTGTGGCTTTAGTAAACCTTACTAACTGGTGCTGCTCTTTCAGACTATCCAATAAAAAATCCATTTTCATCTTTGTAAATAAAATTTTTTGCAATTATGAAACAGATTGTATATGTTTAAAAGATTCCTAATCATTGAATGTAAAAGAAAATGACATTGCTGAGTAACCAAGTACTTGATCAGCCATGGTGATCAGTCATAGGCCTATGAAATCTAAAGCTACATCAAATATGAAAAACCCAACCTACAAAAAGACTAAATGACTAGAATTCAGGGACCTTTGATACAGGCATAATTCAGAAATTATACCTACAAAATATAAAACTGAATGTTTTAAATCATTAAAAAAGTTCACCATCACAATGTGTAAAGGTAAAAATAAAGGAAGATAAAGTAGAATAGATAAGCAGTGTGTAAAAGATTTCAAGTTTAATAAGTGAAACATGCTAGCACAGGACAGAATTAAATTCCATCCCAAAGAACAAAAGGTGCCATTACATCATCATTAAAAACATGTACAGACATGGCAATGCCCAGGAATGATTAGAGAAAAATGCCTGACAACACAAATTTAGGAAATCTGAGAGAAGACAATCCATGAGCTCTAATCTGACACACAGAGCAAATATCTACAGATAAATAATCCAAAACCTGAATCAATCCTGAAGACTGTCAATTAAATACTAGCCAAAGATTTCTTAAACAACTTGTCATGATGGTGTATACTATCCTTTGGAAAACTAAACCAAAGATTTGGGCTTCTGAAAGTTTTTTGCCATAAGTATTCAAAGCAAATGTGTATACTATGCCAGATTTACTTGCCAAAAGGAACCATTTCCAACACTGCAGTGTCCATGCTTCCCTCCCCTGCTGGCACTTCTATCTTTACCAAGTATACTTCTACTTTTGGAGTCTTTGTCTGTTTTTATTAGCCAGAATGGGTGGAGTTTTAACTTTAAGTGTACTGCGTCTATATGGTAGCAATATCAGGAAATGTGGCTGGTCCAGTGTTGTACGAACTGTTCCCTTACCAGAAGATATCCATCAGTCTATTCTTGTTGAAACATCTATGAACAATGGTCTGCCATAGGAATGTCCTACTAATAAGATGAATGAAAAAATGTCCTTGGCCTGACCACATTCAAAAGGCCGTGACAGTATTTGTGAAAATGCTCCCTCTAGAGAACATAAGGCAATTTTACCCTATATAGATTTTTTTCATTCATACTTTTGCAGAATGTACTATAGAAATAGGACCCAGGAAGTAGAATTCACATTGGAGCCCTTTCAAGGAAGGACAAAGTTTAGAGGGTGATTTCTCTTCTGCATTATGTAACTATAAAGCAAAGCTCTTGGAGCATGTCATTTGAAGTGTCCAAATGAATAAGCACCTTGTGCTGCACAAAACTAGGCAAATCATATTTACTAACAAAATATCTATTTTCTTTTCAACTGACCTAACCTGTCACTGTTAAATGACTCGTTCCAGTTACATATAATGGTAGTATTAAGTGATTTGCAACCACTATTTCATAACTTGCTATAGCATATATAAGGACATGTGAATTAATACTCAGCCCTGAAATTAGTTACTCAAAGACGTGGTATTGTCAAAAATATATTTTAACCAAAAATTTGAGTATTAATGGTCACGCTGCCATTAATATCTAGTCTGGCTAACTGCACTTGATCTCAGATAATGGCCCAGACCTCAAAGAGCTGCTGGGGTCCTAATGGCAGTTAAAATCATTAATGCGATTACGGAATGTTATGACTGCAAGGTCAGAAAGAGTATATTATTATACACGACTAATCAATGTAATCTTACATTAATAAAAGGTTACCGCTTCGGTCAGCAGTGACACAGCACTTTTTTTTGTCCCCAATGACTATTTTAAACTAGTTTCCTTGCTGGAGAAAGCCGTGCTACAAACAGCAGAACATCAAACTTGTAACATAAGCATGAATACTAAATGTCAATGTTTTCTGGTTTCATTAGATGTCTAAAAGAAGAGTCCCTGCTTTGTACCTCATCAATGTGTAAGTAAACATTTTAACTTTTTGCTGTTTGTTAACCAGAAGGCATGGCTGTGTGTTTGAGGTACAGAATAGAGATAGCAAGTGCATTAACATTAGCAGCCTTGATGAAAAGAAATCCTTACCTACAGCAGAAAGCAGGCACATAATTAGGAGAATTAGCACACACCAGAAGACATCTGTGTTCATTTGTCTCTCGAGTTTACTACGTTTATAGCGAGGTCCATTGTTGTTCAACAAAGCTTTGGTTTCATGACCTTTGAAAAAAAACAAATACCTTATTATCCATGAAGATGAAAAGTCCATAAAGGGCCTATAAAACAACATGAATCTAGGCCTAAAAACATCACTGCTTATGGGCTACACTAAGGCAATTAAACCTAATTATCAACAAATAAGTTATGTCAGCTTCTTCCCTATGAAGTATTCGCTGTAAGCATTCTTAAATAAGCCATGTTTAATGTGAAATTTTTGCAACAACCTATCACTCTTGCTTATAATGTGTTTTGCCCTGAGATTTTTTATGTTTGTTAGATAGGTCATCTACAGGGTCAAACCACAAAAAATAAACATGAAATGAATTCAAAGCACATTTAAAACATTTCTGGAACTGGATTAAGGAATGGTTAGGATGCAGAATTTTGGGGGTCTTTTATGTAATGTGTGACCAATTCCAGGAATGCTTCACTTTCTGCCCTCTAGACATAAAAGGAAGCAAGAGAAAGTAACACCAAAGAGATGAAAATTCCCTGTTACTTGTTATCAGAACTAGTGTGCCTATTGAAAGATATTCTTCATATTCCTGTTACTGTGACAGCTCAGTATTTTGGATCCTTCCTCACTTCAAGTCTTGGTGACAATGATCACCAGGATAAATGAAGTGAACCTCCCCTGTGTGTACACAGAGGTTCACCTCATCTGCTATCTAGAATGGCAAAATTTAAATAGACTTTAAAGTGAGCCAATACTGAGAGATTCTAAAAGATGCCATAACTGTAGCTCATGCTAAAAAAATGCCACTTACATGGATATAAAGCCAAATTCTGGACTTCAGTGGTGTCCATTACACACCTGATAAAAGCATGCAACCAAATGTAGCACGAGTTGTGCTGCAATTAACTGAATACAATAAATGCATATTCATTTTGAGCCAGTGTTTCTGGAAGAATTTAAGGCTGGGGAACAGAACACCCATCAAAACTAGGTCAACAATGGCAGATTACATTCTTTTAGTATAGGTCTACATTAAACTGCAAAGACCAGCCATTTTCAACACATCTTACCATGAACCATGGGGTTCTTTCAGAAATTGATACCTTGTGAATTGAAGCAGGGCATTTCTTTTACTGACAACCAATGGATGCACGAAACTCTCCCAACAACCAACAATGTATCGGGGCGTCTATCCTACTGGCCACCAATGAAAGGGAAAACTATTCCAGTGTTAGGGGATATCTTTATTCTGACCACCAATGTATTTGAGCACCTCACTAATAATGTAAAAGAACATTTCTCCACCAAACAGTGATGTAAACAGACACTAAATGTTTCACTACTTTTTGCATTACTTTTATGGCCATTATTAATATTTATTAAGATTTGTTAACACATTTGTATTTAAAGGGATAAAGTTATAGAGACAGGACCATAGAACTATATAATGTGTTGGATGGGACGATTGTTCTAATTAATGATCAACCCAGAATAGCAACCCAACTCATTTTATGATATTTGCCATTATAAAAGTTAGGTGGTTGTTTGGAGGGGGGTGTTAAAAATATTTGAAAAAGAGTGTCAAACTTGTTAGGTACACTTTTGTGCTGATCTTTTAAATTAGGTAAAAATAATAAAAGGAGCTTGTACACATTGTTTTCAATGGTTTTTTTATAGTAAGAATGGTTGATAAAAGCTGAAATACATCCTTGTTCACATTCCCCAAGACAACTTTTGTCAAAGGCAAAAAAATCACATTATTAAGAAAAAAAGAAAAAAAGATTTGCTACTTATGAGTTTTCTAAACGTAGTGTGCATGCATGTGTTTCTCACTAGCTAAAATGTTGGTAAAAAATTTGTACCTGCATAGACAACAATGCCAGAAACGACCTCTGTGTTCCTTAGAGTGCAGCCACGTAACAGAAGGTTTTCCTTGTGAAGACCAGATTTCTTTCCATTTTTATGAACCCTAGAATACAAAAATAAAGTTTGCAACCAAGACAACACATCAGCTTTAGTAATTTAGGCAATTTTTACAATACACGGATTTTAAAAAAAAAGGGAACTGTTGCAGTATAGTGATATGGCAGGTAAAGCAACATGACAAGTGTAATGTTACCTTCAGAATGGAAGCAGGTAATAAACATTACTGTGCATTTCCCAGCAGCTGGCATCTTGCTTGCACTGCTGGTTTTTAAGTAGCGGCATTTGAACATTTCACAGCAAGTGGCAGCAGGCAAATTGCTGAACCACTCACTGTTGCCCCCATTCATTCTCTAAAGGCTGCCACGGGTGAGACACTAATGAAGATAGAGGAAGCAGTAACTGAACTGCAACCTAACTGTTAGTCTGACCACAGTCTAAAAATTGTATTTGGGAAAAAAAAAAAAACTTTTTTTTTGTTTTTAAGAATTTTTTAAACTTTTATTTTTTTTTCCCATTTTGTGTAGTAATTAAGAAGGTAAACTGTACATATTATAATACGGGGTAGGTAGCCAGTGTCATCTGTGGTTTTTCTCTTGTGGTTCAGCTGATCTGTATTGATTACAAACTTGCTTTGTTCTGCACAGTGTCTCCTTGTGGATGCGGCCATCTAGGGAAATGCAGCACTTTTCTTTCTCTTATTAGAGGCTACGTTAGGAAAATAGGAGCAGCATCACCAAATCACACCAACACAATGTTGATTGCACCTTATAGTCAATAACCAGTTAAAAATGTTTCTCAACAAATCAATTCTTCACTTTTTTTTAAGTCCAAGTTAAAAATCTATGTATGAAAATGATGCACTTTGCTGGAATTTGCAATTGCCCTTAAATTCTCTAGTATCAAATAAAAACTGGTAGATATAATGACTACTTAATATTGACATTTTGGACTGCAGTGTATACTGCAGCTGGAAAGAAAGATAAAGACATGTGAACTGCCACAGATGCAACTAATTAGTTTTGTTTGTTTTATTTTTACCGTCTTTCATTTAGCAGAGCCATCCAAAGTGCAAACATCTATACACCAATCAAAAAGCATTAGGCTTTGCCCTAAGACACTTTTAATAAACTCAGGAATGCAAACTAATTATTTACATTTGACAAAATTGCACTAGCATTTCAGGCTGCTAGGATGAAGATCTTTACTCCAACCCATTTCTCAGAGCACACCCCAATTTTTGGTCTGTGCCCAAAGGGTGTAGGAAAGAGAAGAATCCAGTTGATGCAAGTCATATGTACAGCTACAAGCACACAGTGTTCACAATCAGAAGTCTCTTGAGTTCACATTCCAGTGTAGTAATCGAATGGATCAGGAAAACTTCTTGGAAATCATAGTTTATGCTAATGTCTGGTTCTGGTCCAATAAATCCAGTTCTACTGTCTGAGGTGGTGGAGATAGAATTCTGGGACCAGAAGGGTTCAGGGACCATTTACATATGTTGACAGCATTTTGTTCCATCACTCATTTGTGCTCCTGATTGATCTACCTGTCCAACATGCTTCGGATGGAGACTACAAGTAGTTGTTTCAACACACATGATTCATGATTGTTAAGTTTTAGGAAACTCATCCTGAGAAATGTTATAAAGCCACCACTGAAGTACAGAACTGGACTGGACACCACTGAAGTACAGAACTGGACGTATCTAGAGATAGCTGCAGGTCCACATCTACAACTCTGAATTATACATATTTAGATCATTCCTAACCCTGCCATGTAACATGATTTTTGTGTTATTCTTATTACCAAGTCTTGAAAATGAGTCTTTAAATCAGCAGAAAGTTCTCTGGAAAAGTATATGCAAACAATACTCACATGTAGCCACGGAACCTGCTCAAATCATTATTTGGCTTCTCACATTCAATAATGCTTCTAAATTTCATTGGATCAAATTCTGATTCCTTTAAGAAAAGCAAAGACAAGGAGGTTAAAAAAAATGTTTGCTAGCATTGTACCGTAATCCTGCTAAATCGGCTCTTTTCATTTCATGTGAAAACATGGTGGAACATCAGTCACAATATTCACAGGTTCTGCCTAGGGACAATACAACATCTGGGCCAATTTATTTTTGTGCTTTTTCTAACTATAAAACTATACTTGCTTTCTCCTCAAATATGGAAAAGGGTCCTAAAAACAGTTATTCTAATGTCTGTAGTTAGGATTTTCTTGTTTACTTAACATTCTAATATAGAAACTCAGGCTGACAGCAGGAAATGCCACTTCAGCTTGGTCTACTCACATTCCAAGTTAAATAGCACACCGACACCATCTGAAAATGGAATATAGTAGATATAGAACCGCTGTCACCTGGAAAGTACAACCATCATTACATAGGTAATTTATTTATAAATAGAAATTTAAAAACAATTCTCTACCTTAACTCTACCTTGTAGCTCATTATCAGTATGGGTAAAGGAGAATATAAAGCCGCAGAGAGTTAATAGAATCTAGATTCCTTGTAATATTTTGTCATTTTTAGAAAACCATAGCTGGTTAAAGCAAAGGAAATTTATTCATATAATAAATTGTCAGGACAGTGTGCTTCTTTTATATTGATTATTATTATTAAACAGGATTTATATAGCGCCAAAATATTACGAAGCGCTGAACATTAAATAGGGGTTGCAAATGACAAACAAATACAGACAGTGACAATGGAGGAGAGGACCCTGCTCCAAAGAGCTTACAATCTAGTAGATTCAGAACAGAAATAGTTCTCCCATCTTCTAGTCAGAATTTGAATGCTATAGAACTGTCTATATTATTATTTTGAACATGCAAGCTCGATAGCAGATGAACTTCATTTTATACTTTGGGTATTAAAAAGGTACCGGATTTTGTATTTTTAAATCACAACTTGATCATGCATGCCGTTAAAAAAAGCAAGTCACAAAAATGCATATATAGTTACCTTCAGTGATTACCACTGATCAGATAGAGAGACCAAGGCAAATTAAATTAAAAAATTTAGATCTTTGGATTCCCAGTGAATGTTAAAGCTGCCCCTTCCCACCATCTAAACCTTAACATGAATCCTTTTGTCATTAACTGCAATAATAGCCAAAAGAAATGCCTTGGAGAAAAGGAATGACTAAGCTACGGCTAAATTTCTGCTGCCCAATTATTGCTAATCATTAAGGAATGGTGATTTTCATTGATTGTAATCTCTGCTTATTCATGTTACTATATGTAGAGTCTGAACTGCTCAGGTTTATGGCTCTTTTAAGTTTATAGTAGGGCTGAAAACTGCCCCGGAGATTGGGAAAAAGGGTAATTAAGCCATCCTCCCCCTCATTTCCTCCTTATTTGTCAGAAACCGATTGCACCGACATACACACAATTCTAGAAGCTCAGTTTAGTTGAAATTGTTCAAAAGGAAAATGGAAGTTGTCCCAAGGCTGTGAAGTTCAAACATTAACTAGGAGCTATGTTTACTCTTGTGTCTAGGATGGATAAATATTAAAGTAATAAATGGGTAGAAATACTTCTCCTTTTTGGGAAAAATACAATGACGTTTTTTCTTAGTGGTTTCCTTCAGTGCTGGTCACTGAAATTGTCTTATAATCGCAAGTGATAGTCCAAATTGGAGAAATGCTGTTTTTTTGTTTGTTTTTTTTTTTGAGTAATTTATAGCTAGTATAAATTACCAGGCATGAGATCTTACAATCATTAACAAAAGATAATAATACAGCATTATGAACAGAACCCACAGCAGAAACCATAAAAACCTAGCATTATCACAACACATTTTGTGACAATAAGTTCCCAAATGTTAGTAAGTACAAGTGCACAAGGTGCAAGTAACACAGATCTAACTCCTGGGATTTACAGTATACAGATTTTCCCATGGCACCAAGTAGAGCAAACCCTGTGCCAAGCTGCGGTGTCACCGTTTCGTTTTCCAAGCATTTTGTTTTTTCACAATGTATTTTTAATCCGATTTTAATTCAAGTTAGTTTATCATGACACAGGATTAATAAAGAAGCCATTATTAAAGCACCAACATATTTTTGGGGATTTGTAAACATTCTGCTTACAGTACACAGATGCAATAGGTTTTGTACAAAATTAGCAATTCTGTTGTAATAGGTTATGTAGGTGAAAACATTGATTATTACTGCTACAACATAGCAAACAACTGATTATGAAAGCTATGTATCATAAAATAGGCAACCACAAAAAACAAAACCCAAACCAAAAGTATAGCTTCTATTTACAACTGTGTATTTTCATTATACCCCTTTCACTTCGTATTCTACACGGTTTTTCTTTACCCTTCTCTAATAATTCAACCAACCTCTTTCATTCTGTGGAAGCAATACATCCAACAAAAATTTGTGCATGGATTAGCCTTAAATACCCCATTAAATAACACATGTTGTATCTTGTAGAAATGTAAAAAAAAAAAAAATATTGAACAAATAAAATCTGTTACCTTTGGGGGGGTACCCACAGTTTGGTGACCATTTTTAAAAACCACATTATCCAGGTTGTTCTACTGCAGGGGTGTGAAACAAATACACAGAGGGCCAAAATTAAAAACTTAGACAAAGTCGCGGGCCAAACTTGAAGTTTGTTGAAAAAATGGAGGACGTTTTTCCTTCTCATTAGATAAAAAACCTTTTCATTTAGAAACAAAGAGGTTTTGCTTAACATTCAACCTTGAACAAGCCTATAATAGAGAAACAGCACCACTACTACAATTCCCTGGGTCTATAAAACAGTCCAATGCGGGGCCACGTATAGGCAGAGAGGCCACTGGTCTATAGATGCGAGTGATGCCGGGAATTGTAGTAGCTGCGCTATTTCAATGCAGCGGAGGGCCAGGTGCAATTCATATTTAGAAATCCTTTGGGGGCAAAAATTCTTTTAGGGGGGCAGAGTTTGACACCCCTGTCCTACAGCAACAAAGAGATCATTCTAGTTCTTGAACCCTAAACCAACCCCCTTGTACAGCTCTAAACAGTTAACACATATGCAGTTTAGATTTGAGCACAACGCCAATATTATTTTCCATTGCTGATTTGTACAGGGGCTGTAATGGAAGTGATCTGTGGCTGTCTCCTGCAGCAAGTCTTTAGTCTCCAACAATACTTGTTCCATGTCTGTGGTCTCTTACTATGCCATTAGTATGTCTGCAGTCCGACAGTCCTCTGTAGCATTAAATGAAGTTCTTCCAGTGGCTACAATTAAGAACTTCCATACCTTATAACCTGACAATCATTGTTCTATTGTATGGCACAAACTCTGTATATTGGTATCTGTTTACCTCTATTTACCTCTCTCTAGGTTTATATAACTTCAATAGGTATATAAATACTGAAATCTCATAAAAGCTTTAATGTGGTCAAGTCACTTTCAATATTTTTCATTCAGCATTTTCATTTTTTTATCTGGTAATTCTGCCTCCCACTTCCTGTTAAGAGTGAATCTTTTGCTCCTCTGTCTTTCTACATTCACATATTCATATACATGTTCATATTCACATATGAACTATCATCCTGCTACCCAGACCCTTAATGCAACCATTATAGTACACAAGTGTAGACAAAAAGTGGCTGCAAATTGGCAGCATGTAAATGCAATAAGGATTAAAAAAAACAGCCAAACAAACAAGTAATTTCTTTAAACAAAACAATGACTGATGTTTAGGATATACAGCGGCTTATCAGCTATAAACATGCAAGACTTTACTGCATGCTAAAAATGTGATCCTAACCGCTTTAATTCAACTTCTTTGAACAGTTAGGAATTGTTTTGCATTTACGTTTATATTTACGTTAAGATGAGGTTCCTGGATGCAACATGTAGCTTTTAGCCAACCTTAAGCTGCCAGTTGCTTCCATTGACTTGAATGGAAAGATTCTCCACCTGTAGAGTGCTTCAGTTAACCAGAGTTACTGTTGTTTCTAGAGAAGTGGAGGTAGCACATAACCTTTTGTCATGCAGTTGCAGTGCAACTTACTGCACCACAAAGTGTTCGTCCAACTCTACAGAAATTGCACCCGGGTGTCCAACCATGAGGTTTTAGCCATGTCAAAAGGTTCTTGCCACATTGCACACCAACTGCAATATCTTCTAATCAATAATTCCTTTTTTAATTCAACAGTTTGCTAAAGTGTATAAAGATGTGTAGCAGTGTGCAGAGAGCCGAGAATATTAGGTGTTAACATGTGCTCACACATTTCCAGCACTTACATGCTATATATAAGGATGCTATTTGGGTCTGAACACATTACAGTACTCAGTTTGCACCTTTAATTTATCCACAAGACAATCCTTGAATGCACAGCACTTCATGCTGAAATTTAAAAACTTTCTTTCTCATCACAAAATGTTAAAGTGAAACTAGAACAAGCCTTTACTAATCTTTCCCGAAAATGCTTGGTTGTGGAACCAACTCCTTGACTTTTGACTCATTGACCTATTTTGGGCCACTAACTTTGTCACTGAAAATCCTAAAATTAAGTAAGGGTGGACAATTATCATTATCAAGAGGGAGACAGCAATGGTTGTCAAATATTGCCTTGGGTACAGGTTTCTCTAACACCTGCTTTAACATATTATACACATATAACATATTATAAACGCATGCTATGAAACATATAGTTAATATATTATAGCACATGTCTTCACTTGTGCTCAAATATAAAATAAATGTAAAGACAAGTTTTTAATTAACTTATTTTGTTGACGCATTATGAAAGTGAGTGAAGAAAGGAAATTGAACTTTTCCATGGTGCTGATGCACTAATCATGAGATATGCATTTCTACACATTTCCAATCAAATCTATCAACCTGTAAACAAGGTCTACTGCAACCACAAACACATGTCACATGGACTAGACACATCATTATATTTACCCAACTACAGCTTACCATGGTGGTAAAATGCATGCTTGTACCAATGTTCCACACCAATTATAAACAGAACAATCACCGCTGTGGGTAAGGATTGGTTTTCTCTAAGTTTTCGTTTTTTTTTCTTTCTTTATGTACATCAGATCCTAACATATATTGTTAAATAAACACATACCTAAGAAAAACATAAGCTTTTTAAATGAGCAGAAGACATTACAACCTAAACGGCTAGACAGCCATTACACCAGGAAACCAGTATCATTTTAACAAATAAGGAAAGAATCTGAAGTCCATCTAGAAAATGCTACAATGCCACAAGAATTGTAGAGCATAAAGTTTGTTATGCCAAGGTAAAAATATTTTCCTCAGATTTGAGAACAGAAATACTGCCACTAAATCAGGAGAAAAAATTAAAGATTCCCTTGAGTGCATTTTTTTCCCTGTACCAGAAAGTTTCTGGCTTAAAAAATTAAAATAGAACATGTAGACAAGCTTAAGAACCTTTAAATATATATATATTAAAAATAAAAAATTATTGCAAGGGAGCGTCACCATTTTCAGGGTATAAATGGAACATTTTATTTGGTTGCATCAGATTTCTAGCTTCATTTTTAGCAAATCACACTCACAAAAAAAAAAAAAAAATCTTAGGTTCCATAAACATTCTGAGAAGCAGCTGGAAAAGTTACTGATGGGGAAACAGAAACTAAGAATAGTGGGATTGCAATGCAGTCTAGATCTGGCAGTAGCTACGCATACGGTGAACAGATTTTCAAGCTGCACACTGACTTATATTCCGAAATCTTGCTGATTATATGAGCAAAACATTCCATACACAGCCCAGGGTGGGTGCGGCCGAGAAATCCTTGCAATACAGAACGAGCATTGATGGCTGGCTCACAATCTGGGTCCTGTGTAATAGCTGGGTAAACTCTGACTGACTAGAATGTAGCTAGGTGGGTCGCAGCTAGAGCCAATGTTTTGACAACACTAGAAAATAATCTGTCGCCACTTGTTCTTTCCAGAGACTATAAAAAAATAAAAGTGAATGGAGAAAGATGGTCATACAGTAATATGGCACTGCTCATAAAGATGTTACTGGTAATTATTTCCCACTGCAGCCATCTTTATTAGAACTGCCTGCTAGAATAAACATACATGCTTCCAGGAAAACAGAAGAAATGAAATGAGGAAAATGTGTGTGTGTTTCATATATGAGTAAACGAAATGTATTGAAATAAATACAATGCTATCTGCTGAAAAATCAGCAGCTGTATTTAATATAAATAATAAGATGACTACTGTCCGTCTCAATGGGGGAACCATATGACAGTTTGTATCTAACTCAAGTGTGTGGTGGAAGGCGTGTGTGGCAGCACGATGAGGATCAGTACAGCACCATGTGTGTATCATCTGTTTGTATAATGCATAATATTTTCAGGGATGAATGATGACGTGTAAGGCACTGGACAATGGGGAAATCTAGGACCTCTATTTTATTGGATACCATTAGTCACCTACCTCGATCCACAAGCTTTCTAGATATGCTAGAATTACCAGAACATGAAAAAGAATTGCACAGAACTACAAATCCCAGCATGTCGTAATGATATATCTGTCCAACTAGAATTCCATGCATATTCCAATGGCATCTCTTATAAATCTATAGAAGTTTCAGCATGTCCTTCTGGGTACACCAAAATTACCTCTATACTTTACCTATTTTTCCTTTTTTTCCAGCTCACTGAAAGATGTAAAATCATCAGAAAACTAAACTAGGTCTTAAGAACAGTTAAGCGATAGGTGTTTGTGAGCAGAGTATCTTGTCCTATTAGCATTCTTATAGTGTTCACCTGACATCATTCCATAAAAAAACTATTCTTTAAAAAATTCCTTTATGTTTTCCCAAGGTGCAGTATGCCAGTCTTATAGCATACTGGCAAAAGTGTGCACATATGTTGGACAGAAAATGAGATTATACTTTGACACACTGATATTGTGTAGTGCAATAATAATAGTGCAAATGTTTATGCTGCAGACATATGGAGTGGGCTGTGGTTCAGTAAAACAAGGCTCATAGGCTGATGGAAGGTCAGTGCAACTTTTAGAAGCTCTGTAAGATTTTAAAGTTTAATGTAAGGGAATTCTCCAAAAACTATTATAAAGTTTATAGTATATTATATATAATATTATACAGACTGCAATATAATGTCAAAAAAGGACTAAACCATCCCGTGTCTAATCATAAAACCAATAAAACAAAGGTTTGGCTGAGGTTGAGTTGAACTTCGAAGCTTAAAGTGTTTATACTTTGCCAACTTTGTTTCCTTCCTTATCAAACTGTTGATGATATAAATTTAAATAAAAGATAATATGATCAAGGAGTCTCTGTGCTTCTGTAGGTATTGCTGGTAGGATGGACCAGGAAGGTTCTGAAAACATTTCGGTACTCTGTCACAGTACTCTTCTGAAGAACCCAAATGAACGTTGTGTGCTGGCTCCTGTGGGGAGTTATACAAAGATATTTTGTTGGATGTCAGTCTGGAGGAGTGGTTGTTCCCAGGCAGGCTTCATTTGCTGAATGACCTCCAGCCAGAAAATGAGACAGGATCTATGCGAGTTGCTGCTGTTTCTAATTTACATGATGGCCCTGGTTTATTAAAAGCTCTCCAAGGTTAAGGAGAACACACTTTCATCAGTGAAGCTGGGTGATCCAGCAAACCTGGAATGGATCTGGCCCATAATTGAAAACATTTACTAACAAATAGCTAATGCCTTTTAGGAAATACTTCCAGGTTTGTAGTATTCTCTCCAGCTTTGGAGTGCTTTAATAAATTAGGGCCAATGTGAGAACATTAACTATGTGCAGTGATATCGGCATAAATAATTTCAGTACAGGATAAGAGTCTGTACAGCTGTACAAGACTGAAAGTAAGGAAAAAATTCAGCTTTAACAAAATGGGAGAAGTCACTACATAAAACTAAAACTCAAATTAAAAGACTAGACATAGCCTTTGAGGTAATGCATTACACAAATTGTTGCTTGTTACTTAAATACAAAACAGCAACTGACTTTCCACTTCCTCCACAAAACATCCAGCAAATTTCACAGACATTTATTAATGTTCACCTCTATTAAAGTATAAATAAGCTTTACAAATAAAATAACTGCAACCACGCAGGTCCTTTATTGTAGATGGGACAGATCATGTCCCTTCTGAAATAAAATAAACTTATCAGCCTGATCGCAATTTTAAAAAGAAAATTTACACTTGTGCTTACTCCATCGTGTGCGCTTCCACCCTTATCCGATCTTTTTCCTGGTGTCGGATCTTGATTGGCCAGGCCGGGATGACTTCCGGCAGCTGCACATTTGCAGCTCAGTTTACTTTTAACAAAAAGATTGCACACAGATAGATAAGTTTTAAGGGAAATTGCCTGTTCATTCTGCAATAGCAAGTGCAGAAAAAGCCCTTTCATCAATCGGGAAAAAAAAAATTGCTGATTCCACGCATGCACAGTGAAATTGGCAATTTTTTTCCCGATCTCGTCTCTGTGCAGGGCCAAAGACAGATATCGGGACGACGCGGGACCCGATGGAAGAAACCTCCTGACAAATAGACTGATTTGCAGGATTGAAGGTAAGTGTAATTTTTTTGCTTTGGGTTTACTTCTACTTTAACATATTTCGATCTTCAGGAATTTGCAGAAACAAGTACCCCAAAACTTATGAGAAGTCCAGCCCTATAATGGTAAAACCCTCAACATTTAAAGGATCATCATAATCTAATTTTAAATGACAATAAGCATGAGCAGCTCAGCATTGGTTGCCAGAGAAACCAATTAAGATGGCTGACAATCACATCCAGAAAGCAAAGAAGAAGTAAGATGGCAGCACCATGAGGATGGATCAGGGGTAGATAATTATTGCAAGTTTAATTCTGCATTAAACGTAGGCATGTCCTTTATTTAAGATGAGATGGTACATATCTCTTCTGTAATAAAATATACTTACTTTCCTAAATGCAATTTTTTTTAATCACACTTTTTAGTTCCACTTTAACAAGCAGACCTTAAACTGCCTGTTACTCTTTAAAAACATTTACATTAAGTGCAATATTTGGTGATTTTACTTAGCATTTAGCTTTCAATTTGCTTATACAATGCCAACAATGTGCAGACAAATGATAAAGTACAAAAGGTATGGCTAACACGTTTAGTTATATGAAGTGTATGTTTATGAATGCATTCAGAGAAATTCAGCAATTATATCTGAAGAACGCTGTTCCAGAATTCTCCATAAGTTCTGATAAGTAACGATTCAATTAATTAAAGCTTCTCATTTCACAATACACAAGAGACGAGTAGTATAAAAACAGAAAACACTTCCCAATAAATATTTTTTTTTCAATCCTGGATTAAAACGTTATCATGGTGTGTAGAGTGTTTTATTCACAGTGTGATATTCCTGAAACGTGTGTATGTGTGCCATGAAAAAGTATTAGTGCTATTGTTGCAGGTTACCGATACATGCTGTGCACAGCTGCTTTATTTTTAAAGTTACAAAGCAGCCATTACTGAATACTCCCTACAAGCAGCAGGCGGCAAAATGTTCCCTGCCCTCATGTCTCCACTTCTTATCACTCATTAGCTCAGAGTATTCCACTTCAAAGCAATACTGACACATTTATCAGTCCAGAGACCAGTAAAGATTGTTTTTGAAGCAGAAAAGGGAAAGCTAGAGTGGCTATGGAAACTTAAATGCATGCAAAACTTGCTCGATTTAGGTCCCCAGCAATTACTTAATACTCCACCATAGGCTTAAATCTACAGCAAGAATAGCCAGTAGATTTTCAGGTGGCCTTTTTTTTCAGACTAGATAAAATAGTAGATATTTACCCAGTCTGGATGAGATTCCAAGTATCTAAACCCAAAATATTATCTTGGTTCTTTGAACTACTATTCCTACCATTCTTTATGTAATGGAAATTACATAAAAAAGCAACGTAGTCCAGTCTGTCAATAAAATCTAAAGAGGGTCAGGAAGTGTAGAGGATAACCAAATTAAAAACTTTGAAGAAAACCTAAAAGAGAACCCTAATGCATATATTTCAACTAATGACTGGTAAACTGCAATATATTACATTTATGTTTTGCTTGTATTTACATAAATTTAACATTTATGCATTTAAATTGTAACGATTCAAATATAGAGAGGGGCAGATGTAAGGAGAGGCATTCACATAAATAGGTCTAGGTGGATGGCAGGAACACAAAGACACAGCTAGGGGACAGAGCAACAATCGAATCTAAACATTAGCCAGAATTTGATTAAAAAGTGGCTAATGAGATCAGGAGAGATCAAAACCTTAAACGGGTGCACAGATACAACGTACTACACAACTGGTAGGTTTGGGTGCCTGTGCCAGTAATTTAATGAATTCATACACATTATTAAACACAAATATACATGTACACTATGAACTAGTAAGTTAACTCTGTAAATAATGGAAGATAAAAACATACTTGAATGGATACATGAGTGTGTTTAATTAAAGTACCCAACTATTGAATATGTAGCTGACTTGCACAAGTACCTTCATTATCATACATTGAGTGTGTTGGCCACATCAAATTTATCTGAGTCTACATTTTCAAAGGCAGAGGTTTCCATTCTGCCCTACATCAGATAAATTTTCTGTACCAACAGAGACATAATCCTACCACCTTTACTCCAGGAACCTTCTCCAGCAGCCACATGTTCCACAAGATAATGCCTGCAAATATATTTTTTACAGTGCTGTTGAGCAGTTCCTATTACAATAGGTGCAGCCAGCTTCACAAGGAGAACTTTGTAAGAAGCCTTCCCTACACTCCCATGAAGACCATCAACAGTTGGCCTGGTCAGCACTACACCTAACATTCTCCTCAGAAAGTTTTTGAAGCTGGGTGGCTGCACCTGTACTGTGATCAAACTTTTCAGTAACCACCCAAAAAGGGCTGGGGAGAACACTGTATACCAATTAGCAATCCGACAAGGGGACTATGGTACAGAAGTACACTGGACACCAGGATATGGCATTAAACCTTTTCAACCCCTAGAGCAACTGCAATTAACCAGCCATGTCCACAATTGACAGAAAACTGGTTGGACAATGATAATCCAAATTTTCTATACATGAATATGAATACATTCAGACAAGTTAATTATTTATGTTTTTCTAACTACTTTAGGCATGATTCCCAATTTGTAAATCATTACCACAAGGCTAGGAAACGTTCTTTAGCTTTGCAATTTGAGACTATTGTCCTCGTATACAGGTTATGCTTACCAGCTCAGAGAATTTCTTCACTACTTGTCTTTGTTTCAAATTGGTTTCCCCATCCAGATTGGCAGTTTCTATGTGACAGAGCCCATCTGGGTCACTGGAGGAGAGCAGCAGTATATCAGCAGGGATGATCTCATTGCAGCGTAGCTGGATAAAATCACCAACTTGTACTTCTTTCCAGTATCTTTCCACATACTTCCTCTCAGACCTGAAGAAAACACGGAGATAAAAAGATTAGAATAAAAAAAAATTTGTATCTTTGTGAGATTTTGCGATTATTTTATTCAGGGGATACCTTCTTTTATTGCTGATAGTCCACAAAATATTCACAGATCAAAACGCTAGTCAGGGAAAAGGGAAGGGTATAGAGGCAAACTCTTGTCTAAAAGTTTTGGTTTTAAGACAGCCCTAATAAATCATCAATTTATAATTACAAGAAAGGATAGATACAGAGAGAGCAGCGTTTAGTTATATGAGGAAATACATACATAAGGTTTTTACATTCTCAAGAACAATACCAGTTGTAACACAGATGATGATAATTGAATTATTTTGATTAAATCCGTAATCAAAATTTGTATCACAGTCTACGTATAGTCTAGTGTATCTGTCCTTGTAATTCCAAATTCACAGATCAAAAGTCAGGCATCAAATACACCAGATATCGCGTTGCAGTAAAACTTTATTTCCAAATTACATAAAGCCAGTTCCTCTTCCTAATTTGATGTGATTCACCTGCATTTTACCAAAGAGCAAAGATAAGACCGCAAAAACCTGTATAATGTAAGCTACAACATAACAATGGATTGGGCCCATCGGTTGTTTATGCACACTGCATTCTTGTTCTTCCTGTGTCCACAAAATAAAGTACACAAGCTCATACTAAATTATAGGTTAGAGCTCTACAAACCCACAGACTTTCCATTAGGAGGGTCCCTTGGATAATGAGGGTCTGGAGTCTAAATGTTTTTTTTTGTGCTCAAATCTGTTCAGATTAGTGACTATAAACATTATCTACAAAGGTAAAAAAAAAATTCTCTCTCTGGTTTCATTTAGGAAAACTCAAACGCAAAGCTCCACATTCAATAACCTGCCATCTCCACCTCTGTAATGAGCTGCATTGCACAGTCATAGTAAAAAAAACAGCAACATAAAATAAGGCATGCAGGGATCTAGGAAATCTAAATATTCCTAATGGACATACACATTTGATCAAAGCTATACAAATTCAATGAGCCAGGTAGGTCATTCTGCTTAAGGATATTAAGTAGCCAACTAGCCACCATAAAGGATATTCTGTTTTTACACAGTGGTCACCAGAACAGATTTCCACATTGGACAAATTTTCCTCCAGTCTGTCCTTGTGTTGTATTCCCCATCACTTTCTGTGCTGAAGATAAAAATCTCCAGGAAAAAAAAAAACAGAGTAAAAATCCATGGCAGCAACACAGACAGCAATTAAACCTGATGGGGTTTTTTTGCCCTTCAACATTCTATGCAAAACAAATGAAAACATTTTTGGCTTTAATTAAAACTAACTGAAAGTCTCCAATTACTTCTCTTTTAGATTTGGCATTCAAATGTGTCTGTTGAAATCATTTATATGTCCAGATGTCATTTTATTTTTCAAATTTTGAAACTACAAATGTCCTTATAGAAAAACAGTTTCAGGTTTTACTATAAAAACATTACATTTTAATGAAACATTTAGTTACATTACTAAAGTTACAATGTATTGTTTATATATCCAGTAATTTAGGCAATGTAACATTATTAATAAAAATACAAGAGAAAAACAACATGTGTGTTACAGTGTTGCCAACTGCTGACAAAGTATATACAGCTGTTGAGGCTTTCTAGTAATACAAGTTTTACAAAATCAAGTTTCAGTATTAAATGGTAACAAGCACCTGTTCAAAGCCATTTTGAATTTTTTTTCTTTTTTGCTGTTCATTTAGTACAATCAAGTCCAAACATGAAATAATAAGCTGTCTGAGTAATATTAGCAAAGATCTAGGAAGGGGGCAGTTAGTGATGGGGCAAGACATGACCAAATAGTTTTTGTAAAGTATGATTTCACTAGGAGTACAGGTGCAGGCCTAGTTCCATCAATTCCCTACTCTCCTGTAGAAAGAGTCCCAGGGCCCACACCACAGATCCGCCTAATATACCACATTTATAAGGTACAAATAAGATTTATATGGTCCATACTGACAGCTATGTATTCACAAAAAAGAACACAAGAATTCCTACACAAAACTAAAATAGTATGTGACGCTCCCTTAAAACATCCTCCATTACTAATATACATCAATAATTAGACATTGAAAGAAGAGAATAGTACTCTGCCAAAAGGATTTTTAGAGAAAACATCTACTGTTGAACCTTAGGGCCTGAACTAGGGTGCATTGCTTAAAAGTAAAGGGATTTGTGGGGAAGGCCAAAGGCCCAGTAATTCTATCTGACAAAAGGGTCCAGGACAAAAGACAAAATTCTTTTTGCAACTAAAACAGCTTGCATACACTTATCACCCATAACATTACTGCCTGCCTAATATTGTGTAAAACCCTCGTAACACAAAAATTTCTCTGACCCATAGAAGCATGGACTCTGAAGGTGTCCTGTGGTATCTGACACCAAAACAGATCCTTTAACCACCTGAGCGTTACACTGATTTCTAGATTTCTGTTCCAAAAGCGTCACAGGTTTTCATGAAATTTTTTTTTTTAAATTGTAGACCTGTAACTTACAGAAATATGTCCGAATAGGGTTCTAGTAGTGGAACACGGAACCGACGCTGGATTAGCACAGCGGGACCAGGTAAGTGGGGATTTTAGTGTAGGCGAAAAAATACGGGCTTAACCAAAAGAGCAAAAATATTTAGTGCGAGAAATTACGGGCTTAGTGGTTAGGGGGTTAAGTCACACTGCTTCTGGTGGCTTGCCTTCATTTCATTATGAATCCTGATTGCGATTTTTTCCTCAAGTAAATAATACATACTGGTCATCAAGAAGATAAAAGGAAATTTGATTTCCCAGACATGGCTACTTTCATTCTTTGATTCGTGGTCTAGTTCTGATAGTCCTGAGTCCATTGCAGCTGCTTTCAGAAGTGAATAGGGGTCAGAATGGGCACACACCTAATGGCTTGCAGCTACCCCTCGCCCTTCAAACAACTATCATTGAGTTTTGGCATCTGTGACCAGTTGTCTTTAGAGCATTTTTATCAAGGAAACACTGCATCATGAAACAGCCTACAAGACTTTCCCATTTTGGAGATTTTCTGACCTGGTGGTCTATCTGTAGCTATCAAAATTGCCACTTTAACCTAGTGGTTCCTCAGAATCGATGAATCAATCATAGAGGACCTTCCCTCCACCCACTGTAGGACAGGGGACCTCTTTCGGCCCAGATTATTTTAAGGGACAGTGTTGGGCCTCTCTGGAAATACACCCTCACGGCCGATACCAATTCTGGTATTGTTACCCAAGCGAATCCTTAAATTGTGTACTTCTCGCTCCTATTACTGCCTAATCCACTCCTCCTTTTGTAATTCCTTTGCAACAGTCTCCTCTTTTCCTTCTTTTGTTTCTTCTACTCCTTTACATTTAAAGTTTAAAGAATTTTACTTCTCCGGGAGGCCATTTAGCACTCTGGTTGGGGTTTTGATACAGCTCAAGCAAAGCTTTATAGTGCTACCACATTGTATATTTATTTTACTTTATTAAGTTAATACTTAATACAGTAAAGCCCATGTTGTGTGGTGCACTACATTAGGAAAATAAATCCCAATCAAGGAAAAACTACACTTTGAAAGCTGTTCGCAAAACAGAAGTGTAGAGGGTAGTCTCCCCGCTGATGATCCTTCACCTTTTACTGAACTTCTACAGATTATTTTGCACTATATCAGGTTTGGTTTTCTCATGTCAAAGCGTTGAGCAAGGAGAATCATAATCAGCACAAAATTGACCTCACTAAATTTCTGATTAGCAGTCAGGAGCAGCAATGCTTTACCTCTCACTCAGCAGATTTAAAGCAATGAGGCTACAGCAAAGGAGTGCCTAGGCACACCCCCAATACTGGAAATGAAATGCTATATTCCAAAAGAATTAAAATATACACAATATAAAATATCACATTTCCAAATGTTTCTACAAATCGGTATTTTCTGAATTCAAGCACAATTTATAGCTATGCAAAGCTTTATTGCACTTCTCTGTAAAGCTTCCCACCAATGCAGGTTCAGCAATAAGGAATGCATGATCTGACCCCATTGTAAGCTGCTTGCAATATTCTCTATAAAATGCAATTTGGCTCTTGAAAGGGAAGTGCAAGGAGAAATAAACAGTAGATTAGTAAAGGGTTCCCGTGGAACAATAGAGCGACAGAAGTGTATTTTTAGGCTGCCTGGTGTATAGTTCTCCACAACAGTGACATTTTAATAATAATATGATAAATTAGCATTTGGCCTGTTGTAGACCAACTTGAAGTGGGTATTGCATTTCCACATGCATGGGAACAAGTAACTCATTTGAAGCAGGAAAAGTTCTCAAAATATAACCACACTTTTTAGTCCCCACACATCTCTTTCCGGTACCTGTTCCTGATAAAACCAAATTGTTTTAGGATGATGTAAGTGACATCCTAATAAATTTTTTTTGTAGAACTAAAAGGCAGACCCACACAAAAAGTATAAAATTAGTTTACATGTAAAAACTGAAGTATTTGCTTATTTTGCCTTTCAAAATGCTAAAACAGGACATAATAGGTTTTACCCAAATAGGAAAGGAGTAAATGGCGGGCATCCTGTGTTTTGTTTTCATAGTAATTTCTTTGCTGGTCTATAAACAATACCATAATGACATTTTCACAAACAAAAGTTATGACCAAAAATACATATAAATTCTATTCATAAAAAAAATTGTATAAATAGCAAATTTGTTTAAAAGCAGAAACTGGAGGAATTTTACTAACCCAAAATACCATTTAACAGACTGCCTTGTGGAATTTGGTTGGTATATCCATAACTATTTCATGCCGTGTCACAATGCCAAGACTAAAGGGGGTTAAAGTATACTGGCATGCTTGTGTCATGATTCCCACCAAAGGAAATATTACTCATGAGAACAGAGGAGAAAACAAAACTGCATGGCAGAGGTTTTCTGAGTAAATTGCCAAATTTGATTTGAAAGCTCAAAAATGAGGCCCAGCACAATTCAGTGCGTAGCAGAGGGGTTTTCTGGAGCTTCTGCAAATGGCACAGAAAAACATGAAAGCTTTTCCAAAAATATTTATTTTTTTTGGGTTGCTGACATACATTGAAATATTGTTTATGAATATTTCAAAACAATAGGTGGAAAGATTAACAAACCACGCATTTATTTGGCTAGCCTACAGATAAATGTTCTTCAACAATGAATTTAGCCTCCAACTGCTCCTCCCAAATAACTAGTTTTGTTCCTACAAAAAAACTAGATTTCTTGCTGTGAGTCACAATGAGGTGAGGTCATCTGATCTGCACAGCTGAACTACAGCTGCCAATGGCTTTCTATGAAATACAAATATATACAATTAGGTGATTGTTATCGTTTAAAAACAATGGCTTAATCATTGAGCCCACATAATAGGTGTCATTAAAACTTGTTGTTTTAGGAGTAACAAAGAAATACAATTCACACAAATGTAAGAGAGAGTAATGTAATGAGCCAAGTGAAGTAGCTTTCCTATAATTTCTTAGGAAATGAGAGAAAATTGAGAAATATCATATATACAGTACATCTTTTCAATACATGAGCATTTCCACTTGCCTTATCTTTTCAAAAAAAGATCAGAAAAATAAGAGTTTACTGAAAAAAAAGCTGGTGTGCTCCCAAATTTCTGTTGGCGCTCTGCACTGAAATTCCACACATAGTTGTCAGTCATACCTGCTAAACTACAGAACGTTGCCTATCTTCCTACCACTCTCCGTTCCTTGCCGTGTGCTCAAACAAACCTATTTCTGAACAAAACAATGTTGTTCCTATGGATTATTATTCAACCTGCACATTGTGTACAGGTAAATGGCTCATGGGGATATTTATGTGCATTTTCCTATGTTTAGCCTTTTAAAAACACTGTAGGTACAGAAAAACTCCAGGTGAAAGCTCACACCAGAAAGTGACTGATAATGTTGCCATTACCGAAATCCCGAACAGTTTTGTCAGCTGGAATACAGATCTCCCTTCCCTCCACAAAGCCACTTGTTTACATTCTTACCATTTCCTCTGCTTCCATAGGAGCTGCCAGCTATTCTCCCGTGACCATTTTATAGCAAGAAAAGTCAAATACAATCAGTGTATGCAAAAATACATAATCTTTTTTTTTAGCTAAACAGTGCTGCTCCAAAAATACTAAATGTAGAGTAAAAGCTCTAGGAAGATATAGTTCTGGGGATGTGAGCATGTCAGAAGAATCCTTCCAAATGCACCCTTGCTGAACGTTTCCCCCAGATGTCATCTCTGCAAGAAGTTTTCAGGCCTGTTGAGCGCACATCACTTTATACTATAGCCACAGTGTGACAGATTATCACACAATTAAAGAATCCTACACTGAGCAAAACATAGATTACAATTCCTGACCTTTCTCTGAAAATGCTAGTAATCTAGATCTCTTTTTACTACTTTTGGGGCATAGACTTTAAATTTAAATGCTTTAAAGTGGCTGAATTCCCTCCTGATTCAGTGGCATAGTATGAGATGATTGAGGTAATCAATGACAAAGCCTACAGAAAACTCATGACAGATATAATTTAAGTTATCCCTTTATTTGTCCCCATCCAATAGTCTGCCTTAACTTCCAATTGTAAATAAGACCTACTGTCAAGGTGAAGAATCAACAGGGAGAATAGGGGATAACAGTCCAGCTCAACAAATTTCAGGAAAAAAGTAGATCTAAATATATATTCAATTAATTTAGTTGTATACACATACAGAGCATATCTATGGATTCATAGATCATTCAGGTGGATTTTTAGTGATGGTCAGATACTCCATCCAAATTCCTAGGTTTGGGATAGGTTTTCTTTATCATAAAGACTGATTTTGTATAATTATACCAGTAGAGTTTAAAAAGCATTTCTAAACAAATATACCAACTGTAAGTTCTGTGTTCTGCTTTGCTTTGACTTTTCACAATAGCTACCTAAGTTGAATGACAAGTTTCATTTTTTTTAAATTCTTGTAATATACATTGAATTATCCAGGCATTTTTTCCCTCAATAAAAGTTACACTTTAACACTTTGTCAAAAAGAAACATCCATATGGTAAATTTAAAAAGCCATTGGTGCTCAGGTTAAGAAAACAGGTTACTTTTCAGTCTAATAGGTAATTGTAATGGAGAATATGATGCTGCTAATTTAGGCAGAGATTCTGTGCATTTAAAATCCTGGTTTTGTAGCGCAAAGTGATATTTTGACACTAAATACGCTTTCTCATTTTGTAAGCCTGTACGGTCATCCACATTTACAATAACTGGCTTCATGCACATATTCAATCATTGATTTTTTGAATCCTCCCAGAACAGTAAACAAGATAGATAGGAAATGTTGACTTTGATAAAACACAGGCACCCTGCTATGCGTGTTTTGGAAAGTTGAAAGGTGTTATAATACCTATCTGTCTTTATTCAAAACAACCATTTAAATGCCCTCCATAAATATACCTCTGCTGAGCTATGCCTACCTGCAACTGAAGGAGAAACAAGTAAACCAGATTTAAGAGTTAATACCGAATTGGATCTGAAGTGAATCTAGAAGAAACTAAAATGCAAACAGACTAAAAGAAACCACATTTTTGGGGTTCTGATCTTTTATAGACAGAAGTTGCATCGTCTGAGTAAACGAATAAGCAACTCATGTCAGAATACCAATCTTAATTATGATCACTTTCTAATGAGAAATAAACAGTCAGAATATCATTCTAACACGTGTGCAGCATTTTGTTACTTCTGACAAATCCATTATCCATCAAGTGCATCCAATCTGCTCCTCCTATGTACTGGGCTTCAAGATTGAACAGTCACTAGATTTTTTATCACTCAAAGCATTCGTATACATCTCTGGTGAAAATATAGTGTTAGTACAGGTGTCCAAACAGGTTGTTTAGTGATCCGCCATGCCAAATCAGCAACAAACTACTGTTTACTTGTCTCTAGAACTTTCCATAGAAAAAAAAAAAAGCCCGCTCAGCAGTAGAAGAACAGCCGGACTTCACCGCACTCTAATTTTTACTGTCGGCCAAAATGATTACCAACCATTGTTTCAAACAAACAAATATTAGGAATCTCTACTAGCCCGTAAGCTTGTATGGCTTCCTCTGTTCCTAAACTTCTTATCTGTAAATTATCACAAAAAACAAAACTTTGCCTCTTTATAGTCGATACATAACTTGAAAAAAACAAAAGTTTTTTTTACAGCAGTGGAGCCGGTGGAGTTTAAAATATTATGAATTTTATGGAACATACAATGTACTATTTATTTTCATGCATCGTGTCAAAGTATTAGTGGAAGGAAACAGAAGGTTTACAGGAGAACCAGCCAAATATTTCAGATTTTTTAAGGCAATCTGATAATAAATTTCATGAAGCAAAAACAGAAAAAAAAAAACAATGATCAGTGCCCGAGTCCTGTTAAATGGTAGGAACATGTCTTTTCCCCCCTAACCCTAGGTGGTGTTTTTGGAGGAGCTCTGAGAGTAGGTTTTATTTATACTAAAAAGGTTTCTTGGTGGGTAACATAATACAAGGTGAAGGATACAGGCTCCGACACAGGAGGATAAACATGCGCTACAGAATATGGGTTAAACCCTGTGGACATGCCATAATAACCGCTAAAAACAATGGTTAGTGATTATTTCTAGCAACCAAAGAAAAAACAAATGCTGTGCCATTCTAAGGTCAGGGGGTATGAATAGGTTTGTTTGTGTTGGCCATTTATATGGCAGAACTGATCACAAAATGACATCAAGGTACAATATGCAGCAACCAATCTGCCAACTAGGCTGCCTTGTTGGCACAAATGTTGTGCATGCATGGTATTACTTATTTTTTCTTTGCCTAAAAGATACATGTGCTGCTCAACACAGGATGCCTGGTATCCAGACATCTCCAGGGCTAACAGGAATGAATGAAGTTATTTTATCTCTGCTTGGCCAATCAAGAAAGACTAAAACCAGGAAAATAAAAAGATCACCAGTTCCTTCCGCAAAAAAAGGAGCCACCTGGTCACAATTTTTTTTTTATTTCTAGAGTTTAGTTCCTCTTTATTATGAGGAAAAAAATTAGTGGCTTCACATACAGCTAAGCACAAATAAAAAATCTTTTTTTTTTAATAATGAGATGGGGTTAAAAAAGGGAAGGAATTACTATTTCATAAGTCCTATGAGCTTTAGTCAGAAGCCTAAATCTACCATTAAAGCCACTGAGTAGGGTTCTGCAAAAACGAAAGTGTGACTTCACTGAAACTTCTGATGAGATCAAAAGATACTGAATACTGAACTGTATTGAAAATGAAGCTTTTGCCTAAGCAGTAAAAACTGAAGTTAATTTTTGTCTTGATAACTGCTAGATTGCCTTACAATACCAGGGCAATGCACTGGTACTTAGGGGTAAGATTGGGTCTTAGTGTATTAGGTCATTGTAACTGAAGGCAATTATAAAATATATCAGGCCATTCTGTATCTCTGCTGTAGCAACATATGGCCAACTATGATAAACTACACAAGAGGGATATACAAGGACAATCAAATAGAGGACTCCTGTGTCTACATATAATAACTCCCTACAGCAGATACAATAACAACTCAAATCCTACATCAATAATGCATAAGTGCGATACACAAGGATAAAGTGGATAGTAAACTGTTGAATTCACCAGGACTTTTTCAGCCTTCAATGTCATACAGGGCGTATGCAGAGCACAATATAGCTTTCCTTGTATTTGGATGCTATTGTACCCCAGCTCTCCATGCATCTGCAGTAAATGTCAAGTGAGCTGCACAGAAATAAACATTTGCATAAATGTATATATGATGTCCAGTTACAGAGGGCTATGATGCATAAAATGTACTTTTCTAAATATTACAAAGTCATATATAGGGGTTATAGCAAAAGCAAATCATACCACCACATCTACAGACTGCAACACTTTCCATAGCAGGTGCTGAACTTTAAATAACATGTAAATGTAATGTCTTCCTCTGGAGCAACCTTGACTCATAGCCTACTTACCTAAATCAATATGAATACTTCAAAAGCATAATGATCTCACAATACCATATAAAGGAAACATACAGGGGAAATTAGTGATGAGTTTTATGCCTTATTAAGAAAGGTGATATTTCATGTATTTAAATAATATATTGAGACAGCATACTGCAGAAAGTTTGAGGTTAGTGTATTCATCTTAAAAAAAGACCCAACAATTAGCAATATGTCAGAAAATAGGAAAATGTCACAAAGCAGACCATTGAAATTTTCACGTATCATATGTACAATCTTGTCACTTGTTATCAATCTGTTATACGTCAACCCAGTGAAGGAACTCTGGCTCTGCCTCCACTATGCCACACCAATGAGAGAAAAACACATCACATTAAAAGAAGCATGCCCATTGTCTGTGGTGCCCCTCACTCAGCAACTATTCTTCAGTATAAGCAAGTGCAAAAAGGACTAAAAAACAAAAAGAGCACAAAGTGGACCACTTCTATAGGCTAATAGTAACTTCACATTTTAATATCTCAGATCTATTCATCACGATTAGACCATTCACAAGATGTCCTCGTGGGAATACTGGGTGCACTACAGAGCCGATGAATAAAATCCATCAAAGCAGCACTGGGGTGTTTATCCCACTGGCTTTCCAAATCAAGGCCAAATAAGACCATGGCAGCCACTTACCAAGGTTGAGGGAATGGGTTGCCCATCTCCATCTTAGCATGGACAACTCAGTGTTCTCCCCAGCCCCTTTTAACTGGGCACACACCTGTCACTTTTCAATAACAATCTGATATTTTTCAGTGCTTACTGAAACATTGAGTCACAATAGAGGGGCACTGGACAATTGGGGCATAATACAAAGATGATGGACAAATGAGGCATACTAACAGAATACAGGGGTTACTAGAATCCTATGGCGACAACACCTGGGAACAAATTTGTCACGTGTTGCCCTGCCCCCCTTTTTGACCACCCACTTTCAAAACTTTCTGGGGGGGGACGTTGTTCATAATAAATCTTTTAGGATATCCATTAAGTCTCCACTTCCCAAATTCCACATAGCAACACAATTATCATCAGAACAACGTCTAAAACCATTTATAAGCATCCAGTTCCAGCTACTTCGTGTATGTAGTATGCCCATGGTCTGTTTATACTTTTGCACTTTTAAACACACCACTCATGCTTACTGAAAAGTTCAGCATGCTGCTGGTAATATGTGCTAGTGCAATAAAAGCTCACGGGTCTGACAGGCACTTATTAAAAAAAAACGTCTTTGGAGTCATTTAAACTACAGTCTTCCCTCAAACAAAACTATAAATGTAAGCACAGTCGATTTGCACATCATTCAGGAAAAAAAACTGGAGTACATGAAATACTGCTGCCATTTGGGAATACCCTCTTACAAACTGAGGACATATCCCAGTAAAACATCTGAAGCTCACTGGCTGGGGTCATATCATTTAACCTACTGTTCATTTTTTGCATGCTCCTTCTCAATGATAACATGATTTATTTATGAAGTCCCAACATCTTCCATATGGTTATACAGCAGGTGCCAAAACATGTATAAATGAACCAGAACTACCGCTCCCTTCACAACCTTTCTAAACATAACGATCATTATTCACTCCAGGATCTGTTGACCCCATGCTTCTGTTAACACCTGCTGTGGCCCACAGACATTTTACTGTCATCTTATCTGGAGGTGGAAGAGTGTAGAACCAGGGCCTAGCTATGAACATTGAATTGTTAACATATTTATAATAAACCATGAAAATTCTTTAGAAAAAAAATCACCTTTTTTTTTTTTTTTTTTTAAGAAAAAGTTTTACTCCCCTGACAGCCCTCATTGCTAATAAATACTAAAGATTGTAATGACTGAACTAAACTTGGGGGGGTATTTTGTCAAGGTAAAGATCAGCTTCTAATTGGCTGGTGGTTTTCCAGCACGCTTTAGCAGTAAATAATAAGACATTTTTGCAAATCTTATTTTCAGCCAGCACACACCAACCAAATCACCAAGTCAGTGCCATTCCGGTTTGATTGTTTCCTAGTTGTAGATAACCACATTAGCAACAAATAAGTGTTGTTTCTACCTGGCACTGCAGTGGTTTTGATTTAATTATACTGCAATTTAAACTCATTCAGTGCTTAACTAGAAAAACAACTGAAACTGTAGACGTCACAAATGATGTTGCTGAAACCTTTTGAAGGCACTTGCCTCATATGCCACTAGCCATATGTGTAGTCAGTGTGAGGGTTAAAATGGTACAATACAAAAAGGTAAAGAAGTTCTCAGGTATAAAGGAAAAGTGGGCCCTGGCAGATTTTAGCCATTGTTTTTAAATCTAATCCCAAAACAGAAACAAGACATAAATACCAGGCAATGTACACAGAGCATTATTATTATGTTATTATGGTGAAAACTGTTGAAAAGGTATAGTTATTCAACAAAGAAAAAGCACAGAACAAATACTAACTGACATGACCATGGGATGTAAGGTGTCGTTTTTAGTTGCTGAAAAAATGTAGGCAATTGTTTCCAGTGACAGTAGAACAAAGCTGTTCTCTACACACAGTGCTGTTCTATTCTATGAAGAGGGTGGTGGAGGAGCAGGTGGCGACCCGCTGCATCCTCCCCATAAGGAAAAAATGGCCATCATTTGTGTCATTTGTAGTCTTTCAGTGATTCAGCACAGCGAACCTGTAAATGATGTTGGGGACAGCTGTACTGCTGTTAGATTTACACATTTTTTCTTGATCTTACTCTATGAACATGTTCTGTCCCTACCTGCTTGTTTGCAGTACGCAGAAATAATGTCATTTGAGCCTTGCCATCAAGATGGCCAAATACCCAAACCCAGAAGAAGACCAGGCAAAGGTGGACAACCCTTTTATGTAAGGTAAAAATTTATTTTTTCCTTTAGGTGATCAAGAATGAATGAAAGCCTCCCGGGATAACTGTGTCTGGCATCCTGGGAGACTATTGGGTGCTCTTTCTGCACCCAAATTTCCAGATCTAATTTTGTTTCACCCTTTACCACCGATATTGGGCTGGCAGGACACCCATGGAGGGATCGGAATGCCCTGGGGGCAGCGGGATTGATGGTAAGGGTATTTTTTTGTTTTTTTATAAATGAGGAGGAGGCCTCTGAGAGCACAGAAGACAAATATAATTGCAAGCTCTCCCCCATGTTCTGACATTAGAACTGAGTATACCCTATAAAGTCAAAAAGCACAGACTATACAAAAACATAGGTAATTAATGGGGACCATGTCTACTTAAAGCGTACCTAAACTCAGAATTTTCAAAAACCGGTAGGTGATCGAGAATGAATGGGAGCACAAAGCCTCCCAGGATACCTATGTCACCAGGCTCTTGGGTGCTCCTTCTGCGCATGCCTGAGCATCCCAGAGCGCCGGCCCGAAGACAGATGTCGGGGATGACGAAGGACCCGACGGAAGAGACCTCCGAATGGATTGGACTGCCCTATTGAAGGTAAGTGGATTTTTGGTATCCTCTTTAGATACAATCCTTACACATTACAATAATTCTATAAAAAAAAAAAAACACTTATTATCAAAAGTGACTTTTGATAATATCTGTATCATTGGAACCTAGTCAGTCTGGCACTTCCAAGAAGAAGCATTTTTTTTTACCTATCCCTAGTCATCAGACTGCAATACTGTCACTTGTAAAAAGTCACAGAATGAGCAAATGCAGCAGAGGGAAGATCTGAGACAAAATTTAGACATTACACGTTACAAGATTAAAGCTACGTACACACGTCAGATTTTTATCGCCCGATAATCGGCATCGGCCAATTATCGGGCGAAAATCTGCCGTGTGTACAGTCGGTGTCGTCCATCGTCCGGACGACCGACCTGCCGGATCCACGGACGATGGACGACAGCCGATCGTAATGAAAGGGAAGGGCGCGCAGCAGGGTGCCGCTCCGTCGCTCTCCCCCTCCCCTCTCCATAGAGCAGAACAGTGCTGTATGTACAGCACCGTTCATGCATCGTGCACTCCCTTGTCGTTGGAAAGGATCGTGAAAGATCCTTTCCAACAACAAAAATTGCAAGTGTGTACGCAGCTTTACAGTCAGGTCTGATCAAGTATCTATGCACAAGAAGATAATAATGCCCCTTGATAAAGAATAAACAAAGATGGTGCCATCCTTCTGATGAGAAAATCAGATCAAGGAAGACATGTGAGGAGTCCTGTTATCTCTGAGAGGTTAACAACACTTACATTTTATTCAGCATCTGACACCAAGTTCACTTGAAGTGGTTAAAAAATACCTGATAATCATCATTGCTAAAGCTAAAGAGTTTCTTAAAATCTAGGTCACTGGTTCACCTTCCGGGAACACCAGTAGGTGAATACTGTTCAGACACTTAGCACTGTTTCCATTTTGGCTAAATGACCACAAATGGAAAAAAAAAATGTTTGGTTGGAGTGGAAAAATACCCTTCATAAACCCTATTAAACCTCAAGACAAATCTCACAATCAGTCATCAAGTGAAATACAACGTGCTTTCATATACCCTCATACATTCCATTCTCGTTTTTTGTTTTTCCTGCCTTTGTCATGTAGGGCACTCAGTGAAGTACTAAGTAGAAGCTTGGAGCTCTAGCAGTTTTTACAAGCACGTGTTGCTGAGTGTCTTGATCAGCAAGCGCTGTACTAAGCCATGCGTGGAGTGAATGTCGTAGTACCCACAGGATGTTTGGAGGAATGCTGGAGGAAGCCAGCTGAAACACAGCTTATTATTTTCTTACCTCAAGAGTGCTATGAGGTCTCCCAATGGGTATGGAAAGTGTGCTGTACACCATCAATATGCCAATATTTCCCCACAAGCAAAGTAGTAGACAATAATGTTACCTAGAAGCACGCTGCGGGAGCCAAAGTGTATGCAGTCTTTCATACACTGAAGAATAAAATGAATCTGACAAGAAAAACACTGGGGCTTCCATTGCTGTTGCCCCCAATTCTCAATGGGTCTTTGTATAACGAGGGAGCAATCAGATGACAGTTCTTTTATCTTTTCTAAGCACCATCTTTATTGTCAGTTTTTTTAAAGGTATCAATCAGAATTTAATAAAACTTTGTAATTACCCATAAATGGCAATTTGACAATTGGGGTGTTTATATCTGACTCCACTCAAAGAGGAAGTAAACCCGGTATCAGTTTTTGGGCCGACGCTCTCTTCCCATTGTTCTTCCGGGTTCTTTTTCCTACGTCACCCAATGCAGGCGCAAGATGGGGTGACAGATTGGAAAAAAAACTTGCCGATCTCACTGCACGTGCGTGAGATCTGCAATTTTTTTCTTTTTTGGCAAAAGGAGCAACTCAGGTATGTGCTGAAGGAGCAGGCAAGAGCCTCCTGTGATGCATGACTTAGGTATCGCGGGAGGCTCTGTGCTGCCATTCATTCTCGATCGCCTGGGCCAGGGGTTGGCAAACTACGGCCTTTAGGCCAGATATGGCCTAGCCGGTAGTTTGTTCCGGTCTAACGTGCCCCGGCTGATCCGGCCTAATGCCAGGATTAGGCCGAAACAAACTACCGGAGCCACATGCGGCTCCTGAGCCTCCTCTTGCTGTGGCTCCCTAAAGGGAATTCCCTCTCCTCTGCAATGCATACGGAGGAGTGGGCATTTTCCCCATTTACCCCGGCCGGCGTTAACACTCCTGTCGCCGGGGTAAATAGGGAATTCCCTTCAGGGGCGTTCCTGGTGGGGGGCAGAGCCATTAGGGCAGGACTTGAGGGAGTCCGGTGTAGTGTGCTCCTGCCCATCCCTGAAATGGCCTAGTGGCCAGAAAAGTTTGATGACTCCTGGCCTAGGCGATCAAGAGTTAAGGAGATGGTGCTGCAAAAAAAAAACCACAAACAGAGTTTTCACCTTACATAAAAGGATTGTCTACCCTTTTATGTAAAGTGAAATTTCTAATTCAGGTATGCTTTAATTGTGGCCTTTGGTGTTCCATACTTTCAGATATATAAGATAATCTTACTTTAAAAAAATAATGTATTTATTCTTTTTAGCTGATTACTACTTTTATACATGACACAAACTGAACATTGTTTCTGATATTTGGGTATAAATAACAGCCTGCTTTCACTATAATAAACAGCCTTATATGTTTTGAAAACAAGTGCTATGAACCATTAGACAGTAACCATCTAATGGTTCATAGCACTTTTTTTCTCCACTTTGGGTAGAGCAGAGAATTGTTAAAGCCTGTCAGATTTTTTTCTATCTATACCCTGATATTTCCCTTAACATCCTGTGCTGCAGACACAACAGGAAGTGAGAAAATATTACTTCAAAGTGAGAACAATCTAATCTTAGACAGCTGTCATCAGTACAGTGTCCTGACTAGAACATTTCCTAGCTACTACTGCTCTGATATAACATTTTTCCTTCACTTTCACTCCCTGTGACACTGGTCATCGGGGTAACTAACAAGCTGGGGCCATTCGCACCATTGTTTTTGTGCACCACAAAGCAGCATCACCGAGCTAAAAGCAGTGCTCAACCCAGACATTTTTTTAAGCCGGTGGGAAGAAATTGTAGGCAGGTGACAGCCCCTGTATTGTCACCCAACTCTTCAGTAAGCACCCAAAAACAGCCGGGTGGTTACTGAAAAGTGCCGGGTGGTGGGCTCGGCTAAAAGGGGCTGGGGAGAACACTGTAAAAGCACATGCTTACAGTGTTCACCATAATACTATATAAAAACAACCCATTCTTTAGATTTATTAGAATTTATATAATTAGTGTACTTTATCACCTATGCACACTGTAGGACATTCACTTCTCTTTTCAAACAAACCCCAAGGAGTTTTTCCCACCTTAAAGTCCCTGCTCCTGTGCTGACTTCTTACCTGCTGGCAGCCATGTTTACTTCTGACAATCTTTTCAGTTCTTGCCCTTACTACGTGCGGCGCCTCATTACTCCAGCACATAGTAACGCTGGGGAGAACGCACTCAGATTCTACCCTGATCAGTCCCCTTTACCTGGCCACACCCCCCGGTACTTTTCAGTAAGCACCTGGCTGTTTTGGGGTGATTACTGAAGGGTCACAATACAGGGCTAACCACCCGCCTACAGCCTCTTCCCACCCAGCTTAAAATAATGTATGGGGAGAATACTGCTAATGAATGATCTTTAAGGACCTTCCCATAAATCTGTATGCTGTACTAAGCTGGAAACAGCCCCCATGGCCTACCATCGTCTTATAGGGGCACAAAACATGTCATAAGTAAACTCCATGAAAGTAAAATTGTAACAACGCTGTATAAAACGTAGGCGCTAGCTATATAAAACCTGTTTAATATTAACAAAAATAGTTTTGTAGTAAACGTTCTCTAAGTGCCTGAAATCACGGTGTTGTTGCCTCTTGTAGGCCTTGGTGACACGAGCAGGCCTTCTCAAAGGATTCTGGGAAAACAGAGGCTCCTAAGTCCTGCCATTAAAAGTTACAGCGCCATGCAGGAACATCTCCTGCCCCAGGCACCCACACCAAGGCCCAGTCGGGTGAGAAGTCAGGGGGTCATGTTTACATTTTCTTGCAATATTTTATTTGTTCATGGCTTTCTGTTAGCACTTTTCTCAGGGTTGGGGGCTCATAAAAGAAGCAGGCCATGTATGTTATAACAAGGTCCACTTTAAATAAGAGAACTGATCACATGAAGAAAGCTCATTACATTCCATACAATCATTTTACTTTTACATGGCACTAGTTTATTATAAATAGTTTTTATGTTCCGGGATCCTATCAGGTAGGATGGATGTACAGACAGGCGGCACGTCTACTGCCAAATTACCTGTCCATACATCGCTTGTTCCTCAATGGTCACCTGAAGAACGACGAGGGTGAAGTATAGGTCCTGACCCAGACTTTATGATAATCACCGCTAGCAACCAGGTATTTGGTGACCCAGAACAATAAAACACCTCTACTGCTAGATTTTCACCCAAAACTTGGGCCTGACTGAATGAACGCACTGAGGATGAAGTGACCAGGCATGGTGGGTAAAAATCTTTCACATTAGAAATGACAGGAAAGATTTGCTTTAGAGAAGAGATCAGAATACAGACGTCTAAAGAGAATGGAAATCTTCGTCTGCCAAGTGAAAAAATAAAAATTGCTAAGAACTGGAAATGTCTTTTTTCTGTTCCCAATACAGCTGCTCAGCAGACAGGGGCAGACTCCCAGTACTGGGAGTACAACCAAAACTTTCCAGAGGCCAGGCAATATTAGGTACAAGTGACGTCCACATCACAGACTTCCATAGACTAGAACAGGAACCAAGCAGGGACCCCAGCATTGGTAGTGACAGCAGACAATGAGTGACACGTGCTAGGATGAGGGGTCTATGGGGAATCAATGACCCCCTGCTCCAGGAAAACAAACACAGGGGGTCAGAGAGAGGGGGGCTGTGCGGGGTCCCTCCCCCTCCTATGAATGGAGGCACAAAACGTGGCAGCTTCTACTCAAACACTCTCTTGTCTCCATGTTCACATGGGGGGCGGACCGGGGTGGGCTCCTGATTAACCCCCTCAGGGGGGCCACAGCACAGCTGAGATCCCCGCTACAATGTGTGCTCAGTCAGCTGATACACGGCAAAGTGCACCTATGTAAACATGTCTACATCATGCGATCGCTACATACACCCCATCCCCGGCCAGCGATCTGCCCCAATGCCCCCATCCCTGGTCAGCGATCTGCCCCAATGCCCCCATCCCTGGTCAGCGATCTGCCCCAATGCCCCCATCCCTGGTCAGCGCCCCATCCCTGGTCAGCGACCTGCCCCAATGCCCCCATCCCTGGTCAGCGATCTGCCCCAATGCCCCCATCCCTGGTCAGCGATCTGCCCCAATGCCCCCATCTCCGGCCAGCGATCTGCCCCAATGCCCCCATCCCAGGCCAGCGATCTGCCCGAATGCCCCCATGCCCGGCCAGCGAACTGCCCCATTGCCCCCATCCCCGGACAGCCCGTACCTGCTGTACACCAGGCAGTCCATGTGGTTGATCTCCTTGTCCGATCGGTATCGCCGGTAATCCTCCCAGAGATCTTTGATGGCGGTGACAGCCAGGATGAAGAGCACCGGAGCCAGAGCCAGCTCGGGCTTGAAGGCATTGACGGCGGGCACGAAGTTGAGCAGGGCGATGAAGACGAAGTAGACATTGGCCAGGCGGTGGAATTGCTCGAACAGGTTCTTGGGCAGGAAGGAGAGCGCCGTGTACTTGGTGGTCTTGATGGAGTTGGCGGCGTACTGCCGGTTGGGGTTGTCGGCTGCCGCCTTGCCGGAGGAGTCGTAGAGCAGGTTGGAGCGGACACTTCGCACCTTGTTCTCCTTCTTACTTTTCCTCCGTTTCTTCTTCCTCCGCACTCTGCCCTCCTCATCTCTTGCCACCTGGCACTTGGGATCTCCTCCATCCGCCGCCATCACCCAGCCTAGGACAAACACTCTCCGACTTGTCCGCCTCTCCTCCTGGGCATGTCCCGGAGCCGACACAAAGCGCAGACAATAAGAAATATCAGCCCTCAGGGGTAAAGAAAACAAAGCGGCCACTTCTCATCTTCATGCATGCTGAACCTACACCCAGGGTGCACACAGGCGACAGGGAGGAGACATGCAGATCCGATGACTTTTTTTTTTTTTATCGTCTCCGATATTTTGGGTTCCCGCTTCTCAACTTTACTTTCCAAACTTTGTGATTGCAAGGCGAGAGAGGGGAAGCCACGCCCCTTCTCCGGGGTTAGTGCAGGGAAGGCCCGCCCCTTCTCCTGGGTGAGTGCAGCAAGCCACGCCTCCTCTACTGAGTGAGCGCAGAGAGGCGAGGGAGCCCCGCCCCTGTTTCTCTGAGTAAGTGCCGTGAAGCCCCGCCTCCTCTCCAGGATGTGTGACCCCTCTTGTGTGTGTATGGAGGGCAGACTCCCTCCTATGTGTGTGTATGAAGGGCAGACTCCCTCCTATGTGTGTGTATGGAAGGTAGACTCCCTCCTGTGTGATGTGGCCCCTCGTATAATTTCCGCTGCTGGCAGAGGGGAGTCTGCCGTCTGTTGTGTGCAGAAGCCCCAGATAGACGGCAGCTGTCAGCAGGACAA
Source organism: Pyxicephalus adspersus (assembly GCF_032062135.1). Classification (NCBI taxonomy): domain Eukaryota; kingdom Metazoa; phylum Chordata; class Amphibia; order Anura; family Pyxicephalidae; genus Pyxicephalus; species Pyxicephalus adspersus. Next base: position 68,078,499 of record NC_092858.1, on the reverse strand, counting down.
ACACTCCTATGCCATGGCAGCAGCTTCACCCCATATTATTAGGATTTTATTTCTCTGCAGTAAAGTCCAGAAGCGGGAACACACAACAGATGATCGGTTTGTGCTAGATACAAAAGTTTTCTATTACTGTAAAAAATATACTTTGCAGTAATTGGGTAATTGGAGGAAAAGTCAACCATTTTCCTTTAATAATACCTCCTATCAATGCCAGGCTGGGGTTTGATGAGATCCAATAAACAGAATACTAATTAGTTTATAATTAATGCGCCCCTGTTATCAACATTGTGGTAGTAAGGCACACCCCTGGCGGGAACAGGCATTCCCGAAAATGGCCACCATGCCTCTGCCACTTGCACTGCTGTGCCAATTTTTTAGGGACCAGTGTTTGCACATTTTTCATCAGATGGTACTGAATCATTCACTGACACCCCATTCATTCTCTATAAGTGGCTGGAAGTGAGGAGCTACATGCAGTATGTCACAGGAGGAAGCAATGATGGCACTGCCATGGCACCGCCAGCCTGAATACAGCCAGACAATTCCAGGCACCATCAACACATTCTACTAATATTACTAAAATAAAAAAGGGTCCCCCACACTTTGCACCCTGATCAGGGAAGAATCTGCAATACATTGCCCTGACTACGTTCTCCTCAGCACTACCTAGGCCCTTATCAAAACAGCTTGACTTTTGCAATGCCGAAACTTTTACACATGGGGAAGCGGGGCCAAGAAAGTTTACCTAGTTTGGATCCTAGAAATTTCTGATGGTGGCCCTGTACCAGGCAAATAAGCCTGTTCCCGCACTTCTGGCACTGCAGCTGCTATAATTCTCTGATCTCCTCTTCCTCGCCAATCACAGAAAGAGGAGTACAAATGACCCGAAATTTTAGGTTTATCCATCACCTTCCTTGTGACATTGGTGATCAGAACTTTATATGACCCTTGCAGAAGAAATCCTGCCGTCCCTATCAGCAGGACACTCAGGAGATAAATTGTCAGCTCGCCTTCATATTTCAGAAATGTGGGTATAATAGAGATCAATCAAATTTTAACAAAGGAGAACAAAAAGGTAAAGAATGATTTACCCTGTAAAAGAAGGATGGACACTTGTTGGTGTATGCTTTCTACCTCTCTTCCTGATTTTCATGGTAGTCTAAATTTTTCTTATGAATTGACAAAAGATAATGCCCTTTGCACCATTCTAACCAACGAGAGCATGGTCTGTAGACAACCCTTTAATTTAAGGTAAAAATTCATTTTTTTTTTGGTGCAACATCCTAGGCAATCAAGAATGAATGGGAGCGCAAAGCCTTCCGGGATATTTATGTCAGCCATCCTGGGAGGCTCTTGGGTGTTCCTTCTGCGCATGCCCAAGCATCTCAGTCATGCGCAAAAAAAGCCTTTTCATGGGGGAAAAAAATTTGCTGATCTCGCACATGCACAGTGAGATCGGCAAATTTTTTTCATCCTATGTCACCTGATCTCACGCCTAGGTCGGGTAGCGTAGGATGAAGAACCCAGAAGAAGAGAGGAACATGGCGGCGCCCAGAGCGCCGGCTCCGGGACGACGCGGGACCCAGTGCAAGACACCCCTGGATGGATCACACTGCCTTGCGAGATTGAAGGTAAGTGTATTTTTTTGGGGGCAGTTTTTAGTTTAGATGAGGGAAGCCCCACTTCCCATACTTCCTTGTACCAACAGCCTTGTGTATCACAGACCAATCTTACACACAAAATTTGGAAACTCAAATTACTGGCTTGGGAATTAGATAAAAACACACATTTATATATAAACATATATATCTGTATCACCTTGCCATAAGCTTCTTAATTTCTGCTCTGTCCATATGACAGGAAGTGTAGGGCAAGGCACATAATGGGACACTGACAGCATATTTCATATTTGCAAAATCTCCCTAAAAGATGAGTCTATAAAAGCTAAGGTGTACATACATTTTGTTTTTTGAAATTGTTAAACATACAGACAAGAAGACAAAAAAGAGGAAAATAATAATAAATAACAATTGAGTGCAAAATAGTAATAAGACAATAACCACAACTCTCCAGTCAGTTATTCACATCACCGTGAGTGGTAAGCTCAAATAGATTCTACATAATAATAGGATAGAACATATAGTAATTGCACTCATCAAGCATATATTATACAACAAAACAGTAGCCAATAACCCAGGCCAACCAACAACAAAATAGAGAGGAGGGTGAGAAAAGGGGCAAGGATAGGTGGAGGGGTAAAGTGTGGCCAAGACATGGGGCGACACATGGCATTTATTCATAAGGAAAATAAAGCACCAAATAAATAGGAAGTCATACAGGCAGCCGGGCATAGTAATGGTCCCAGACTTCCCATGTTGCCTCAAATTTAACCACAGTGTCCCTAATAAGAGCTGTGAGATACTCCATAAGACGTATCTCCTGAATACGGTACATACATTTTGTATTAGCCTATTCACTTTACAGCATCATTGGCGCCTATTACAATGTTAAAAAAAATAGAAATAGCAGCCTTTTGGGTTACTTTATAAAAAACAAGAAAAACAATGGACATATTTATTAAGCATTGCACTGAAAAGTATGGAATTTCCCAATTGCTCAGTTCAGCTAGACAGCACACAAGACCAAATTAAACATTTTTTTCCATTTAGGTTGAAAGAAGGTCTTTAGACAATAAATAGAGGTGTCTGCATTCTGTTAATGTATTCATGCAACTTCTAAAAGCTATTTGCATGTCTATAGACATGAAAAGTTTGTGCAGACAGCCTCTGGCTGTCAACTTTCAGAAGAAACAATCAGCCAGGTTAAATTTTCAATCACTTGCTAACTATTGTGGTTCTAAGATAAGGTAATTGACAAGGGTGTCTGCACATTGCATTAACATGTACACTTGGCTAATTCAAGCATGCGTGTTTATACAACAATCATTCTGCAATAGATCTTCTCAACTGCCATCTAATGGCTCTGAACATCTTCACAAGTACTGTATATACATATGTAAAATCATAAATTCTACAGAAGACAAACCAGATCAGTATTACACAATCATTTGTAAAACAAAAGAGTTTTTCTTGAAAGCACTCATTCCTATTTAGGGAGAATGAACTTTTCAAAACAGGAGCAAATGAGATGGCTTCCAGTCCTAATCCTAGGAAAAAAAATTGAAATTTCCTCCTTGACACACTTTATTTATATACTGTATTTAGACCTTCAAGATAATGCTCCTGGTTTTCATTCAGTGGCCGTCAATTAATTAAAAAGATGAGGTTTCAACTAAGAGCAACCGTTCCAGAGAGTCACCCAAGTATCATAAGTATGTTGGATATTGGTGAGGAGAAGCATTAGACACAATGATTAGCAGAATAATTAAGAAGAATATATGTGGATCTGTACTGATAATTGAGATTAGGGGTTATAATGAACACTGGTTATTTTAAGGAGGTATATTTTGTCACAGTATACACAAGAAACACCCTTTTGAGTCTTTCAGGCATGCAGAATGTGTCATATCCACCCTCTACATACTGGTAATACCATTTCCAGATTTTCTCTTCCTCAGCAGATGATAAACTTATAAATAAATGTTCCAATCCTACCTTTTTCTAAAATTTCTCAACCCTGCCAGGAAGTGATAAACACATGTATGATAAATAAGGTGATGAAACATTAGCATGATTTTTGTAAACTGTCCTTTCCCCACCCACTGCACAAGTTTGGGCAATTTTAAATCATCTTCACACATTTATAGAGAGGTTGCTAGACAGCAAAATGTCATGCACAATCAGGGATGATTTGTAGAATTGGGGCTCTGTGCAAATATAAAAAAGCTTCAATTTTACAGCATTCCAGTTCTCTGCACCCCTTTCATTCTGTAATTTGGTATCCTGAAGTAGTTGGAGGCTCTGGACAAACGCCTAGTTTGATCCCCATCCCTAAATCCAGCTTCGTGCACAAAACCACATGTGTGCAAACAGAAGTGAGTTGACATATCCACAATGAGTTTGCTGAGAAACACTGTACACTTTATTTTCTGTATTGTGTCTTTTCACTGTTTCCCTCTATTTCAGATGCACTGAAAAGCTTGCCATTTCCTCCAAGAGATCCAAAGCCTATTCATTTCTACAAAATCACCACTGTAGCCCATGTAAAATTCAGCATACAAAAACACAAAATGGCTTAGTCCAGCAGAACAAAAGCTTTAAAGGGGAAGTAACCCAAAACTACACAAAACAAAAAAATTCACACCTACCTTCAATCCCCCAGAGCAGTCGATCAGTCGGGAGGTTTCTTGGTCCCACGCTGTTCCGGTATCCGTCCTCAGGCGCCCTCATCTTCTCCTCTTTTTCCAGGTTCTTTTTCCTACGCCAGCCCATGCAGGCGCGAGATCGGGTTACATAGTGTGCGCATGTGTGAGATCGGCACACTTTTGATGAATTGGCTCCTGCTCATGCCCAAGATGCTCATCCTAAAAGGGAGGATTGCCTGGCATATCCATTCCTTCTAGGACACTCCACATTCCAAATAAAAAGCTGCAATCTTGCAGCAACACAAATACTGATGGCTTTATTACAGGCCCTTTACAGGAGAAATTGGAAAAGGTGATGCCCAATACCCTGATATTTTGGAATCATATATTTCATCCCATCACACCTACTATAAAAAATATTAGGACAATTAAAGGATTAATACTATTATTTAAAGAAAGTAATGGGAATGATAAAAGAAAAGACAAAATAAAAGGTTTTTATATTCAATACCATCATTTTCTTTAAGAAAATTCATTCATCATTGCAGCCCTTCTTTTACTCTTTAGACCTATTACTTCAAAGTATGGAAAGAGGTATCTTTTTCATCTTCATATTCTTTCTTTAGGAAACTAACAGTGTACCACCGTGCGCTGGACAATACCAGGTGGGTAGACAAATGACTGGACCAGAATATACTTTTTTAATATATAAAAATTACGTGGTTAATATAGAAGCAAGACTTTGTTCCCTTCCCTTTGCCCATAGTCATCACTTCCCGTTCTTTTTTGACTTCTTCTTTTGTTTTCCCCCTTTGGTATATGGCTGACTTGTTTAAATGTGTATTTGATATTTGTAATGTAACTGCATTTCTTGTGTTATCCTTTTCCCCTATCCTAAAAATTTGAATAAAAAGATATAAAAGAAATCCAAATTATTTGGTTGGCTAAGTTTTAGTGCAATAGTTCTAGAATTTCTAGAAGTTGCAATTTCCAGAAAATCAAAAGAGAACTTTTACCTCTAAAACCAATAAAATTCTGTACTAGGTAAAAGTAAAGGAGGAAAAGTTACTTCTTTTAGGTGCAAAAGAAAATAACAGTAATGATGTTTTCAAATAGCAGGACTAAGGTGGAATGTTTATTTATACTTGAAGGAATTATGTGTGGTATACCACACACTGAATGTAATAAATCAAGTATGCAAGGTCAACCTCCTGGAAAAGGATTGTCTGTTTAGACTTGGCAGAACTACGTGCATTTTTGCTTAAAGAAGATTTTTGAAGAATACATTTTCTACTACAATTTGAACTTGTGTGCAGAACTGCACCCTACCCTGGTCTTGACACAGTCCTTCCCATACTGGCAACATATGACACTGGAAATTCCCATCACCGCCCTGGCGTGGTCCTGATAACAAAGGGTGTGAATAAAGGCATGAAAAACCAAAATATGTTTATATTTTTTACATACCCATTTCTAACTGTTTCATATTATATTCAAAAAAGGATTTCAAGTATAAAAATCAAAGGCAACTAAAATGTTTTAATGACCATTGCCTGTCTGTATATTTTGTATTCTTTGTTTCTTTAGGTGAGTTTCCTCAATGCTATAAAATAGTTGAACTTTAAAGATACCTGTCATCACTTCAAGTCTACTAAAATGAAAGGTTATGTTAACACACTTTCAAAATCAGGCAGTGGCCAGGGAGGCCTCATATGAACTACACAGATTGTCTTTGCAGATCATGTAAAACTTCCCTGGCTCTTGCCTGCAGCATAGGTAACAGGGTCACTTTTAATGCTATCCAAATGCTATATTGCTGCTTTGTTTTTCCAGTAGAGCGAGTCTATTTTATAAATGGTAAATAATTGTTCCATATAGTTAAGTTCACCTTTTGAAACAAGTTTGAACTTTGTCTGTCACTCTTGCTTTAGTACTTCCAAAGGAGACAATCCCATTTTACTTTAATGTGAAAATTCATCCACAGTGCAGGACATAGGAATTTATTATACAGATAAATACCTGAAAATTGAACTTAGCAGAGTTGAAATTCAGCTAAAATGTATTTTAACTCAGGATTTTGAGTTCTTATCTACGTTTTTGGCAGTTTTGTTCACATGAGAAATCAGGCAAGAAAACCTCAGAGTCACCTGGTTTATTGTGGGGTATCAGGTTAGAATTTTCAGTTTATAAAGAATAATTTAGAATAAACATTTGTAACTGTAGTCATCTCAAAGATTAAAGCAGAACAAAACAAAAGGTTAAACCAAATAAAACAAAGAGGCAGAATATACAATATTATTTATTGTTTTGTATTTATTATTATTTATATTATAATTTATTAATATATTATACACTGCCCAGTTAGATGTATCATGGAGTGCAGAGCCTATCTCTATTCACAGCACAGTCAAATATAATCCCAGATGTTGGGGACAATGTAACTTCTTTGCACTGAAGAGAGTTACTGTTATGATCCCCCTTCTGCCAGGTAATGCATGATCACCTGGGGCACAGAATCTGAACGGCACCTGGTCTTCACCAGAGCACTCTGCAAGGGGTGATGGGCTGGTAATCCTGGTGACTACCTGGCTCTTTGCTGCTAGGTGCCACCATGTAGCGGCCACCAGTATCACTCCACTAAAGGGCAGTGGAGGTCAGCTCCTGCGAGGAGACAGCAGAAGAGTCAGGAGCAGTCATGAAGTGCTTCACAAGCAAGGTGGTATAAACAATTAGACAGGAGGTCAGGTGGGAGGCAAGGTGGTGTAACCAGGCAGGAGGTCAGGTAACTGGTAAGCAAGGTACAGGATAGGTGTGCGCCAGGGAGTCACGAACACTAAAGAGCTGGTGCAAAGTCACAGCATCAGCCACTGTTACTGTTGCGGTTAAAATAGCCTCTGCTCCTTTAAAGCGGACCAGTCATGACTTTTTTTTAACATTATATAAAAGGGTGGTAAATAATAATTGTAAAGACTAATTGTGAAACCTAGAGCCGCAATGTAAAAATGTGAGATTGGCACAGGGAAGCAGAATAAATCTGGGACAGTACAAATGGAGTCTAATTTTGGAGAAATCAAGGGCTCTGCACAAGTAAAGGAAACCATCATTTTTGTTTCAATGAAAGTTTCACTCTAAGGAGCTCCTCCTCCCTGTGCATGACTGCCCTCAGACATGGAAGTGCAGCTGCATGCCCTGCTAGGCAGTGACAGAGAGCGGGTTCTAAGTCTAATAGCATGGTGGGGCAGACAGATGTGGGGTGTCACAGGACAGTTCGTCAGGGAGCACCATAGGAACTGACAGGTAGTGTGATGGTTACCGTGGACCCGGAGGACACAGTGGCAAAGGTGGCAGCTTTGGGGAATGCAGCAGTTGCAGGGTTCTGTATCTGTCATTGATTCAGGGCAATATAAAAAAAGTAAGTGTTGTGCCAAAATCATCAAGTAAGGACATACTTGCCAATGTGACAGTTTTGGGAACACTGATTAAATAGAAAAATATTTGTTCTGAAAATAAAGACACTGTATACAAAAAAAAAAATATAATATATATATATATATATATAACTTTAGTTTCTTTAGTGTGGGGGTAACACCTTAAGGAGTATTGCTGGATTTACGCCACAAATGTCCAAATAGATGAACATATTGATAAAAAAGAACATGTCCAAAGATGGGCAACAAAATAGTAAACTGTATAAGGCAGTGCTTCTCAACCAGGGTTCCCTAGAACGCTAGGGTCTCTCCAGAGTTTTCTAGGGGTTACTAGAGCAATAAGCAATTTGTGACTCCTGGGTCAGCAGAAAAGACGCCATGATCCATGTGATTATCTGTAAGGGTGGCATTCTTCTCAATAGCCAGGAATGTAAGAGACATCCTACCCACTGAACACCAGGCTAATGGCTAACCATGGATATAGTAATTATAGCAGGGGTTCCCTGAAAAGAAATAAGACTACAGGAAGATATTAGGTAACATTTTGAGTAAATATTAGGAAAGGGGGGGGGGCATGCTTAAAACCTTTAAATACATTAAGGTAAGTGAGCAGCATTTTTTGGTGATTCTAATTTTAAGAACACAAGAGCATGCCTTCAAGCTAGTAAAACTTTTCAAAGCCAACCTTACTGTGGAAAAGTTGATGTCCTAAAAAAAAATTAGATGAAATGAGGTCTTAAACAAAAAATTTAAACACTCAATAGGCCACTTGATCTTTTCCTGCCATCATGTTCCTATGTTTCTATGTTGTGTACACATCCAAAAGACCCCAGACATCTGCTGGGTGCCACCATCTTGAATGACATCAGCAGTCCCAGTTGGCTTGTGCTGGTAATGTTATGTGATGTACTACAGTATTCCCATTTATGCCTCTGGGTGCTACAAGAACGGTTATATAAGGGGTGAGGAGGAGAAGTAAAAGAGTTGGGCCAGCATAGAGAGTAAGAAAAGGAGGGGAGAGAACTATAACTTGCAAGGAGGGATAGGGGCTGTGTTAGGGAAATGACTCCTGCTGGAATAGTAAAAATGTCTAACACGTTCAAAGGGACTTTGCAAGCAAACATTTTTTTTTTGTTTATGGAAAGGAAAACATTTCAAGTTAACATTTAAAATAATTCATTTTTTTGTGCTTTACAGTTGGTGGAAAGTTGGTGAAGAATATACAGCATATTATCTGTTTATTTGGATATTCATTATTACAGAGTGGATATGGAAAACAGATCCTTTGTGGTTTAGCACAAACTTTACTTTACCAAATTTACAAAATGTGAAATATTTTTCTTAGAAGGCTGTTTGGGAAGTGAGAAACATGTTTACATACAAGTGAAACGGAAGCTTCACTGAAAACTGTTCATAAACTGAAATGAAGATAAACAGGAAGTTACACTCGCTACTCTCAAACACCCAAAGAAGTCATTAACATGGGGAAAACTTCCACAACTCATTCACTGCAATCATATTTTACATATGCTCAGACCAATTTGTTGTTCATTTCAGTTTAAAGAATAGAGGTATCCATAGTCCACCTTTTAAATTTTACCTTTTCTAAAATTCTCAATGTATGCAGAGAAAGATAACAGCATAAACCAACAGCTGTAAATGTAAGTTTATCCAGATTCGATTTGATTCAATTTCTTTTAATGTAAGTAAAACATTGACAATTAATATTTTTTCTTCAAATTTGAAATGAACTCCTTGGCTGCTGACTTCTACTTACATGCAAAGCCCCTGAACATAATATTGCCACCCAAATTGCTGGTGGTAGAGTGTGTCAAAATAAAACTGAAAAGCAGGAACACCAGGTATTTCTACTTAAAGAGAAGCAATTGTACGTGCACATATACACATGTTTAATCAACTTTTGTTGGCAAAAGTAAGGCATCTGGGCTTTGAACTATGAATGCTACCATACCATTGGTATTTCAGTCATAGTTCTTAATTATTGCGCTTTTATAGAAAAAAGTTGTAATTATCTTTTAGGTTGGTATGTTATTAGCTCTCAGGTGACTGTCGATCCTTTGTGTTTTCCTCTCCGTGGGCAGGCTCTGGTTAAGCTCCTACCTAGTCTTTGTCTTTAGTGTTATATTACATTTTAAGCTGGAATAGGAGATGTAACAATTAGAGCAACAATGCTGGCACTGTGATTTAATCAAGTTGACTTTGAAATCAAAGGGAAGGCACAGCTCCCATGTCTGGCAATGCTGAACACAGAAAAACTCCATATACCTGTGTAAAGCAGGACACAATCTTTCTGTAGCTCCCAAATTGTTAATGCATTTTGAGACCTGTGACAACAGGTTTAGTATCATCAAAGACAATGTTGTCATGTTGTTAAGGTACAAAGGTGAGGGATAATAATCTAATTGCAGCTAACAGCAACAGTAACAAACATACTCCTTCTGTTTGTGTTAAATGGTTTAAAGTGAATTCTGGCTTTGTTGCTCCCCAATTTAAATGAAAGACACCCAATAGGATCAGATAGAGAGCAATAGTGCCTTTGTGAGGACAGTGCAAATGTAGATTGCTTAAATAGTACCTACAGAGAAAGTTTAAATACTTATACAGTATACATTATATGTATATACATATACTTATACAATATTAAAATATTTTAACATTATAGAAAGCCAACTAAACAAATTGTATTGTTTATGAACTGAATTTATTGACTGTTATCAATACCAATTATGGGAAAGACAAAAAGAGTCATTAATTTAGTTGAAATCTTTCAGGACAGAAATGTGCATCCTAACTGGTTTTGGATGCATCAGATATGACCGTATTGCACTGGGACTTTAATGAAGAATGAGGGAGAGAATTAGATTTTTATTTTTTGAAAGGCAAATACATAGGACCAGGTATGGTATGTAACAGTAGTTACATAGTGGGTCAGGTTGAAAAAAGACATAAGTCCATCAAGTTCAACCACAATTGAAATAAACATATCCCAGATATAAAACCCTATAGACATAGTTGGTCCTGAGAAAGGCAAAAAAACCCTGGTACAATTTGCTTCAACAGGGGAAAAAAATTCCTTCCTGATTCCATGAGGCAATCGGAGGTACCCTGTATCAATGGTCACCTTGTATCTTTACTTAAAAGCTTTAACACATGAATGAATATTTGTGAGGCTACTCTTCTTTTTTACACTTTTTTTCTGATATTCTGTGCTTCTAGAAAAGTATCCAGCTTTTTCCTAAAGCAATCTATAGTAGATGCTGGAACTACTTCCTGAGGGAGC
>NC_092858.1:68056944-68067309 GCF_032062135.1 Pyxicephalus adspersus | reverse complement strand
GGAGAATAGATTCAGTTCAGCTAATCTCTCCTCATAGCTGAGCTCCTCCATTCCTTTTATTAGTTTAGTTGCCCTTCTCTGCACTCTCTCCAATCTCTTACATCACAGAAAGATACAATCTTTATATGTGCAAATAGCAAACTCAATTCTGCAACCTAGCAAATTATATATTTATGTGTAATGCATGCAGTCAAGTCCCAGATTGCAGTGTTCATTGAACCTCCAAATTACACTGATATGACAAGTACCATGTTATTTCACTGATGAATAAAACATGCATGTACCAATCAGAGCACACAAATCACATATTTATTTGAGGCTCTTCACATTTTTGTTGCCATATGTTCGTCTATTTTTTATTATTATTATTATTATTATTATTATTAATAATAATAATAATAATAATAATAAAAGCAGGATTTATATAGCACCAACATATTACGCAGCACTGTACATTAAATAAGGGTTGCAAATGACAGACAGATACAGACAGTGACAGAGGAGGAGGAGAGGACCCTGCCCCGAATTTGAATGTACACTTCATAGCAAAACACATTCAAAACAAATTCAACAATTTAACAAATTCATCATATGTACACTGTAGCTGTGTGCTCAGTTCCACACACATTGCTGTGTATTAAAGAATAACTTTTATAGCAATACACCAGAAGTCTAGATTTGCTTAAAGAAGCTGAGGACCCCTAGTTTGTTCTGTACCAAATCCCAAAATAAAATGGCAGCTACACAGATGTATAACAAGTAGCTTATCATTGTGAAAAAAGTTACTATTTTCAAAAGTATTGACAAGCATAAAATATATGGCAAGAAACCAAATGATTGTATATAAAAAAGCAGCAAAAGTAAGAATAATAAGAGGACAATACGAAAGGAATGAACCCAGAAGCCCCACATAGTACATCATTACCAAGTAGCATTCAATTACCTTTTTATCTACATGGTAGTGAGATAGTAAAAATGGGAAAGAAAGTTTGAAGTATTTGTGTATATGAGTATTTGTGGGGCTACTCTTCTTTTTTACACCAATTTCTGATATATTTCATTTTATTATATGAATACTTTATTGCACATGATACTGAAATTCAGCCAAATATTTTGTTCTTGTAGATTTGTAATAAAACCTAAAGTTCTAATTGTTTAACAAATTCTGCAGGATTTGCTGTGTATGAAAGAAATTTTTTTTCTGGAAGATAGATATCCTGCTCAAAAGATGTTATGGAATGCTCCCTTGGTAGTTCATAGATTTCAGAAATATTTGTGAGTGATTTGCAAGAATACTATGTTCTGTATTTTTTATATTAATATTTTATCAAGGTAATTAAACATGAAGAATTCCACTAATTCTGCTTATGTCTGCAAAGGTAATACGACATACCCCAAGCTTTAGTTTAATGTTACAATAATTAATGTTTTTCAAGGAATACATGAACAGCTTCCTACAAATAATCTTAGATTTAATTTTGTTCATATTCCCTTTCATGGCATTGGGTACAGACAATAGTAGCCTCCTTGATCTGTTTGAAACTAGCACAAATGTGCATATGGGCAGGGCAATAAATACAACAATACATAGGAAGTTCTCTAAAATATTTAAACTACTGAGGTCAAAAACATAGTTTTTGCATATACTTGCAAATCACATGGAAGCCAAACAATAGTAGGTGTGGTCTCTGACAAGGTCCCCAGCAATGTGACACAAATCAATCTAAGAATAAAAACTACTGACAAGTAAAGTGAATAATATTGATTATCTCATTATAATGGCACTTATCATGGGGCAGGTTTTATTAGGCAGCAAGGAAACAGTCAGTCCCTGAAGGTGATGTTTGGGAAGCAGGAAAAATGAGTAACCAAATGGATATGAGCAACTTTGAGAGGGACAAAATGTGATGCCTAAATAGGCATGTGATGGCTGTGATAGCTAGGCAAGCTGGCGCATGTTCTTGTGGGGTATTCCAGATATGCAGTAGTTATGTGCAACACTGACAAAAGTTGGGCTACAGCCATGTGTGCAAAACAATGCTTTCCGCCATTCAACCACCCTAGGAAAAAGCATGCATACAGGTTTTATATATATATATATATATATATATATATATATATGAGATGGTTATTACCTAACGCCGGTGTTTACCAGCGTTACCTTACGCTGGTGTTTTCCCTTTGTTCTGCTCTCCTGTAAGCAGGTTCACTGTTAGGTTGACAAGTAATAGATCCCTGAGATGCTGGTCTTCCAGTCCACAGTACTACTATGTACTATAAGGATTTAAAGTAGATCAATATTTGGATTAAATGTTGTTTTAGAAATTGTATCTACTTTAATTATATTAGATTCTCCGGTCTGTAATGTTTGAGGGGTTTTCATGTTCAGAAGTAATAAGAAGCAATAGTTAACAGAGTTCTTAGAATGGTATTTTGAAATGAGTTTATATTGTGAGCAATCCACAGACAGGTGAACTTGGCAGCAGTCTGGGTTGCATGCTTTCGCTGTCACAATGTTTTATTTCTAATCTAGGTGAAGAAAACTTGGAAAGTATTCAACAATTTGTGAGCATTAACTCTCACTCTGCATAGTGTTTTGTTCCAGCCATAAAACTTTAATTTGTTTCTATAGTTTGGTGTAAATGTACAAGATTTAGATGGTGAAATTCCACTAAACTGAACATTTTTTGTTCCATGAAGATCAATTTATGGATCCACTCCTGCTTTTGGAGTACAAATGTTTTGTATTAAAACCTACTGACCTTTACTGAATGTAGTTATCTTCTCGAAAAAAGTTATATAAGTGAGAATATGTGAAATATATATTTTTATACTAAAAATGTCTTCTTAGTTAATGATCACTGGTTACCAGACTTACTACAGATTAAATATAGACTATTCGTTAATCTTTAACAAGCGTAGTGGTCCCCTGCATCCATGTTCCCATCCCTTTATATAGAAACTGCAGATCTGATCTGACTTGCCATTTAGCAACAGCCCAGAACTAGGTTCATCTTTCCATCATATAGCTGTCCTATTTTGGAAATATGATTGGCAGCTTGGAATGGCAGTGCTTACATCCGCGTGAGACAGGGTTTATTTCTTAGACATCCGGGATCCAAGTGCACCAAGCCCCATAGACTAGTCAACAACACAGGAACAGAGGAAATGGGAAGAACTTTCTAGATGATTGATCAAATTTAAATATTACAACATCCTCAATTTCAAGTTAAATCTTAAAGTTGATGAGTAAATGGTGGAAGGGAAGAGAAAACACTTTCTTCCCTAAAATGCTTGTAGAAAAGAAAATATAGCATGTAGTCATCTCTCTACAGATTCTTTCATAACCAAAGCCCTTTTATTTATGTAGTCATGACTCAATGGGCCAGACCGTATTAAAGTTGTCTAAAACTGGAGTTGGACTATCATTGGAAAGCCTGAGTAATAAAGGAAGATCAAGGGTTGAAAATATTTGCCAATTAATAGTACGTGATTTTTAAAAAAATTATTTCAGGTTTGCTGTATCATCCAGGTTCTCCCATGATAGTCTATCTACTCCAGTTATGGAGGGCTTTAATAAATCAGGCTTATTGACTAAATGAGTCTAATTAAGACTAGGTTCAGAGTGTGCTTCACTGCTTTCTACCAGCCTTAACAAACCTAAAGACAAATGGTTATGGTTAAAATTGCCTTTTACAGGTATTTGCCTGCAGTGTGCTTGTGGTATGTTTTTTTTTTCTTTACAACACATGGAGTATTTCAGGTCAGTGTGCTGCTCCACCTGCTTCCTTATAACCTTTTCACATTGTGTTAGAAAACTGCACAACTTAATAACCACACCTGAATACCCACAATGAATGCCTATGACCTTGGAGTGGTCACGCAGGTGTGCAATGCCAATCTGAACATAGCTTTATTATGCTAGTGAGGTGAAGTACAGTACTCTGGATTCTAATTACTGCATCTGATGGCTTGCACTCTAATCAGTTTAGTTTGGCAGATTGTAATGTCAGTGTCTCTGAATAATTATTATTATTAAACAGGATTTATATAGCGCCAACATATTACGAAGCGCTGTACATCTGAGGTTGCAAGTGACAGACAGATACAGACAGTGACACAGGAAGAGGAGCCTATCTAATCAAAAGCATGTAAAATGTTAAAAAAATCATATGTTGAATACTATCACTTCATGAAATACACTATCAGAATTCAATATTTTTCCTGAAAGCAGTCCTTTTAACATTAAATCACGGGTAAGGCTTATCTTCTGATATTGCTTGCACATGATTTAGGTTCAGTTCTCAGCAAGTGACCTCAGTTTACACTTAAGGCTGATGGTTTGTCATGTGAATAGAAGATGACTGTTTGTTGTACTCTACTGTTGTCACATTTGGTATGATTAAAATATTGTTTTGAAAACAATTATAAAATGCTGATAAACAAGTTTGTATAATAAAATATTACAGTCTATAATCACTGTACCTACTGAATGATAGTGTATTGTAAGCTAGTGAGATGTGACCCCTAGTGGACATTTCAGCACATTCCTAGCATGTTGCTATGCTACTACCCATCTCATAGTTTGTTTTCTCTATGATAAAAATGACTGTGTTGTAAAAACCTAACTGTGCCTCTTATAGTCACACAAATACTATATATATATATATATATATATATATATATTTGCCCATCAGTATGCTTTAGGTCTCATACATTAAAGTGGACCTCATTGTATGGAATACTCATTACCGATGTCAGTATGCAGATATGAGATATGAGAATATTGAGTTGTATACTCATTCTGGGTCACTGATACTGAAGGAATTAATAGCAAAGGAACAGAACACCAACCAGGCAAGAAATATTTTTTAGAAGCAGGTAAAAAAATGGCAGTGTACAATATCTAATATTTTTAATATTATTAATAAACAGTATAGCACCAACATATTACACAGCGCTGAACATTAATGACAGACAGATACAGGCAGTGACACAGGAGAAGGAGAGGACCCTGTCCCGAAGCGCTTCCAATCTAGGAGGTGGGGAAGTAGCACACAATAGGAGGGGGTATGGGGAATGGTGGTAAGTAGTGAGGGTTTTAAGAGACAGAAGAAGATGGGTAGGCAAGTTGGAAAAAAATGGGTTATGAGTGCTCTTTTATATGAGCATAAAGTAGGAGCAAGCCGAATAGGATGAGGAAGACCATTCCAGAGAGTCGGGGCAGCTCTAGAAAAGTCTTGGAGCCATGTGTGTGATGAGGTTATGAGTGAGGAAGTCATTAGTAGGTCATTGGAGGAGCTGAGAGAGCGGCCGGGGGAGTACTTTTTTTTTACCAGATCAGAAAGATAAGTGGGGCAAGAGCTGTGTAGGGATTTTAAGGCAAAGCATAGGAGCTTGAATTTGATTCTAAGATGAAATGAAGCCAAGTAAGAGATCTACAAAGAGATTCAGCGGAAGAGGAGCGGTGGGAAGGATGGATGAGTCTGGCTGCAGCATTTATAATAGATTGTAGAGGAGAGAGTCGGGTTAGTGGAACACCCAAGAGGAGAATGTTACAGTAGTCCGGGTGAGAGATGATAAGAGTGTGTACAAGGAGTTTAGTCTTTTAGTCTGCTTTAATGAGCACTTTATTATTTTATCATCCAGCAGATTGCTTTTACTTAGACCTCAATTATTCATAAAAACTGATAATAGAGCAATGATAATGAACACAGTTCTGTAACTTCTAGCAATCAGTAACACTAAAAATCTAATTCTGTTTGGTTGCCTAATATATTCTGATGCATTGAATAGTTACAACTTCTGGGAGGATGTTAGCACTCTTGTCTTCCATTTGATTGGTAGAAATAATAAATAAATATGTACTTAGTTGTTCCTTGCATTAAATTTCTGACTGCATTGGCTGACAAATATAGTAATTAAAGCATAACACCAAAAAAAAAATCAAAGGCATTTGGAAAACAAGACATATTTTCCAGCAGAGTATAAAGTAATGGGGTTATTTACTAAACTGCAAATCCTGTTTGACTTTGTTTTTGTTGTTTTATCACATGATAATTTACAGTACTTATAAAAATTGTTCAGTTCACATGCAAAAGAATTGTTTATTAAATAATATCATATATATCTTCCTCACTACTGATGCAGTGGCACTTTTCCTTTTCATGACAATACAAACACAGGAGTGTTTTCTGGCATTGTCTGAGAGATAAAAAAAAATACTGGAGCTTGGGAACCATTTCACTCTGGATTGACATTTCTCATGTTGCCGATTTGTGGAAACCCGGCCTTCCCTTCGGGCAGCAATAATAAATAATTTCTGCAACTATCTTTCACTGGTCATGATTGAGCCATGCTTTATATGTACCTGGGGAAATTCACTTCACTTCCTTTTCAGACCCATTCAAATACAATTCCTGGAGAGCAGCTGAGCTATTACATTTCCTGTGCTCCCTTTCCTTCCTAATTTTACATTTTTACAGTATTCTAATTTCTCATCACAGCATTTTGCACTTACCTTTTTTTAAACCTGGGAGCGGGACATGGGTGGAGCTTTCACCCCACTAGAGAGAAATAGGATGCTGTGTTCTCACATTGCTGCTGTATTACTTCTGGGATACTAGAGCAATATAGCAAAGGTTGTTGGAACACACTATCCCTGCAGGTCTGACTTTCTTCTTACCATATCACAACACTATGCCTTCAAAGATATATCCTAATTCAGTACTCACAGTAGACACTTAGAGAATGCAGCCAGATCATGTTTTCCTTTGTAATATAGAGGTTTCTCACTGTCAGTCTTTGAGGAAAGTGAATGAGACCCTTTAATCTGGCTGTGACCCCATATATCCTGGCTGACCTCTCCAGCCTCACTCTCACCTCTCCAACTTGACTATGACTCTTTTATTGTGGCTGTGACCCCTTGATCCTGGCTGTGACCTCTCCAATGTGTCCTTATTCTGAATTGAACCCTCTATCCTGGCTTTGAACCTTCCAATCTGGTTATGACCCTTCTATCCGACTGACCTCTGCAACCTAACTTTGACCTCCCCATCTTGACTGTGACCCCTTCATCTTAGCTGTGACATCTCCAAACTGGTTGTGACCTCTCCAATATGGCTGGAGCCCTGCATCCTGTATATGATCCCTCTGTGACCTCTTCATCTTGGTTGTGAACTTGCTATTCTGTCTGTGACCTCTCCATCTTGGATGACCTCTCCAGCCTGGTTGTAGGGTTGTGATCTTTCCAACCCTGCTGACACGTCCATCTTGGTTGTGACTGCTCAATCCTGACTGGTCCTTCCATCCTGATTGAATTCTTGTTACATTCTAGAGCACAATGAAAACTGCAGGTTCCACGTTTGTATGTAAGAAAATATGCCATTCATCATAAAACAAGCAGAGAAAGTTGTGTACAGGAAAAAGCAGCATCTCTAGTTATACAGATCAGATCAAGGACACAGCATGATCCCATCACATATACCGGTAGTATCACACAAGTTTTATTGTGACTTGCTATATACTATTTTCTAACTAACAGTACCTGTGCATAGAGGATGTTGTAAGATCTTTACATTTATTGGCTTCTCGAATGTCTCCATTACCTGGCTCCCTAGATAGCAGCTGTGGAACTTTAAAAATCAATTTACATTTAGAAGTCAAATCTGTGATGCCTGTTTACAGAAAAGACACAGAAATCACTGGAAATCTCATTGAACCAATAGAGAGTTGCAAGAGGTAGGAGGACAGGTCAGCCCTTTAAAACCTGGCATGTAAAAGTGGCCTGGTTTATGGACTACACAATAGCTGGTGAGAGTAATTAATGTAGGCTGGCTAGGTTAGTCACTATACCAAGTTACTGCTTTCAGCTTTGCTGTGAGGAGAACATGGCAATAAATCCTATAGAGCTTTGTTAGTGTTATTTTATCCCAGTGGCTTTGAAACTGTCTGCTAAATTTAAATCATTACACAGAATACAAAACCTTAAATGTTCTATTGTTTGAAAAAGTAAAAGACGAAATACCATCCATGCAAGTAAAAAAAATAGTGAGAAGTGGGGGTTCAGTTTTAAAGGCCCTTTACTTTCCTTAAAGCTTCAACAATAACTATATCCTGCCACAGATGATGTCATTATTTTAGTATATAACATTTTGTTTTCCATTCCATTCCATTCCAAGCTTTATCTTGCTCCTGCCCCATTTCTCTTCTTTGTACAAAGTTATACATACTCTACTTTTATGTATGCCTATTAGAAATCTAAAACTCTACTTTATGACTTACCATCATTACACTCCATTTCCTGTTGTATTTTTCACCTTGCACATTTTATTCACTTCAAAAATGGCTAATATAAAAGGGATGAACAAAGAAAACTTTTAGGCAACACTTTACACCTTTTATGAGAAAATTGATTTTTCATACCACAGGCTCTAATGGTTTACTTGGCTTTATATTTTCAGTCACAATAGCCTTGCCATCAATTGGAGACTGGTTTCTTTATTTCTGCAACTTTACCGAAATGTAAATATAATTTAGCGTGTCTTCATTAAATTAGAACATAAAGTAGATTCAGCACTGCATTTCTGAATGGGTTACATTTCAGTTTCAACATCCTAATTAAATAAGATGTACAGAGAAGGATAGGTCTTTCCTGAAAAAAACATTTAGAAACTTTACAAAAAGAGTGATGTTAGTTTATGCTGGAGAATAGATTATGCATTCTTAGCAACAAATGATTTTTCTTCTAATGTGTATTTTATGTTTTTTAGTATATATTAGGGTATATTATAAAGTGGAACTAAACCTTTTAAAAACATTTTAAAAACAATTGCAATCAGGCAAATCCTATATTGCAGAAGTGATGTCTCTTCTGCAATAAACTAATCTGCCTGATCACAATTTTTTAATTGCACTTACCTGTGCTCCCCCTTGTTTCAAAACTTGCCATCTTGATTGGCTGGGCTGGTATGATAAAACTCTAGTGCACGAACATGGAAGTTCATTAAGTCCCGTAATCAGCAAGGGAAGCCAGGATGTGCCGGGTATCCTGGTATCCTTTACTTAGCTTTACTTACTTATTTTAGTGATTTTGTTATTTATATATTTTTTAATATTATCCTAATTTAAAACAATATCCCGAGTTTTAGATTGGAGTTTTTATGCTTTAACAATGGCAACAAAGAAACAACAGCATGCAAATATGGGCTGCACATTTGCATTTTTCTGCTTGAAATTATAAGCATGTGTTACAATGTCCTCGGGTCACATTTAAATGGATGCTTAAATAGTGGAGTCATTGCTAAAAATGGATTTGCCATTACCTTGACGAGGACAAACAGATTTAATATGCAGGTGTGCACCAGCAACCTCCTACGCTTATTGATATTTATAACTTAGCAAAGGAAGATTATTTGCTTTTTATTATGAAACAAGCATTACAATAATCAGATTATTATGTTTGTTATATTTAAATAAAGGTAATTACCAAACTAAAAATGCAGCTAAAATACAGGAAAATCTTCTGTTCTATATGCTTATGCTCAGTGTTTTAATACATATTTTTATTAACTTGCAATATGCCTCAAGCTTTGCTAGGGAATTGACTCTTCAGAAAGTGTTAGTTCTCTACACAATACCCTCCCGTCTTGCACATCACAGCCCTCTGCTCTTTTGGGAGTTTGTAAATACTATCTGTGCTGACCCAGCTCATCACCCTCTCTTCTTTCCTACATAACCCTATATGCAGTAGTCAGGGGAGGGTATAGGGAATGATTATAATGTAATTTAATGATTTTGTGATTGACAGCTGAGGCTGTTTACATCCTATCTAAGATTGCAACGTTCAGCAACAATCAGTCACAGTGTTTTTAGATATCTGCTAAGAAAGCTTTTGCAGGTAAAAAGTATGTCTAAATAAATATACCTGTTAATGGGAGGATTGTTGATAAACTGAGGCAATTTAACATTTTCCCCATAAGTAGGAATGAACAACAAAACCAGGAGAAGCAGAACATTCTTAGGTTACTCAGTTAGGACGGTAAATCATTCTGAGTATATCTGGAATATGTGTAGTGGGTTTTTGTTTAGTGGATCACGATTAGCGAGATTCGATAAAAAATGTGTATTTGGCTTGGATCAGTCTAGAAGGTTTTATCCCATCAGAATGCTCTATTGACTATGGAACTTTACCCTTTAATCAATGAACCATGGAGTATTTTGAAGAGATCTTCTACCTCACATACCATAGTCAGTGTAAAAGATATCTGTAAAGTATTTTATTCGTTATAGTATTTTATTTTAAGCGGTGTCAAACCGTTTTCCCCCAGGATCTAATTGTCCCATTGATTTTGCTTTAAATATTGA
>NC_092858.1:68005946-68056647 GCF_032062135.1 Pyxicephalus adspersus | reverse complement strand
GCATGAATTCTGTTAAGACCTTGACAAAATTAGGTATCTTAAGAGGAAGAATAGCGATATTGTAGATGTTTCAAGTGTCAAATCTGACCAAGCTACCTAGCATGATGTTAATATATATGTTTGGTTAATCATATGATTTATCTCAAATTATTCTTGATGAAGTAAATTTTGAGGTCTGTGGGTCCCTTTGGAGATAACCAGATCAGTGTACAATAACTAATTGCTTTGATACGTAAATTTATATATGTATTAATGTGATTTTTTTTGGTTTCTTTAAATACATTTTTCTTTCGTTATATACTTTACTGTGATTTAAAATGACAGTCCTTTTGTAATTCTCTATATTCAGAATTTTATACATTTAGTGCTATTTTATGTACATAATGCAGTAACAACAAAATGTCAAAGTCATTTTGAAAGTTAGAATTGCAAGCACCAGGACAAACACAACAATTCTGTAGATCTTGAAATAAACCTATAAGCATTAAC
The DNA here is from genome assembly GCF_032062135.1 of Pyxicephalus adspersus. NCBI lineage: Eukaryota > Metazoa > Chordata > Amphibia > Anura > Pyxicephalidae > Pyxicephalus > Pyxicephalus adspersus. The sequence continues at coordinate 68,056,158 of NC_092858.1, read as the reverse complement.
ATAGATTCAATCTGCAGGTCAATACTGTCCATTACCTAATCTGATGGCTATGGTGTTTTCTAAAATGTGCTGAAAGTCAATATAATTAATGCCCTAGTTAGTTACTGCAGGTGTAAGCCGGTAAGATCTGAATATATATTTGAAAAATGCTACTGCTTAAATAAACCGTATACCTAAGATTTTATTTTGTATAGCAGAACTACTAAACATCCTTCCAAGTTCACAAAGCTCTGTTCCAGAAACTGAATTACCCTTTTAGATGTAACAAATTGTTATGAGTTACTCCATTTAGGCAGACAGAGGTTAGGCAGACCCACTGACTGTGGACAGTGCTTTTTGATGAGAAGTATGACATACAGCCATTTGTGTAAAACCAGCCTTTCCTTACAGGGTGTGTTTTAAAGGATAATTACATGGTTTTAATACTATGGAAATATGTGAGAATATTTGGAAATACCATGAAAAAACAAGGTCTTTGAACATTCATTATAGGCATTGGTGTGCTATCACTGGCCACTTTATTAGATACACCATGCTAGTTCTGGGTTGGAACTGGTGTATTATTTGTTGCATTGATTCAGCAAGGATGCTGGGAATATTCCCGAGGGATTTAGGTCCATATTAATGTGATAGCATATCAAAGTTGCTTCAGATTTGCAGGCTGCACATCCATAATGTGAATCTCCCATTCCATCACATCCCAAATGTGCCCTATTAGATTGAGATTTGGTGACCGTGGAGGACATTTGAGTACAGTGAACTCATTGTCATGTTCAAGTAACCAGTTTGAGATTATGCGAGTTTTGTTATCTTGCTAGAAGTAGCTATCAGAACAAAAATACACTGCGGTCAGAAAGAGAGAGACATGGTAAGCAACAATGCTAAGGTAAGCTGTGGTATTTAAATAGTGATCATTTGGCACTTAGGGTCCCAAAGAGTTCCAAGAAAATATCCCCACCACCATTGCAAACTTTCAACTCTACAGTCTGAATATTACTTTAAAAATTGAGACTTATAAGACCAAGCAATGCTTTTCCTAACTTCTCTTTTCCAATTTTGTGACTTTGGGTGCTTGTTCATTGTTGACAGGAGGGGCATTTCCTTCAAGCTTTGAACTATTGTCCTGTTAGGAGATGCTTATCTGTCTAGCGATCTTGTGCTGTGCATCATCGCAGTATCAAACATTGTTTATTCTGTCCAGTGATTTGCAGCAGCAAGGAGAACTAATAAAATCGCAGCAGCCCTTGCTTCCTAGCTGTGCAGCCTGATGTATTTTATCAGCATCCCCAGCACACACTCTGAGGCTGTGCACAGCTGAAGGGGATGTTAGAGAAAGAATAATTACTGACTTTATGCTGCACTGTCATTGGCTGCTGGGACTTTATACCCTCTCTGCTCCTGGTCACCATTGCCTGTTGTGGCATTAAGCTAGGCTGACTTGCTGCTGGTGTGTATTCCTATGACTTACTGTTGCTGCCGGTTTCCGATCCTATGAATTTATGCTGCCTGGATCGACCTTTTGCCTGTGACCCAGACTCTGCTTGTGTCTTGCCCTTATGTACCTCTTTTGGTGGATGGATTACCCATATTTGACCTTTGCTCTGTATACTTGACTTATCTCTGTTGAAATGGTACTGGTTTATCTGTGGGCTCCTGGTCCTCTGCCACTCCTTCTGCAGACACCATTCCTTGAACACTAAGTCCTGGGTGCAACCCTCTGAGCGGGGGCTTGCTTTAGGTGAATACTGCAATGTTAGATTGGGGGACTGGTGTCTGGTGAGTACTTTTGCTGGTCCAGGGCCTTGCATGTGGCTTTAAAGATGCTCTTTTGCATACTCTTTTTGTAATATGTGTTTTTTTTAAGTTACTGTTGCCTTTCTCGTCTAGACCCGGTCTGGCCATTCTCCTTTAACCTGTGGAACCAATAAGGCATTGTACCCAGATAAGTGCCACTCACTGGTTAGTTTCCCTTTTTAGCCCATTCTCTGTAAACCCTAGAGATGGCTGTGTGTGAAAATACCAGCAAATCAGCAGTTTTTGAAATGCTCAAATTAACCTGCCTGGCAACAACAACCATGCCAAATTCAAAATAATCTAAATCACCTTTCATCCACAAGTGTACCTAATAAAGTGTGAACAAGTGTACCTAATAAAGTGTCCCTGTATGTATATATATGTTTGTTTGTATGTTTGTGTATATATATACAGAGATATTTATTAATTATACATATGCACACACCATATATGTTATGTTCATTTGAAGTAAATAATGATAGCAATAACATTTTTTTCTTGCTGTGGCAGTTTATGTGCTTCAGTTTCTCATTCTGGAGGCCTCATTTATAGTGTAAGAATGAAGGGATATATTATAAAATTCATTCTTTTTACAGTGGAATAGTATGTCACTTCTGTGACATTTAATCAATAGGTAACTTTACTAGATTGGTTGTTAAAAGATTTATAGGGATGAACTGCCAGTGATATGTATAAAGCATGTGACAGAGTGCACTAGAAAGATTTTTGTGGATAGCTCCTCATAAGCAATTATACATTGGCTACTTGCCACGGACCTACATTCATTTCTACCTATAAAGTAACTTGTCAGGATAGAAATATGGAAGAAACCTTTGCTGGCCTGTTTCTACACTGCTTAGTAAGTCAATGATCTAGAAGAAGCATGTACCCATCAGATGTGCAACAACAAGTCTACAATAATAAGTTGGTAGTCAGGTAGAGCAGGTAAGAAGCAGAGAGTAATGAAAAGTTGTCGGTAATTCAATTGACAAAGGTCAGTTCACAAGCTGTTAGGAGAGGATGCATTGCAACCGTAGCAGTAACAAAAGTTAGTCACTGGAACGGGCACAATAATCTGGCAAATAGGAAATGCAAGACATGGCTAAAATAGGAAGCCAAAGGGAGGAGCAGGGAGTTCACCAGAACACTGAGTATCAGTGAAGGTTGACTGAGAGATCAGACATGGAGCTATCCAGCACTCAGATAGCTTAGTGCTTTGAGCTTCTGCCAGACACAGAAGTGGCCCTGGGCTCAGACTAACAGTACCAGTATGTCCGCTGTATGTCTGGTTTGAGTGGAAATCCCAAATTGATTTCTACTGTTAGTCCAGGAGCATGAACATTCGCCTCTGGTTCCCAAGAACTTTCTTCAGGACCATATCCTTCCCATTGAACACATTTTAACCACAAAATTCTCCTTCACCTTGTACATTAACAGGTAGTGGAGGTGTAAGAACTCTCCCAGTAGAAGTATTTTCATGAAATGGTTTGAGTAGAGAAACATGGAAAACAGAATGAATCTTCATACTGGCAGGAAGTTATAAATTATAAATCACTGTCCCAGAAACATATAGTCCAACTTGGAACATGGAATATGTGTTTTAGATTTTTGGTAGACAGTCATACCTTGTCACCAATAATGAAGGTAGGGAGACTCTCTGGCAACAGGGTTTTTCTTTAGTAATTTGAATTATTTCAGATTAAGGCTATTATTCTGTTTGTTACAGCAGAAGTTGGAGTTGAGATAAGAAGGTTGGGAATGAAGACTGGACAAATAGGCTTTGAGAGGTGGGACGGTGCTAAGATTTGCAAAGTAGTCCACTCAATCACCTTGAGTGTTGTTTTTTTTTTTTTAATAGAGCCCAAAATGTATGTATCTGGTTCTAAAAGAAGTCTTCCATTCACTTCATTAATGAATGCTTACAAGGTTATATGCCCCTAATTTAGTAGATATTTTCGCTGAGCTCAGTATATCTAGCAGTTCAGGATTTATTAGGGAGTGGATAATGTTTTTTCACTTACAGCAATCTGATATAGTAAATGCATAGAAGTATGGAAGGTAGATTCTTTTTTTTGACAAAGAACAGGGGTGCCCCTGCAGGAGATGTGGAGTGTCTTATAAACCATTTTTTTAATGTTCATCCAGAAATAAGATATTTTATTTCAGGCTTTGACAGATTATAAATGTGATATAATAGTATTTTCACCCCTTTACCCCTATCTGCAACAATACAATAATTGGAAGTGAAAATTACAGTCTGTGCCCTCCAACTGAAGCATTGTGAGTTGAAAACAAAGGAATTCCCAGAATGACTGAAAATTTGGGTGATGCAATTACCTAAAAGCTGACAGTCCCACAATGGTCTGGCTCAGTTTGAAGTTCAAAAGAGACAGTCTCGTGGGTGAGTTTGAAAGGAATAACAAATGAGGCACAGTTCCCTTTATTCCCAGTTTTCCTAGTACCTCTTTTCAAAAAGTCTTTGGTCAATTTGGATACATAATTGAATGAAAGTCTCAAGGTCATTAGGTCTCTTTACCCTAGCATGCTTATCTTTAACTTGTTCAAAAAGCCCTCAGAGGGTGGTATCTGCAACCCAACATCCAAATTTATCTGAATATTCAGCCACAGAGCAAAATATTTGGGGGTAAACATCTTCCCATAAATGTGGTGGGATTTTTCAGGCCTCAAAATATCACAAAAAAATTAAAATTTTATTGTAATTTTTTTTAATTATAATTTCATAAATACATCATGTACATAGTATGTAAGAAAAAACGTAAGACAAGGGGGTGTTTATGGCAAAAACTAGGAATTTAGTAGTTTGTATAGTATAGTGACATACAACAAACACTTGATCTTCAACAGATCAGGAAATAATACATTGTCATCAAAATGTGGCCCAGTAGGGAACTAGACATTAATAATCATTCAGTAATGGACGCAAAATGAAAGCAACATAAAGAACTGATTGCATACGTGGACCCGTAAGTACCCGACGCGTTTTGTCAATTAAAGGCTTCCTCAGGGGTAGTTGTAAACACGGGATACATTCTAAATCTGTCATAAACATAATACATTATTTACCATATGCACAGAGTAATACATGTAATACATTAAAAAATGATCTACATATGTGATCACTTCTTTATGTTGCTTCAATTTTGCATCCATTATTGCCAGATGATTAATGTCTAGCTCTTTGCAATTAATTAATCAGCATCTGATTACTCTGCACAATAATCTAAAAACAATGTAAATTGCCATTACAAAAATAAAAGCCACAAATTTTGTAAAACATTTGTGTCACTGTCAAAAATTTTGGCTGATACTGTATATAATCCACTTACATTTTGGATTATGAAAGATAAATTATTAGAACTCAGTAAGTGTATACAAGAATACACATGAATGACAATTGCCTACACATTCTAGTCCCTCTAATTGTTAAAGGTGGACAACATTTATGTCACTGCCAAAAGTTTTGGAAATAATGTAGAATCATACACTAAAGCACTCTTTTATAAACGGAATAAAAAAGTATTCAATGTTGCAGAGAACCAGAATATTAACAAAATAATGAGCCTGAGGCCAAAATATACCTAAAAAAAGATCCATATGTTTAGAAATGAAATCATTAATAAATAATGTCATTCTATAAAGACTATTAGAGTAGCATGAGATAGGAAAATAATGGCCCTTAATAAAGAAGCAAGACAACACGTGCCTGATTTATTAAACCTCTCCACGGCTGCGAAGGATACACTTTCATTAGTGAAACTGGGTAATCCAGCAAACTTGGAATTGATCAGGTCCAGGATTTAAAACATTTGTTAGCAAATGACTTTTAAGAAATGAATTCCAGGTTTTCTGAATCACCAAGCTTCACCAATGAAAATGTATTCTCTCCAGTATTGGAAAGCTTTGATAAATAAAAAAAATGAAAAATGAAACTTTATAGCCAGGTACAGCAGCATACAGATACAAATACTTGATTGCTGTGTTATTAGGTACCTTTGACAAGGGTTTTGGCGAAGCAGCATGGACCACAGTTTGGTGTGTGAAACATCTAAAACGTTCTGTCATCAAGTTATTTTTAATGTTCTTTTCACATGTTTGCTTTTATTTTTTTGTTTTTATTGTATTACATTCAAAGATTTTTAGATTGGCCACTGCCAACATTCAGCCTTCCTGCACAATAACAGTTGAGATATCAGCTATATAAGGACTGCATTATTTAGTGAAATAACTGTCTCATGGGAAATATTTTTAAAGCAGTGAATTTGACATTCACTTAAACATTCCCTGGTCTTCCAGGTTCTTGTGTTTCAATTGCAAAAATTGATTCTCCACCAGGGAATGATTGAGTGAATGGCAGATTTTCTGCTTTATGAATAGATTTTTCATTAAGATAAAGAGCAGTAAACTAGTTGGTAGGTTGTAATGAGCACAGGCAACTTATTCCATGTTCAGTACATATTTATGAGTACAAATTTTACAGGTAAACATGGCTCTTAAAACAAAAAGACTTTGTATTGGACCAATAGGTGATGTGTTCTGATTTGCAGATTTGACACTGTATTTCTTCAAAGTTAGGGACCATGTGGTAGATATGAGGAATCTGTATTGAGCTTCCTATTGGTTAGCCCAGGGGTGGGCAACCTTTTTTGTTCACGTGCCACAATCTAAAAAAAAAGTTTGACAGAGGGGCCGGGCCGATGGGAGAGTAGGCGGGGTTATGCCATCATGAATTTCCACTGAACGTGATGTCATGATGGCATAACCCCGCCCACTCTCCCATTGCAGGCTCTTAGCTTGCGATCGGAGAGTGGGCGGGCTGTGTCACTGTATACAACCCAGTCTCCCATCGCAGGCTCAGATCCAAGGGACGTGTTCTGCAGTTCTGGCCAGTGCGCCCCCCCAACAGGGTCCTTCTCCTCACCCTGCTGGGGGTGGCACCGGCCAGAGCCGCGGACCACCCAAAGGGCCAGTAAAACATCCCTATTGGGCCGTATACGGCTCGCTGGCCATAGTTTGCCCATACCTGGGTTAGTCTGTGTGAATGATACCCTAGATTGTAAAAAAATTAAGAATAGAATAATTTTACTTTAACTTTTATCTGCATTTTAACAATATATATATCTCATATTGTGAATTTGTACTAAATAGGATGGCTCCAGATACACAAAATATAATAATGTTATACTTATATAATAATATTTATTATTAATAATTATTTTGTCAGACAGTACTTGAACTTCTGTGTTACACAGCCCTGTAGAAATGGCTATACCTATATTTATACTTCTGCAAAATGTTAAACGTTAAAGAAAAATACAAAATTAAGATGAAATTTTATCTTGTGCCGAACAAGCTTATGAAAGTAAAAATGACGCACATGTCAACCCCTAGAGTCAGCACGTTATAGATTCTCACTGTGCTGTATAGTGGGATAATAAAGCACACATCACATTCTTTTCCTTTTATAATGATACTGGAATCATCAAACTCAATAGAGGATGAATTCTCCAGTATGTTACAAGTAACTCATAGAAGAAGATCACATGAGCTCATGTGATGATCTGACAGTCCTGGCTTAGAATCGCTAGTTCTATTTTTGCAATTCAGCAATGACTTGCACTAATAGGCACTATTTTCATTTTTCCCCAGGTGAAGTGATTGTTTTCAACAAGTATAAATATAGATAGGTCCCATGACTTCTTTTTCTGTGTGTTTGAGTGATATCCGCATTTACTCATTGGAGAGCATTGACCCTGATTTTTTTTCAATAGTTTCCCCTAAACCTTTAATGTGCTGCTTTATGAGCTAGATAAAGGCTAACAGGATTTTTCTTTTACTTAAAAGAGTTTTCTTAAATTAAAACATTTGCTATTGTAAATGGAATACTTGCATTTTGTGTGTACAGTTTTTTTTCGAACCAATAAAATAATTTTACTACCTACCTATGAGTTGAAATGGGTAAACCAAAAAAAATGGTTTACAAGGATCACTCATCTCTAAATACAATTCTAGGTGATAACAACACAAATGATGTTGTCTTCTGCTGGAGCTGGATTTTTCCATCCATTCATTAGATAACTCTGGCTGCCATCATAAAATTTTATAATTAAAAGTTGTGACATTGCCCTAATGTTTGTTTTACTGATACTGTAAATGGGGAAACAAATTGTAATCTTAAGATTATGCATAGGAAAACCTAGAGAACACCAAATTGAAGAGTTGACTATGTTTTTGAGGAACAATGAGGTAAGCTATGAAGATGATGGGGTATGAAGAATAAAATGGGGCCTGATTTATGAAATCTCTCCAAGGCTGAAGAAGATACACTTTCATCAGCAAATTACTGAAATCCTTTCCAGGTTCACTGGTGAAAGTGTATCTTCTCCAGCCTGGGAGAGCTTTCATAAATCAGGCCCATGGTGTCAATGTATTACTTCTTCTGGCCTTCTAAGAGATGTGATAATTTCCAGCAACCAAAAATCAAGAGGACAAGAAGTAGTTAAGTATAATAAAAAAAATGGAGAAATGCTGTTGATGTAATTGAAAGATGTAATGATAATTTAAAATATTAATGACTTAATAAAAATTGGAAATCTGTTAAAGAAAAAAACACAAGAGAAAAATGTGAGAATGTAAAAAAAAAAATAACCTATAATAAAAATACAGCAAACAACCTGATGGATCAGTACTTGTCTACAAAAAAATAAAACAGGACAAAAAGGTAACATAAGAAGAACAGAGAATATTAAAAAATGGAATCAAGCAAAGCCGCAAAGGGAGGAAACAGTCATGTCTGCTTTACTGAAATGTGAACAAGTATAGGCAGTATGCACAAGTAAAGAGAAGACTTTTAAACGATAAGTTAACCAGGTTGGCAAAGCAATGGACTTTAACATGCAAAGAAAATATCTGATGTTCAAAAAAATGATGCTACAGTTGAACCATCTGATGGAGTAATCAGATGTAATGAAGGTTGTATCAGATGTAATGAAAGTAATGAAGACAAAAATATCCCATTCGAAGAGACAACCAGACTACCAGAGAAAAGCTAAAGATAAACTTTTTTTTCTGAAAGTCCATTACCTAATAAAAAGATATAAATAGAAGAAATGCTGCCAGTTGAATGGCATACATGGGCTCTGTGCCAACACTTCGTAAAGGAGACCCCTATAGTAGAAACTATGGAAGAATATCCTGAAATACCCATAAGCCGGGTAAAGGGTCAACAGGGATTCATGGCAGATCAACTATTTTCTTTGAGACAAAAGAAATTTTATAATAAAATAAAATTACATCATCTGCCATATGCCAGTATTTTATGAAAGCAGTTGTTCTAAAGTAAGGGAGGGGAGCTCTGATATAAAGCTCAAGCTCAAATCTGCATGATGTGTACACTTGGCTTCAGGAGCTTTTAGTATGTACAGGATTGGTGCCTGCTTTAAAAGATTTGCACATGATGCTTTTTATATAAAAGGTTTACTATAAGACACCTAAATCCAAATCCCACATTCCTTGAAATCATATTGGTAGATTGTGTTATTAGTTTTACTTTTACATATAACCCTTTTCAAAACTATTTCCTCTGATATATATTTTGGCTGAGATTTGTCTGATCCATAAAGTAAACCCTAACTGAATGACTTTGGTTTGCCTATAGCAGTGTGTATCATAAAAACCGCAATTCTACCTTTCTTACATTTTATTGCATTCCAGTGCTGTGATCTCCATTTTTTTTGCAGACACTTCCTGGATTTTTACTACGGTAGCACTGCTGCATGTTGCTCATGGTAGATTTCTATCACAACAATAAACTTATTTGCACAAAGATCATTAGCATCACTGCTTAAAGCATACATCACAATATGACCATGTTGGAGAGCAATAAAATTCCACAGGCATGTAGTGTAATCACCCAGGAAGTCCCTCAATATGTGTCTTCATAGCAGTATTGATATTATATGGATGTGTTGTACATACACAAATCAGTTAGGCAGTATGGTTTGCTTTCACCAGCGGAAATCCACACAAACACGGGGAAAACCCGCAAACTCCAAGCAGATTCGAACCTGGGAACCTAGTGCTGCAAAGGACAAGATGCAAACCTCTGAGCCACCGTGTGCAATTTTCAAGTAAATGTATTCTTCCTAATACCTGCAGGTATTTTGCAAACACTTTTATGGAACTAAACTGAACTGTATAAGAAGTTTCCATTTTGATTATTTTTATATGCAAGAAAAAAAGAAAAAGATTTTGGTGTTTTTGCAAGGCTCAGTAAATACTTGGCTTCTCATCTGCAGCTTTTTCCAAACAATCATAACTCATAAATTATTATGAACATTCTTGTTTAGAAGATTTATGCGTGGTGCCAGCATGTACCGGGCATAATTGAAAGCGAATCCTATTACAGTGCCAAGTTTTGTTATAAATGATATAGTATGGCTTCTCAGTTTTCACTTAAACACAATAGAGAGCACAGAAACTGCAGTTTGGGCAAAGTACTAATATATTACTGTCTGACTGGACTAGGTTGGAAATAAGTGCTGATTACATGCAAACATTAAAGGTCTGCAGCAATGCATTTTACCAAGTGTGTAAGCAAATACAGCTTGTTCCGTTTAAAAAGCAAATACATTTCAATGACAGAATATCAGCATCTGTAGTAAAATGCAATTCAAGTGCTCTACATTGGCAGTATAGTTGAAAAAAATGTATAACAGGTTTAATGTTTGTTCACCAACCATAACGGGATTGGAGGTGCCACACAGGTCCCAGTTTAGGGTTGTAAAATACTTAGTGTAATACCAGACTGCTTTTCTTATACTAATAATGTATTTCATCTCTATTTATGCATAGGAAAATAAAACATGACAGAAAAAGCTTTTACCTACAATCTGTTTATCTAATGCAACATTGCTAACAGAACTATGGTTTTATAAAAAAATACCGTTTAACTGGCCTAAGTTCTGTTGACTATGCTTGTTATGGCAGAGATCGTTAAGTTTAGGCACTGCAACTGTATTACTAGTAAAAAAAGATCGAGTTTAATATAAAATTTATTTTTTAACTTTCAAAACCTAAGGTGATACTGAAACCTTTGGGGCTTACTTGGTTGAGGATGATCAATGGTTAGGTAAAAGTTAGCAGCATATACACGCTAGATTTTTGTCATTGGAAACAATCCTTCAGGATTTTTTCCAATGACTAAAAGATAGATGAACAAGGTTGTACCTACAGGAACGTTCTGCTCTATGGAGAGGGGAGAATGAGTAAGCGGCACCCTGCTGCCCTCCCTTCACTTCTATTGCGGTTGTTCACCTTCTGTTGTTCATAGATTTGCCAGGACGAATCTGTGATTAATGTCATATGACCTCATGCACACATGTCAGATTCTCATCCAAGACGAACCTGACAGCTCATTTCAAGACGTGTTTACATAGAGTGAGGCTATGTACACTCATCAGATGATTCTTTCCCGATACAGTTGGGCTCATCTCAGGTGAGTATCAAACATGTGTACAGAGGTTGCCTCTTGTTGTTCATGGAATTATCCTGATGGATCTATGAATAACAGACAATGAACAACATGTTGAATACATTTTGCAATAGTCATTTTAGATCAGCCTTTCTCTAAATTTGTTTTACCTTTTTACATGAGGAAGCCTTGAAATAACTTTCAGGTCTTCAGGGGCCCTGCTATAATTACTATATTTACAATTCACAGTACATTAGTGAGGTGGCCAGTGGGAAACATATAATCCTTACAGATAGCCATAAAGATAATTGATGACCTAAAAAGCACAGATTGAGAATCTGAGTGCCAAGTGAATAAACCCACCAAAAGACAGGGTAAGAAAAAAAACACAAACATCTCAGATGTGCAATACTTTGTCATTAATGTAGGATAGCATCAAGACCTTGGGAAAGACTTGTAAACAACTTCCCCTTACAAAACTCTCTATATCAAATAATTGAGGGTAGATAATGTTAGTAGAACATCAAGCTCTAAAAAAAACAGTATAACCATGCATCCAGCTCATACTAACCTCCTAATATTCCTTCCTACACCACAACACAGCACTCGCCGTTTTCTTGTAGGGCCATAAACAATAATACATGTTTCACATATTTTCTAACCCTTTCTTTAAAAATAAAAGTTTGAATGATATTACTCTTGAATGTAATTTTTTACTGTATGTGGAAATGATTATACATATATTATGTATGTGGAAATCCTTTTTAGGTATTAGGTATCATTAGGCACTAAGAATAAGGTCTTGCTTCTAAAACTTAAAACAAAACTAAACCGAAAACAAAAAAATTTCAAATAGGTCCCTCGATGGCGCTGGTCCTTCCCATTCCTCTTTATCCCAGCGCCACCATCCTGATTCTTCTGTTCTGTCTTACCTACTGCGTAGGTGCAAGATCGGGTGACACTGAGCTTGCTTGAGATGGGCAACTCTTTTACTTAATAGAAAGAATGCCCCTTCTGCACATGTGTTTTAGGGTGTTGCACCTAAAAAAAATAAAAAATAAAAAAGATTTTCTGTGTACATATAAAAGGTTGTTCACCCTTTTAATGTAAAGTGAAAATGTTGAGTTTGAATATGCTTTATTCTTGTACAAGACCCAAACTTCTTTTAAATGGTATTTCTAACAGTGCTGCTATGAATGGTCACCTATTTGTTGTTCTAAAAAGCAGCCAAAAGCAATCATAGAAGAAGCCTGCAAATTCTCTGTTCTTGAATCTGATATGGAGCAGACATATTTGGCACAGATAGGAAATGGTGATTTTGATGTATGTGCTTGGTTTTTTTTGAAAGCTCATTCCATCTCTGTTAGTACTAAGAAATAGTTCTGATATTTATGGGAGGATTGATTTGGAAGTCCAGAAACAGATTAACCTGTTGATATTTGGCATGTAGGCAAATCCCAAAGTGTCTTTTTTTCCTTTCATTTCAAACACTGGGAAACATAAACCTTCCATGTACAATTTGTTAATGTTAACTTAAATCGTTTAAGGAAATGATTCATCAAATTGACTTGCAAACATGAATGATTTTTGGATTTCAGATCCAAAACATCTTTAAAGCGTACCTAAACTCAGAAATGTCACCATACATAACCTTTTTATGTAAAGTAAAAAATCTGTTTTTTTTTTTTTTAAGTGCAACACCCTTTTATAAAATAAAAAAAGGGTCCAGTACCGCTCCCTAATTCTCGACCGCCTAGGCGATTGAGAATGAATGGGAGTGCAAAGCCAAGGCTCTTGGGTGCTCCTTTTGGATCAAACAGAAAACTTTGCTGATCTCACACATGCACAGTGAGCTTGGCAAATTCCTTTCCACCCTACGTCACCCAATCTTACGCCTGGGTTGAGTGATGTAGAATGAAGAACCAGGAAGAAGAGCAGAAGATGGCCTCACCCGCCCTGGGACAAATGTCGAGACGATGTAGCACCTGATGCAGAACACCCCCAGGGCGATTGGACTGCACTGTGAGATTGAAGGTAAGTGTTTTGTTTTTTTTCCTTTTTCAGTTTAGTTCCTCTTTAAGTCTGTCTGCCATTGCAGAGAATTGTGCAAGTATTATTGGGCTTTCATCAGTTAGCATCTACAGCTAATTGGCTTGCTTATTAAAACTTGAGGTTTTCAAGTAAAATATCTTATTGGCAAGTAGAAAATGCTGCTTCACTGTGTGTTGTTACTCTACACATATTTCCTGATGATTAAAACTCGCCTAATGTACAGAATGTAACATTCTATGTCCATTATTCTATCTTTTTCTGGAAGATGTGCTGTGGGCTGTTAGCTTGAATCAGCCAATATGCTTTGTCATACATACAGCTCTGTTTGATCAGCTTGACTATAAAAAAAGAATCTTTTGTAATAAAATAATAACTGAGTTTTTAGAAAGACATAATCAATTTTAAAATGACAAATATTATTTATTCAAAATATCTAAAGTCATTTCAATTTACTCACATTACATGAAGTGGTTCAAGCAATTTCATCTCCATTTAATAATTTGAGGGTTCTAAATGCTTTTGCAAACATTGATTCTTTTAACTCTGCTGTAAAACGATTTCCAGTTTGCTTCTGAAATCTGAAATCAAATCACATACAAATATATGGTTTATATGCGGCTTCCTAAAGTTACACATTTTAGGAGCAAACATTTCCAAAAAACATTACGTTAAATAAGCCACGAGCATGTTGTAAGTAGAACTGTTAACCATCTTTGATAAATATGCTGCCAGTTAATATGGATGAACAAATGACTGGTGATCTTGGCAAAAATTAATTTTGCTAAGATATAATTAAATTTGTTCTTCATGAAACTCTGTTGTAATGAGACAATAATTTATCCATGCTTAGGTGAAATTAGCTAAAAAATTATTTACCTTATTTAAGTCCTGCTTTGCAGCTTTAAAGCTTTACTTTGCCCCAGGGGCTGGAGAGGATACACTTTCATCAGTGAAGGTGGGTGATCCAGAAAACCTGGACAAACAAATAGCAAAATAATTTTAGGAAATCCATTCCAGGTTTTCTGGATCAGCCTTGGAGCGCTTTTATGAATCAGGCCCTAAATAAAAAGCCCATCTCTATCAAATATTTAGGAACTCCCCTACAGAGGTCCATATATACTGTACATGACCCTATGAAAGGTTTATCTCTATTCACCTCTATATATGTTAAATATAGAAGGTTCACATTTTTTACAGCAACATAATTGTGTCTGTAAATATGGTAGACTTTGTTCCTCAGTATATTTGTCAACAACAATGCAAGAAATGTTTCCGCAAGAACATGTCAAGCTTAATTAAAAGAAACTTTCCTAACCCTCAGTAGCCATTTAAAACAATTTCCATCAATTAAAGAACTATCAAAATCCATGGATCAAGGTTTACCTACCCCTTTGACACAAACAGATTTTATTAAAATGGAGATATTTTGTTAAAATGTGGGGGAGTTCATTTCTTACAGTATTTATTAGGAGCTATGCTTCCATTCTTCATAGTAACTTTTGTTTACAATGCACATATTTTACGTTTATGTTTAAAATCTGCTGCCACGCATATAAAAACATCATGTACACTATTCAATGTATACAGTAATTGCAGGCGGCATTTTTATTGCGGTGAAAGTAAAGGGATTAGAGAGACAGTTTTAATGCCTGGCTAATTATTTGTAATCATTAAAGGTTTTTGATACTGTGCATCTGGCGGTGCTCCAAGTACCCAGTCATTCTTTCTCTTATATGTATTAAGCAGTTTAATGAGGTTGGCACTTGCTTACATAAAAAAGGTGTGGAAAGAGTCCTTTGAATTTATGCAGGCTTTCTTTTCTTACTCATTTTACAAAAAAAATAGACAAGAAAAAAGGCATTTTATATATAAAAAATGCATTTACTTAAAAACAACCATTTATATTCATACATGAATCCTATAACTTGAAATAAAGAAATCACATATGGCATTAGATTGCTTCTGACAGCATACTTTTCTTAGTTTGGAAATTTGACAGTTTTTCCAAAACCAAATTTATTAAAAAAAAATTGAAATAAACATATTTTAATTTAGAATAAACCATGCAAATTAGTCCTGATATGTTCTTTGTTATTACACACATACAAATTATATTTACTTTTATCCTTGTATAATTTACCAATAACATTATATTACTGTTTTTTTTATTTTATTTTTTTTTATTTCCACAGACTGACTATTGTAAAAGGATGTATTTTTATTCTACGTGATACAGTGATTATTTTACATTTATATTTTCATTAGTGTTTATTTTTACACATGCTTCTCTTTTGACCTATTGTATTTCCTCAGCATAAAAAAACAAACTTTCTATCTTTTGTGTAAAAAAAAAAAATCTTTCATACAGTTGGATATAAAATGGACAGAAACATCAGATGGTTTCAATAATCGCTGAGAAGGACTTTTCTTTCCTGTCCAATTACTGTACACTACAGGGGGTCTCACAGTGTTAATCAAGTTGAATTGAATAGTTTTGAGCAAGGTTACATAAGACAAGACATATGTAGTGGAATCATGAGGCATCGCAGAGGAAGCTGATATGGGGGCATTTTACTTACAACATATCTATATGTTACACATAAAATATATTAGTTTGAGAGACAGTAATTTCCTTTGATCCTCTAGTCCATGATACCCTCTTTTTCTGTACAAAATAAAAAGAAATGTTCCATTTAAAATGTATGCCCTGGGACAGAAGTCATGTGGTCTACAAGGGTATTCCCCTCTCGGTGGGAAGTGACGAGGAGGAGGGGGTTCCGGACGCAGTGAGAAAAAAGTCATCAGCCGGCAAACAAATACGTCACGTAGTCGCCGCGTTCTGAGACACCGCAAATTCAGAAAAGCTGACTAAGAATTCAATATGGAGTCTGATCTAGCAAAACAGATTCATTTTGATTATGAAATTCAGAGTTTCACCAGGAAAAAGGACAGAAAAGCACCTTTGTACACCAGACAATAATTGCTATTATAAACATCTTTTACTATTATAAATATATTACTTTATTATTACATTTACACCTAAACATACTTATCTAAATGTATCAATGTAATTGTTAGATCAATTGTTAGAACAATCAATTGTTAGAAATAAATAATTAATATACACACATACATGTGTTTAGAATTTTGTATAGGGCCCACATACCATCTTTGTACTAGGGCCTGGATTTTCTGTCGGTGGCCCTGGTGGCTAGTGATCCTGCCTTTGCAGAACTAGGTGTCATGATAAAATCTCAGCAAGGATCTTATCTGCAAGGGGTTTGTATGTTCTCCCCGTGTTTGCATGGGTTCTTCTGGGTACTTCGGTTTCCTCCCAAATCCAAAAAACAAGCAGTTAGGTTAATTGGATATCCCTAAAAAACGTCCTTAGACTGTGTAATGCATATGACTATACAATGGACATTAGATTGTGAGCCCCTTTGAGGGACAGTTAGTGATATGACTATCAACTTTGTAAATCACTGTGTAATATGCTTCAATTTTAGGACAAGAGACAATCCAACCTGGCCAGTGCTGTTTATTTCAGTTCTATTTGAATAGAGATTGTTGTACAAGTGTATCTTCTCATTCCTAAAAATTACATCATTCCTACTTTTATACTTGAGGGTCACTGCTATAACTTCTAGCTATTGGCTGAGGTCAACCAACAGAATAAATGTACTTTTAATAAATTATTAATTTTAGCCTATTGGAAAAGAGGGCTAAAGTAACCAAAAGCAAAAAAAAAAATGGTTTTACACAGAGTTGCATGGCAGGATTATTAGAAAGTTGTGACAAAAGTAAGAGGAATGGGGTTGGTTTATAATGAAAAACACATAGGACCTTGGAAGGTGGGTGGGAAGATATAACAAGGGTGCCGATGTTGCTAAACTGAACAATCTACAAATCATAAATAATGTTATGTTGTGACAAAGGATTACCAGTGTGTATGAACCCCATCATTCAGTTTAGGTGTCCATAAAATAGATATTAGATTCTTCTGGTCCTGCTCTTTTTGGTCCTATCAGGAGAAGATCTAATGCCAATGGGCAGATCACAGTGTGCCACAGGAGCCACAAAACTGGGAAAAGAAGAGTGGCTTTGTGAACCTGGTCATCACTTTCATTAGCAACAGAGACATTTCTAGGGGCAAGGAATAAGGTAAGTATTCTTCTTCTTCATTAGACTAACAGAGCAGTAGTTTATTAATATATATAGAGGGCACCCTAATGATTTTTTCTTAAAGCCTACCTGAGTTCAGCTTAAATTGGTTTTGAAAGTATTTAAGTAAACCTAGTCAGGGGATAGTGGTTTAGCAGCTGTAGTTGGTTTATTTTTTCCTATATTTTTAAAAGTAGGTGATGCAAATGAATCATGAAAAACATTTATAAATGTTTTTCAAATACATTTTTGAATCACTAAATACATTTTTATTGGAAGAATATAAACATATATATGGAAGACATATAAAGAAAGGGAAAGCATCCAAATGGAATCATGTTTATATCTGACTTTAATTAAGCTTTACCAATTGGTTTTGTTGCCCACTTTGAAATAATTTATAAGCTCCATAAGACAGGGCAGAGACATATTGTTGACAGGGTTGAGACATCATGTTGATAAGTATTGTGTAATGTTTTTAATTAGCTTACAGCATATTTAAAAATGATCCACCTACATGCTCATCTGACAGCATTGTAACTTATTTTTAACAACATGGAAATAGAACACCTGATGCAAAAAGTGCCTGTCTGACCTTGTTCCAAACATGTTGAAACTACTAAAAAAAATTCTTGATGCATTATGTAACTGCTGATCCATTTGTTAGTTCCCAGCAGTATCCAGAGGTACTGTGATGTGACTGTCTATACAATGCCATCAGATAAGAAAGAGGAAAGAATGCTTGGATCTTCATATACACATCAGCATTACAAAGCTCCCAGGATTTGCAAGTCAATGATAAGTGATCTTCTGAGATGTCATTTATTTTCACAAAATCTGTATTCATTGCTAAATGGAAAACTTTTCTAATCTGGGTTGTATCGCCATAGCACGCAGCTTTAATTTGCCTTAAAAGATGAAGAACTGAACCTTGCATTTTTACTGTCGCATTTGTTGCATTCACAGCATCCTATAGCAAAGAAGTGACAGTTGTCTCGAAGCTGTAAATTGACCATAATATAATGGATACTTCATGCTTGAAGTACACCATCCTTGAAGTACACCAGATACACCATCCTCTGAGACACTTATTAGGGCATGTATATATTTCTTCTTCATTTCAGTGTATGTTTAAATTTGAAAGTAATTGGATTTTACTAGCAACAGATTTTTGCAGCAAGTAAAGTTCTAAATTGAATTTATCATTGCAGTAAAAATGCAACACCCTAGAATAAAAATAAAGCGGTAATAACCACTGGAGAAATTTAATTAAAAAACGCAAATCATCTGGACAGAGGTAATAGACAAGCCTGTGAAATTGCTGTTGTGATACATTAGAACTAGAGAGGCAACAGCAATATTTTAATTAGTGAACTGATTATACACAGAAATAAAGTTTTGTGGAATTGTTCTGCAGTGTTCTGACCATAAATCATTATTGCCTGGATTTCTGCCTGGGAACATCCTTCTTCACTATAATCATGTCAATACTGTCTCTTAGAAGAGCTCCCAATATACTACCCCTAACATCATCATAGTGTAATACCTTAAAGGTTCTACGATGTTAGATTCTGTTATAGTATTGCAAAAAGGAGGAAACTGATAACCTAGTGTAAAATCTGAATCTAAAAAGATTTATACCTTGAATCCTCCAAGATAGCCTGGTCTTGAAAAGAACACCTTTAATCTGTTCGTACCATTGGATACCCAAGCATGGTGATTTGAGTTTTAAATTAAATTAGAATAATACTCAAACTCTACAAAGCCCACTGCAGTGCACCAGAATACATCCCACAATGGGGGACATTTGTTAGGTTTAATACAATTGTTGCCGTTGTAATTCTGCAGCACTGTAGTAAATGATGTTGTGCATGTTTGTCTTATTTAGCAGGCTGTCACATTGTGTGTGGTATTTATGTTGCAGATGCTTCAATCTGCTGTACCATGACTAGTAGAGCTGCTGCTGAGCAGGTAGCGAGAATGCGTCTTAAATTACAAGGATAATGTACAGTAGTATCTATCATCTAACATCCAAAAATTTAAAAGCAAAATCGTAGAAATTTTCACTATCATTGTGGTTAAGTAAAGATCAGATTTTAAAACTCCCAGACCAGAGCAGCAGGGTCCCCTTCTCCTTCTGTCATTGTTTGAATTTGTCTGTCATTTGCAACCCCTATTTAAAGTACAGCCCTATATGTTGGTGCTTTATGAATAGGGTTTATTATTAATAGTAATATTAAAAATAATTATAATAATACATATATTTTAATAGCTAGATTTAAACAACCCATCAGCATGAGGATAATTGTCCTGAAATGCACCTACACTGTTTGTCTAGAGCTGCAGACAGCTTGCATTTTAAGAGCTGACACATTAACTTCCAGCCTTGGCTAACAACCTGTGAGATATTGATTTATTGAAATAAAATAGAATAATGTGTTGCTATGCTTGCATGTGAGAAATGGATCTGGGGCTTCAAATGTGTATATATAATCACAGCTCCCCCTGTACTGTATGCCCTGTATCCTATTAAAAATAATGTTAGATGACCTTTGTTCAATGTAAATCAGTGCAGCAATGATAAGTACTAGTGTGGGCAATGCTTCTTTGCTTGTCATGCTCTATACCCAATGACCATAAGTCCCTGTTAGTAAGGAGGTATGAACCTGCTGGCTTCTATGACTTGCAGGGTTATAGGTTTAAGCCATGTCTGTATTACACAGAGCAGAAACACAGAAAACAAAACCATTCTCTGTTGCTCTTTTTTAGCTGGAGGTTTTTGCAGTGAGCAGAGATCTACAGTAATTATTGATTCTGAATAATCCAGTCTTTGAAATAACACACCAGGATAAAAGTTGTGCACATCAGAGCAGTCAACGAGCCATAAAAATCATGTTTAAATTATTGATTTACATCACTTCCTCAATATTCAGCTTGTCACTGAAATGCAATTCAGACAACCTGTCACATCTATCTTCAGAATCATCAAGGTTGGGAAAAATATGTGCAAACTTAACACCTCTGCTCCACCCTGCTGTATATTAAATTATGTTCTCAGAGACCAGAGCAGTGATTTTAGCTTACACACTATATAGAGCTGTACAGGTCTCTTAGGACAGCAACCCAGAAACTTTATATTACTTAATTTTGCTGCCTAAGGGTTACATAACAAAACTGATAACCACACTGTGCATTATCAGCTTGCTTTTTTTGTCATTGCTTGTATTAAGGTATGGAAAAATACACAAGTGGCAAACTACCAGCAGATCATGGCGAATGGCAACCATGGCAGATCATCTTGTGAAATTTCCTCTGGCAAGACCTAAAACAGCTATTTTTTGGAGAGTTCTGTTCAGTTTAATATGATAAGAATTATACCCCAACACAAAAATATTTGTATCTTTAAATATTAGCAAGAAAAATATTTTTATTGTGACTCTATTCCATTTGACAGAGAAGCGAACTTAAGGCGTACCTAAACTCAGAATTTTCACTTTACATAAAGGGCTAGACAACCCTTTGATTTTTGGCGATCAAGAATGAATGGGATTGCAGTGCCTTCAGGGATACCTACATCACGTATCCTGGGGGGCTCTTGGCTGCTCCAAGGTGCTCAGGCATGCCCAAAAGGGAAAAAAGAAAGTTTTTTTCCCATCTACATCACCCCATCCCATGCCGGCGTTGGGTGAAGCTGGAAGAACACAGAAGAAGAGAGAAGATGGCGGCACCTGGTGCTCCCTCTGTGCTGGCCCAAAGATGGATACCAGGACGACTCGGGACCCGATGGAATAAACCTCTCGACGGATCGACTGTTCTGCAGGATTGAAGGTAATTGCGCTTGTTTTGGGTAGTTTTGGGTTTACTTCATCTTTAACCACCTAGCCGTTAAGCCCGACCTTCGTACGGGCAAAAAAAATGGCTAGGATGGTTAAGCCCGTATTTTTGTCACATCCTTACCTCCATGGTCCCGCTGTGCACATCCAGCGTCGTTTTCCTATTCCAGCATCGTTTTCCTATTCCAGCATCGTCCTCCATCCATCGTCGTCCGTCGATCTCCCTCTCCAGCGTCGGGTGCCAGCGGGACCTTACCTGGTCTCGCTGATCGTCCACGTCCGTCTTCGTCCAGCGCCGGATGATCTCTGAAACGAGAAGCCGTCCGGCGGAGAAAAAAAATTTTTTTTTTTTACAAATTCAGTATCTCAAGTTGAAACTGTACTCAATCCCCTCTTCTTCTAAAAGTCTATATCCAACCTTTCAATGAGACAGCCTGCCAGCATTACTGAGTTTTCCCTTTGGAAATGTCAGGAAAGCTCTGCAAACAGGTGTCTTGATTTTAGTCCACAATAAATGTTTACTTATAAGAATAAAAAATCCAATTTTACCAATAGCCTAGTGTCTATAACGTATCATTTGTTTCAATAGTTTCCTTTGTTATTAACATTCCAGGAAATATAGTTCTTACACAATACCCTTTATTCTTCTCTATACAACATACACCAAGGCATGTTTTCCACGGATGGTTATAAATAAAATAATGACATCCATTCTATGCACTTCCTGTACCTTGTATACTGTTGTCATTTATAGGGTTGCCAGTGCATGTGGTATCTGTTTTTTAGAACAAACCACTGTACCCCTTACATGCCATGTACACTATTATTAAAGCAGGATAAACTATCCAGATGGCAGACTGAATATTCATATAGTTTAAAAGAGGTCCAAATAGACCATAACTCTTGTAAATGCTGACTTTTTAGCACAACATAGATTCACACCTTTTTGTTTTCAATAATCATATATTATAGGTTTAATGGTAAGCCTTAAAACATTATAGACTTTGAATTAGTACTTAGCAATGTGTCCATGCTTGACATACATACTAACCATCTTTTCTGTTTGGTAATAAATATGTCCTTACTGAATTGAATTCGGAATCCTATAATTTTGTGATTATTGGCTGTTGTATTTTTTTTCGCTACATCATTATTGGTCTGGCAGTGAGCTGTCCTGCTCGAATATCTATTTGTTTTTTCTTTCTGTTGTCACATACATGTATCCTTTAATTTTGATGTTCAGATTATCGAGTGGTAATTCACTAATGGCCTGGATTGTATATGCAATTCTGAAAATTACATAAACAGAATATCATGTTTGAAGAACAATGAACAGGGGATTTCATAATTCACTGACTCTAATCTAACATGTCTAGAGACAGTGATAAATGAAACTCCTTGCTTATGGCCATGGGATATTCTTTTTATTGTTTTATTATGTGATAACTATCTCTTCTAAAGATGTTCTGTTCCTCCAAGATTTGCAATAAATTACGTTTTGGACAGCATAAAAGCCAATCCAACAAGGTCAACTGATATTCTCTATGCACTTGTTAGGAACTGATGCTGATGTAAGCAGTAATTGAATGTTTTCACAAAATTATGGGTGAATATGTCAAAATGAACACGGTCTTGACAAAACGTTTAGTACTTAGGAGGACATTGCAAATTGGTCTACTTGTACAACTTAATTTGTGGTGCTTTATCTTTGAATAAGAATTAAAGGGCATGACTTGAAATAAAATATATGACTTACTAATGGAGTTTAGGCTGTTTTCCTAGCGATGAACAAAATTTTATTTTACTTAGCTTGGTGAATTAGATGAAGCTCAGCCAACTCAGATAGCCATCTAATCATCTGGATGTTTCTTTTTAAATTTCCTTGTACATGACTAGGTATTCTTTGCAATGCGAATATTCATCTCATTCACCATGCGAATAGTCCCTTGCCAAGTAGGAAGCCAATTTATGGTATTGTGGTATATAAATTGCTATGGTAAATAACAGGCTATGTTCCAGGTAAACCTATTGTTAATATGTTTATTTCTATGTATGTTCTAATGTCAGAGGTAACATAGCTTAGAGTAGGACTGTTTGATGTAGAGGTGGCATGCAGCCTGAATGTTTATTTGTAAATGAATAATACCCCTTTTATGACTCAAAACATATATCACTGGTCCTCTTTGCTGATATCCCACACCAAGATATTGCAACTTCCTTATGATTTAATTTTTTTAAGCAGACCTTAGGCCCGTTGTGACATACTAAGCAGAGGAAATGCCCAAACACATGCCCTGATTTTTTTGATGTGCGTTATGTAAATGGACACTATAGACAAGAGGCAACCTATAAAGAAGATGTGTTTTTACTGAATGTACATTAGGTTTGAGTTTGAAAATCATAAGAATTTGAAATAAAATGTTTGGTGAAATAGGGAAGAAACAGAACCTTTTTTTATAATGCAGAGCAAGTCCAGGTATGCTGAATCCTAATTTTATTGTGTGGATGGGCATCTAGGATCTCCTAATATAGGCAGACTGTAAAAGTTGGATTCAGTGCTGGTAACCTGCAGTGAAAAAAGTTTTCTTTTCCTAGTCATTCCTTTCTGAAATAGTATTGTGGGTACTGGTGGTGTAGAGGATTATACTGTGAATGACTGTAGTGCCTACATTGTAGTTATTGAGTCTGTTCATTACCTTTATATTAAAAGTACACTCAAGTCAAAAAGACAAGTTCGTATTTGCAGATGATAAACAATTATATCTATGCTTCAATGCAGGTCTACAGGAGCCATCAATAGGAATGTCAAAAATTTCCTTGAAATTCCGATGGGTCCGCAAAATTTCGGCGAATCGATTTCCAGGAAATCATTACAGGAGAATTCCCAGGGCTGCATTCATTTATGCAGCCCTGGGAATCCTCCTGTGTGCGATCCCCGTTTGAGCGTCATCAGGATTTTCCTTTCCTCAGCCAATCAGAGAGCACTGGAGGTTTTGAATGGGGATTGAATTGTCCCCATTTAACCTCCAGTGCCGGGGATCGCACACTGACCTGATCAATGAATGCTCGCTTATCCTTAGTCATCAACATTCATCAGTCTGGAGACATTCAAAACTGGGTAAACTTTTACCTGAATTAAGGCTGACCAAGGCTGGCAAAACTGAGGTGTTGGTTGTTAGGGGTCTGCATGTGATGGATAGAAAAGTTTCAAAAGTCAGCTCACTTCACCCCAAGCAATGGAGGAGATACTTTGCAGTACAGAAACTGTCTACAAAAATTTAAGGTGATACTTGATGGAAAGTTAACAAAAGTATCAGCTATTGTCAAATCTTTGGTCTTCCACATGTGCTCCCTGCAGCATGAGGGAAGCTTCAGTCCAAAGCCAATTCTCACATATTATCCAAGATTACAAACTCTCCACTGGTTACCTGTCATGTGAAGCATCAGTTTTATTATCTGTTGACTGACTGTGTACTCCTATATACACCTTCTGCACTGCAGATAATTCCAACTTGATTCCAAGGATCTACTATAAAACATGTGGGGTATTGGCTTCTCACATGTAACTCCAACTATATTAAATTCAACCTGTTTATTTAAAAGGCTTTATCCACGGACATCTTGAAAAAAATATCTTAGAACCTATATGTTTTCACAGACCTAGAATAATTCATAGTTATCACATTGAAACTATGGTAAAATATAATATGCTGTATTTAACACACATAGCATAAGAATATTCATGCTTTAGAACAAACATTTGGTATAGATTTTTCCAGATGTATTTAATACCGTATTTATTACTTCCACATTGGAATTGAACAGTTTCACTACAACAACCCAATTATTCTGGAAATGTGAACATCTTCATTAATGAATTTTTTGCTGAGCTGCTATATAAATTACATGCCACAAAGAGCATATCTCTGAATGAAAATGTTAAACATCTAGGTAAAACATTTCCGGACCTATCATTATTAGGTTAGGGAAAGATTCTGTGGCTACATCTTACAATATGGAGTCTTTTTAATGACTCAGTGTTGGTTTTAATTGAATTTTAGTATACCGCTTGAGTGCTATGTCTAGGGAAATAGACTGCAGAAGTTAACTTCTATTCACAACTTAATTGGAAAATGAAAATGCTATCATTGGATTAAACAATACACAGGCAGTATTTAAATACATTAAAATGAATAATGTAATATTTTGTGTCTCATCAAAGACCTTTTGCTGTGCATTGTAAATTGTCTTTGTGTACTCAGTTATTCATTCTTATCAAATTTATTTTAAATTACAATACTAAGTAATTATATTTTTAGGGTCCATCAATCTTTTTTTTTAATTTGAAGTTATGGATTCAGTGGGCCTGGTTTATTAAAGCTCTCAAAGGCTGGGGAGGATAAACTTTTATCAGTGAACCTGGGTGATCCAGCAAACCTGGGTTGGTTCTGGTCCAGGATTGAAAACATTTGCTACCAAATAGCAAAGTAATTTTAAGAAAGCTATTCCAGGTTTGCTGGATCACCCAGCTACACTGATGAAAGTGTCGGAGAGCTTTAAAAAATCAGGCCCAGTTTATGTATTTGCTTTAGTTTTTGATCTTAAAAATATTTCCATAGAATAGTATGCCTTTGGGTGGCCAAGCATGGAACCTAGGTTCAAGGTGGCAATAGATAAAATTTTCACCAATCCTTCTGAAACAAATGATGAAATGGTTTCTATGAAAAGCCCATATAATTAGTACCCCTAATAGGTTCTAGGTACATTCCCCATATGACAGAGCTGAGTGTCCAAGCAGGCAGCCACTGGGCATTATTGAATTGCTGCTTTCCTCTTTTCTCTTTTCCATTTTCTCTTTTTCTTTTCCCTTTACGATATACCTTGTTGAACTTTAGACATACATATGTGTAAATTTATGTCTTACATAGACATACTTTATATTGCTTTTTCCTAAGCTATTGCCATTGGCATTGTTATTTATTTGAATTTTGATTTTTCTTTTGTTATGTTTTATTTACTTTATAATGATCTCAACTACTTCTCCCACTAATGCTATTTATGATAGCACATTTCCAGCCTTGAAATACCTTTTTGAAATACCTGACATACAAGTAAGAGAAAACTGTATGAAGTATGGCCTTAATCCACTCCAGATTAATGTATTATTGTTGTATCAAGTGTTGCATATCTTCTGGCTGCAATCATGGGTGATTTACTCACACTAATTTGTGGTGAGATATTTTCATGGAGGTTTTAGTACACAAAACAATTTTAAACTTAGGAAGCTAAATGTAAAATGTTAGCGTTCCCATGTAAATGTATGACAAGTAGAGTGACATTACTATTGCTTGTAAAAATGAATTCATCAAAAGAGAGGATGCATTGTCACCTCAACTTACATGATCACTGAATATACCTTTTGTTGATTTAAAATATTATCTTGACTCTCTAAAATATAATGTTTAAAGTGGAACTAAACCTTCCAAATTAAAGCAAGTCCTTTATTGCAGAAGGGACGGACAATATCCCTTCAATAAAAAAAGTCTATTTACCTGATTGCAATTTTTGAATACGCTCACCTGTACTTCCTCCATTGTGGGTGCCACCTTATATACCCAGTCCTTCTAGTTGTTGGGTCTTTGACCATCTTGATTGGCCAAACTAAAGTGGCAAAACTCCTGCACATGTGTACAAGAGTTCATACATTCTCAGCAACTTTATCTTACTCTTTGCTGCATTCTGTGTATTTCAAGAGGAAGATTCCAAACAGGTAGTTTGCTTAATAGGTATTGCTTTACCTGTGGGCTCCCGGTTCTCTGCTAGCCCTTCCCTAGACACCATCCCTTGCCCACTAAGTCCTGGGGGAAGCCATGTGCTGGGAAATGCAACCAGTATCCCGAGGCTGTGCGGGGGCTTGCTATAGGTGAAGAGTGTGGTGTTAGATTGGGGGACTGGTGTCTGGCGAGTACTGTTGCTGGACCAGGGCCTTACACCCACCCTTTTCACTGGCATTGGTTTTCTTTTCTTTTATACACCATATTACTTTTTCAGATTATGCTCCAATTTTTAAAAATTTAAATTTCACCATTCTGAACATTTGTTCTGTAACTGGAAACATTTGGTCTGGAAATCGAAACCTAATGAGTAATTATTGCAAAACATTCAAAAGTTGTTGCCAAGACAGGAAACATTTTTCACCACACATGCGACTCAAATCTTCTCTCTTTATTTGAGGAGGTCCAGCACCTTTTTTTGGAGACTCCCAAGTACCAAAGAGACACATCAGGCTCTAACCTCCTCTAAATCTAGAAATGCACCTGGCTTAGCACCTGGCACCTTAGCCTCCCATATTACAAAGAGCTTTCCCCTATTCTCTTTCCACTTTTTATTAACAGACTATAATGCTATAGCAGATGGCTATTAGACTTAGACTCCCCCAGAGCACAAATTTCTTTGATTCGGAAATAAGAAAAAGACCTCACTTTGTGTTCTCCCTACTGCCTGATTTTACTTCTAAACTGTAATCTGAAATTATCTGCAAAAATCCTTGTGCCTAGACTTGTAACGTATATGGCTTAGCTGATCCACTTAGATCCGGTGGGTTTTTTGCCTATGCGAAAATCTTGTGATAACACCATACAAGCGATTAATTTGATTTATCTAGCACAATCTAGGGCTATTCCCACATTGATCCCCTGTATTGATGCTGAAAAGGCTTTCAACAAGATGAATTAAGATTTCCTCTACTCCATTCTGGTACATGTAGGTTTGCAGACCAATATGCTCTAATGGACAAATATATTCTAATGGTACCTGTGAAGGGTGCCCTTTATCCTCATTGGGGTTCAATTTAACTTTGGAGCTTTTGGTTGCGGCTTATGCTGATGTTTTATTGTTTTCCCTAAATAACCACAGATCTCTCAAATTTGGTAGAAGAGTTCAACTCTTTTCAATCTATTATAAAAAAAAATAATCTTTGCCCTTTAAGTGGACATTTTCTATTCATTATTTGGGGAATCCATTCTGCAGAATTTAGGAAGCTTTTTACCTTAAAATCACCCCTTCCTTTCTATTAAGTTACATGCTGACCTGGTGCAGTGTGTTATGCACAGAGAGACAGGACCACTAGGGGTCGCTGCGGCTTGGATGGAGGTGGTGTGAGCCCTGAGAAGGGCCAAGGCGCAAAGTCTAATCAGTAAGCAGGTCTTTTTCAGAGCCTCTGATGGTGAGGATGTTGCGCTGCTGGTTACTGTCAGGTTGCGGTCCTTGGGCACACCAAGTATGGCAAAACACGGTACCAAATCACAAAGCAGAAGGATAGTCAAGGAAGGCCGGGGTCGAGGCAGGCAGCAAGCAAGAGGGGTCAGGTCACACGCCAGTGGTAAATTTCCATGGATCCAGGAGACAGACACTATTGACACAGGGGCCACTGCGGGCACAAGGAACAAAGGAGACACTGGAAACAACAGGTGGCACAGGTGACTCAGGGATATCCACAGACAAACAGGGACACTGGAACAGCACAGAGGAAACACTGAATTAGCCAACAGGTGTACAGGAACTAGCTCATCAGAAGCAGGGGCTCGGCACCAATGGAGACAAGTTGCACGAACACTAAGTGCAGTGTGGGAGCTAGCTAAATAGCCAGGGATGGTTAAGAGGCTACTTTCTGATTGGCCACCGGATTTGACGGAATTGATGAAGCTTGGAAACAGAGGCACGCCCAGAGTCAGAACTGCCCACATGGGCAGGAGAGAGGCACCTGCCCTTTAGTGAGGAAGAGGTAAGTGTGACACAGTGGTCTTTGGGTAATTTTTCATGGTTTGGCAGATGCAACTTATCTAAAATGTAGGTTATGCCTAGATTTTTTTTTGTTCAGACACTACTAATTGCAATTCTAATTAGCTT
This sequence comes from Pyxicephalus adspersus, assembly GCF_032062135.1. Classification (NCBI taxonomy): domain Eukaryota; kingdom Metazoa; phylum Chordata; class Amphibia; order Anura; family Pyxicephalidae; genus Pyxicephalus; species Pyxicephalus adspersus. Next base: position 68,026,920 of record NC_092858.1, on the reverse strand, counting down.
TTTTCATGTAAATTATGGTTGATGTTTGGTGATTTTCTTTGGTTCAGATCTCTGGCACATATTCATGGCTATCTTCCTATTCTTCCAAAGGCAAAGGGAGTGTTGTTAGTTGGCCAGCTTCATTACTCTACTGTGGAAACCTAATGTGTGGAAACAAAAATGCATGCTATTCCAAAGAACCTAGTTTATTAGACAATGGCATATTCTGATTATATGTCCTTAATGCCACCTGAGTCCCCTCTGACTAAATTTTTGCCTTTTGTATTTGGTGATTGTTTTGTTTCCATTTTCTCTTGTAACCCCCTGCGTTTCCCCCAATTAGTACAAAATGTTGGTGACTATTCCATTTTTTTTTTTTTAGTTTTTGTGGAAATGTATTTGTGCATAATGATTTGTTTCATACCTCTATAGAAACTCTTTTGTTTAATTTCTGCCTACAATTGAAAAATGTTGTTCTATAGTTTTAACTGACTTTTTGACTGATTTTTCTCTGTTACTGTTTTCCCGTGTACCACATATATATATAATGTATGCATATTCCCATATGACCCATACTCCTCTCTTTATGCCCACTCTGTATATGCATAGCTGTTTAAGTTATGTACAGCACAAGATTCATACTAATTTGCCTTTTTTATTTTAGTGTGATTTCTCGCATTTATTGCTGCATATATAGTTTATTTATAGTACATTATAACCTAATGTTTCCAGTTTCTATCTCCAGTAAATTACCATTTTATTTCTATATTACCAACTGTGTACACTTCACATATTTTACAATATTCAGCTTTCTCATACTATTTACACTGTATAATATGGATAACTAGGACTGCTATGATGTGACCACCATTTGCCTTATTTAACACGTTTTTTGTGTCTTTCTGTCTTTTTATACATTGTCAATTCTTAAAGTATGTTTACAAATAAAGTTAGTTCCAGTTTTTTTAATTAGCATATTCTGTTTGTATATCCTTAACCAGAATGAGATGTCCACTCTGACAATTCCTAAACTTTTAATGCACAACATATGCAGTGGTCGTAGGTCACAGATAAATTCCATTTTTAATTTGTAAAATTTCATTTTGCCTATATGTACCATATGTATAAATAATATACTTTATTATAAGTACTTATTGCTGTATCTGCAATGGTGCCGAACCTTGGGAGGAGCTTTCTCAGTGGTGCCCTATGGCCCCTCTCTCCTACCCTTCCCACCTCTGTTCCACTATTTGTAAATATTTTGTTGACTTCTATGTTGGTTGTTTAGATATTTACTGTTAATACTTATTGAAACCTGTAATATGAAAATTACAAATGTTTGTTTAATATAGATCTGAAAACCCCTAGAAACTCCAAAATAAGTGGCTATATTCATGAAAGATGTAGAGACTGTGCTGCATAGGATCCCTTCAATTGTGAATGAATAATCTTTGACAATATTCCTGTAACTTGCTTCAGGAAGAAAAAAATTTGAAAAATAAAACTCAGTAATACCCTTTCAAACTCTTGGAGGTTTCAACAGAAAGTAAACCCATTCTTTATTTATTTAAATGCAATTGGTATACATGCGCTACACTGTGCTACAATATTACCAGTGCATGCCTGGTACATCTGATGGTGGCACTCATGCTATAACATGCTGGAGATATCTATTCTTTGATAAATATATATTCAGAGGAGAATTACTTGGCTTGGGCTTGAAGGGTGCCAGAAGATCTTCCACTTGGATCCTATAGAATGTTTGTTGTGGAAAATCGTTGTATTGTTTTGATATAACAAAATGATAACATATAAGGTGACAACTCACTGTACACCATGAGGCTATACTTTAAAACTTCCTAAACTTTGTGATTTGAACATGTATTATTGGTATTATCCTGATGTCACATAAACATGTTCCTCTGACATTAAATCCCACAGTACTTTAAAAAAGAATAAAGTCATGCATATTTTGGATCCTGTTTTTCAGTTAGGAACAAACAACATAATTAAAAATATAGTTTTGTAAGATCAAAGCAATTACAGCTAGCCATGTTACAGCAATCCATCTGCACTCATCTGCCAATATACATTAAGTCTGCCAAACAATTTTTGGCTCATTGCTTCCTGCATTTTGTAAATTCATTTAATTAGTTCCATTCCAATGGAGAAATTCTAATTCTGCGAGTCTTGAAATCAGGCATTACAGCTTCATTTTCACATAACTACGCCTTGCTTCTTAGGTTAAGCACCTTGCTATACATAAACCAGATATGTTACATGGAAAGCCCTGTTAACAGAAAAACACGCTAGATGAATGGATCAATTATTTAGGACAAGTGGCAGTTAGTGAGTCATTGACTTCTCCCCATGTGTATCTTCCTGTTGCTACAAAATGACAGTTGGGTGGCACACAGGCCAATTGGATTAATTTGTTTAATTGTAGGGGTGCATTCCATTCTATGAAAGATAATCAGAAACTATATGAGGATGTAAATATTTCATATTTGACAGATTTTCTGTTAATAAAAGTGGATAGCTTCTTAAAAACACGATTGCTTTGGTGGGGAAACAGTTGGGTAAGAGATAAGTCTAAGGATTAGGGCATTCAGGAAATGTTGTCAAGTATTTATGTTCAATCACAAAAAAGATACTTAACTGTAATGTAAATGTTATTATTGTATCTATGCAATAAAGAATATGTAAAAAAGAAATGTTCTGTATTATTAGATATGAACACTCATTGGCCAGCATGTTTTCCCAGAAGAAACAGATTTTACTGAATAGTGTGTAAGAATATCCTTCATGTACCTTCACTGTCAGAAGTAAAACTTTTCTTGAATATATAGTAGTCCATACTAATGTCATTTAAACAAACACCTTTTCTGTATGTAACCAGGTGTTCATACATACTATAACACTTTTAACAAACTTCATACAAGGATTTTGACTTTCTTGGTTGTACTTGCCCATATGGAGTCATGCACCTACAAATAACTAGCCTTGACCACCATCAAGGCAAAAACTGCTATGAAACTAAAAAGGAGAACCTTATTGGTAAACCCTGGGACGTAACAGGGATCAATATGTAAATCTGGCATCAAACATGGGGGCATCCTATTTGTGATTGATTTGTTATGTATATATTGCTGTTTGACCGATACATATTACACCATTTCTATGCGAAACAGTCCTAAAAAGCTAAGACCGAAAAAACACTTAGGTAAAATATATCATAGCTACCTTTTTTTAAAAAATTTGGATTACACAGACAGCCTGACCTTATCAATATGAAAATACTAATAGGATAAAATACTACCAATGGTGACCACAATGTGGAGGGATTTGTTGAGGGTGAAGGAGCTTTAAGTTAAAAGAAATTCTAAGAGAGATGTAAGGAGAGGAGGCTTGGTTTCCTTCTTAAATTTTCATATATAATTTCTCATAATTATTTTAAAGGCTGTGCTGAACCTGATCAGGTGGCTGATACAACTTTCCTATAAGTAATACTCTATTGAACCACATTTTCTGTATGCATGAGCAAAGATGGAACCTGTGGTTGGAAATACTTCTCTTATATTGCAAATGAGTGAGCAAGATGGGGTTTCAGACTAGTGCACTATAGCAAGTGAAAACTAAAGACCCAAGCTATTAGGCATTGTCTACAGGTATAAGCAAGAGTTACATTTTTTTTGTATAGAAAAATGTTGTTGTATGGCCACCTATATATTTATGAGTACATATATATATATATATATATATATATACAAATGCATAAATATATACAGTAAGTGGCCATACAACAACATTTTCTATACAAAATAATTTTAACTCTTGCTTTTAGCTGCTCATTATTTGCACCAGGTTAACTTCCTTGCGGAGTAAAATTCTTTTAGGTCGTTAAAAAGACATCACCAACAGGCAGGTGTACTGTAAAAGAAAGTAACTTTTCCTTTCATTGCATTACCTCCTGGTAAATAAAAAGAAGCCATTAATGACTTCATGTTCAGATTCCATTGAGAACCAAAGTTTTCTTCATTATAATGCAACACTGACGTTTTAAGCTCAGTGGGTCACAGTATGGATAATAGTGTACATACTAAGTGTATTCACACATTAGGTATGGGGTTCATCAAGTTAACAATGCAATGAAGTATTGCAGCATACTTCTTGTTTGCTTCAAGCATTACTAAACCTACATTATGCACTGCAGGATTCATTAACATTTCATAACCACAAATTATTTATTACATGGCTGGACATTTCTAACAAACTCCCCAAAAATATCTAAAACAGTACAAGACATTTTAAGAAATAGGATGCAAGTAAAAAACAAAAATATGCACATTTTTAAATTGATTGAAATTTAATAATTACACTAATTGACAATATGAGCATGAACTGTCGCTTTACAAGCAATGTTTCACAAATATTAGCTGTTTTCTTAAAACATGAGCCTGCACATAGGATTAGTAATATATATCTAAATCTTTTATTGACTATTACATGCTCATAATCTTTAAACCAAATTTTATTAACTAAAATATTTAGGTTTTTTATGGAACTGATGAGTCATATCTTTGATATGTTGTATTTGTTCACATATCACTTCACTTGGTTGCCTAATGTATAAGCAGTGAGTGTTCAACCATTGTTAGAGGTTTGACAAATTTGGTTTTAGCTGTGTAAGGGAATATCTGTACCCCATGGTTCTCTGACTCACAGTCTAAACAGGTACATTTGTGTGTATGTGAATAGGTGCTTTAAAGCAAAGAACCTCTAAAAATTAGGTAGTAAATCTTTCATATCATTTTTACTCTAGGCAACTAATTTCCCTCTATTGATCCACAAATCACAACTTTTCATTACTCTGTCTTTGGAAATAAGCACTGGGTGGTTCTGAAATGTTGTGAATAAGTCCATAGTATGTTGGATAGCAAGATATACCTACCTATTTCTTTATCATGTTTTTGTCTGTTTTATTAAAACCTCATGTTAAAGATGCAGTAAAGTAGATAATCTAGCATGGGTGATCTCACACCCCCTCCTCTTTCCCCTGTGCCTCTCAGATGTAGAGCTTCCAATATGCGGAAACCTTGAACAGGCTCCATTTTCTTTCACCTATGCTGAATCCCAAAGACATCCTAAAGCATTAGACAACAAGCAGTTTGAAGAATTAATTCAGCATTCTGTGTTGTGTCCTTTGATGGAGGACTCAAAACAACCAGAAAGAAAAGACAAGCACATTCCATTAATTAATATCCTATGCTTAATTTTGTTGAGGAGAAAAAATTGCATTTTATGTTGTCAGTCAATTACAACCCATGCCCGAAGAGGGGTCCAGAGCATGCAAAAAGAGAGGTGCCATCTTCTAGTGCTTACTGTGAGACTGAGTCCAGCCAACACGTGGTGAAGGGCAACGCATGGGGCAACAGAGTAGCAGATTATAGGGAGAGTGAATAAGTGGACGGAGTAGCAACATTCTGGGAGAAGGAGCAGGATTTCCAAAACCAACAATGGTGCCATAAGAGCGGCCATCAGTAAGAACAAATACATGGGCCATTCTTATCTGTCAACAGAAGACAGAGCAGCTGGCTTTCTCTGTTACCTCTTCTGCCACTGTATCCGCACCTCTTCTCATACTTCCCTTTCTATTCATGTCAAACAGGTAACTCATTGTATTTACATCACAAAGGAATTTATATTTTCCATTAGGTTAGACCTATGTCTTCTTGAATCTTTTTAATATGCCAGCAAACTACCTCAGCATTCATTCCTGCAACACTAGCATTTAATGGCTGCCCCCGCCATATATGATCATACAGCTGCCTTCGGAGATTTTGTGGCTTGTGGTATCTTTCAGTGACCAAAAACGTGTCTTTGTCAGTATATTATGATATCAGTAGCAGGGTGCAGCTGACCATAAATACATGGTCTGGAACAGCGGTCAACAACCTGGTGGTCCGCAAGAAAATTTTGGTTGTCCGGGGCTCTGTCCAGGGCCCCCCCGAGCGGGGTCAGGAGAAGGACCCCACTGGTGGGGCGTACCGGTCAGAGCCACAGACCATGTCCCCTGTACAAATCCCCGGCTCAGGGAAGTGGGCGGGCTGTGTCCCTGGCGAGGTTATGTCATGATGACATCACTACGGGGAAGGTTTCTCCCCCTTTGATTGACACTCGGCTCCCCATGCATGCGCGGTCTAAAGCCGGTAATTTTAGTGGTCCGTAGGACTTAAAAGGTGGGCGACCACTGGTCTAAAAATCATGAGCAGTGTTGATTTATATTGTTAACAGGACACAGACTGAATCTAGTAATAGGTGGGCAGCACTTGGTCTAAAATGAAAACATACAAAGTGTAATGCAAATGTTTTTAGGATTCAGAATAGTGACAAAAAAGTATTTTTACAACATTACACCTAGATTACACTCCCCTTGTACATCTTAACAAACTTTGTTATTGCTAAAATGATAACACACAAGACATAATTCAGTTTTTAGAGCGATTTAGAATAGTGACAGAATGTATTTTTAAAACATGTCACTTTTCTTTTTGTTTTGGTGATTCAGTACAGTAATGTTTAACAACATGCCAGCTTTTTCAATTTCCCGGTGTACAACTGTACAAACGTTGTTACTCAAAAATGAGCATGCAATATGTACTGCCATATGTTTCTTGGGATTTATAATGGTGGTAAAATTTTTTTTTACACATGTGCTACTAATAAGGAAAATATTTTCAGTTCAAAAACAGTGTTAAAATGGTCACATTATTGTCTTGTTCACTTGACTGTGATAGGTGAACAAATAATAACAGACCAGTACCATGCAGGATCCTGCTCTGCAAAGCAGTAGAAGAAAAGTGCAGCATCTTGGTTGCCACTACAGTCTCTCTCGTAGATGTAGTGATCAACTGAAAAATAGAATCTGCCTTCCTGCATTAAACTAAACAGTTCCCAGTCTCCACACAGATCCCTATTTTACCCACTCAGTGTCAATACAACTTTCAGAAAATAGCTGTATTGGCACTCTAACACCCAATGGTATACTCTATAAATTAGCAGCACAAAAGCCCTGACCTAGAGTAAAAAGATCCCATTAAAATGGCAGCTGGAGCACAGCACACCCCTATTTTTATAGTGTCAGGGCTGCTGCATATATTATATGATGCCGTTGTCCAATATGAAACCTTACAAAGTGCCAGCACCAAAGACAGTCCCTTGCTCATCCCCTGGTCACTTATTGGTGCACAGTGGCATGATGGGGGAGTCTGCACTGAAACCCCAGTTTTGGAGTGGTGATATTCTGCAAAATCACCAAAATCAAATTAACAATGTTTGGGTTAATTTCATGGTTGGCTTGAGCTCAAACAGTTTTAAAAAAATCCTTTAATTTTCTTTTTTAACAAAACCAGTTCCTGGATGTTTGTTTCATATGTGTACTGTACAATAATGAAATCATGTCTTTTTTTATTCACTGGGGAATTTTAGAACTGTGTGGAAAAAGATCACGTATAAGTTTATGGCTGGAACTTGAGAGTGAGGAATAAATAGAAAAGCAATTGCAGCACATCACTCTCTAAGGATTCTGTAACTGAGTTTAAAAGGTAAAATGGGAGAACTTATTAAATCCACATATTACCTGTGAGCAGCAAGTTCAACTTACGGATTACAGCCACCATATGTATGACGACTTACATTGCCTCCTGACTTTATAAGACACTTTATGTTCTTTCCCTGGCTTTTAAAAAGTTCAGAATTATCTGGAAATATATTTTGTTGTGATGTGTTTGTGATACACAAAATGCTTTTCCTAATATTGTTCAAAAATAAAGGTTTGATTTCCTGGGAATGCTTAAATTTGTCCATTTTGACCTTTATGGGCTTGCTGTCACTGTGATATATTATGCAATTGCATATTGCTTTTCATTAAGTCACATATACTGGCTCCTTCAGAAATCAAGGTAAGGTACAAAGTAACACACAGTGGTTAATTAAACTTCACTAAACTGAAACCAGATCCTTGAACTAATTTATTGGAAAAGCCTAGTTGTGTTAGATTATGTTAAATAATTTTAGGAATGTATCAAACAAAGAATTCTTTACACTACAACATTAAATTCACTCAATAAACCAATTTTAAGATAGGAGTAACAAAAGAATATTTATATTCACTCTCAAAATTCTTGTAAACATTACAGAGTTAAGGCGTAACTAAATTCAACATTTTTACATTACATAGAAGGGTAGACAACCCTTCTATACAAAATAAAAATAGTGTTTTTTTTGTTTTTTTGTTAGGAGCACCTTTCCTTGCGGAAAGAGAGGGGAAAGAGATGCTGATCTCACTCATGAGCTCTTATTTTTTTCCCCCTTCCCAGCGGCTACGTCACCCGATCCCACACCTGCACAGAAAAGACCGAAAGACAAGGCACAAGATGGGACGAAGAGGAATCCCAGGATGTCGCGGGACCAGATTGCAAGAAGGATCTGCTTTGTTGAGGGATCTACCGGATTAAAGGTAAGTGTATTTTTTTTTTTAGTTTACTTCCACTTTAAAATAGTAGGCATCCAATATATAAATGATAACAGGAAACATAGGCAGGGTGTGTCAGCAAAATGAAATAAGAAGATTTGAAAATAGCTTGAGCATGTTCCAGTTTTGTTCTGAACAACAGGGTGTCACATTGGTCATGGAAAGTCATGTAAAAGCAGTGAGGTGTTAAACATGCTTAGTTTTAATGGAGCATTTAATATGAAGATCAAACTAGAATAAAACAAGTAGTAACCGGTTGTAGAAGTGGCAGATACAAGTCACCTTCATGTATAATTAAAAGGAACATTTAACATGATTATCTGCATGGTTATATTCATCCTCTATGTCTGTCTAGATTTTATAAGTAATACAATATTATATGTGTATGATTACAATACTGGGTTTGTACCTGTTGTGCAGCAGTGTAAATATACTTAATAATTTTACACATAACACAACAAAAAATATTTCTTGCAATCATTGCAGACCACAACACTTTTCTAAATCAGTTTTTATGTTGATTTCAGATATACTGTCAGTTTTTCCCAGTCACGTCAATTTTCTGACTTATGAGCAATGTTTTCATATATATATATATANATATATATATATATATATATATATATATATATATATATATATATATATATATATATATCCCAAAACACATCTGGGTATACACTTTAAAATGCAAAACTGTTCCCAATAGAACCATGTGTGTGTGCTTTTGATGTTTCATCATTTGCCAATAAATCTTCCATAGCTCTGATATAATTCACTCTATTTATCCGTTGTTTGATGGTCGGTGGTACTGTTTGTTTCCACAAAACAAACACATTTTTGCAGCATTCAATAAATGGCGGAATAAGGAGGATTGGTATTTATCCTGGACATGGTGGAGACGTGGAGCAGAACCAGCTCTGGCTTATTATGAATAGATACTTCTGTCAGGTGCCAGAATGGCTGTAGAAGGGGGCAGCTCCAAAATATATGTAATAACGTACCCTGAGCCCTTTGACACTGCCAAGAGAGAAAGCTAACATTAGGGTACATTTTAGCCAGAACCACCAGCGTTCTGTACCATCTCATGAGTATTTTAAAATTGGTTTCTTGGTACTGATTACTAATGGACGCCTTGTGGCCAAAATAAAGTTCTTTTTGCTGGACAAAAGGACAGATGCAGCCCTTTCTCCCATCCCCTACATACCCGGGTGTATGCCAGTATATTGTGACAGTAATAGCTGGTAACCATTGTGATAAGGTTCCTTGTATAAGACCCTCAGCAATACAAGTTTGCTCCAGTGTTGTAAGAGATCTATTAATTTGTAGCGGGGTGGGTAGAGAACCTAAAAAGTGTTTAAGTTGCAATGTTTTCCAAGGATCAAAATTGAGCAGGGAATACTCATTCTGCAACTGTCTCTCTGACACCCATTCACCGGAGTAAATTAAATGAATAATCCATTCAACCCCAGTTCATCTCCAGTTGCAAAAAATAGGGTCTGTGAAACTAGGTGAGAATGCTGGATGACCTAGTACAGGAGACATCAGGGACAAATAAAGCTCAGGTTAGAGTCACAGAAAAATTTAGCAACCACCTGTATGGTCCCCCCAATAAAAGGATGCTTCCTAGCTTGGGCAATGGTGTTAGGCGGTGACCATACTAGTAGGTGTATGGGTACAGGAGATATAATATCTTCTAATTGAATCCAGCCTTTTAGGTCTCTGTGCCTACACCAGTCTATCAGACAGGTTTAGTTTACTGTGGTTTGGTATAATACTGGGTCCAGGAAGGCCATGCCCCCCTGCAGCTTGGACATCCTTAAAACTGATCCTGGGAGAGTAATTTCCCCATATAAAGCATATGAACTTTAATAAAAACAGAGTGGGTATACGTATTGGTGGTGTCTGTAGTAGATACAATACCTGGGCATGACATTCATTTTAAGAATGTTGCAGCGCCCAAACCATGAGAATGTATTTTGTCTCCATCTTTGTAGATCATGTCTTATCACATTAAGCAATGCCAAAAAATGTAATGTAGCTGTACCTGTTGGATGCGTAGGGATGAAAGTACCCAGATATTGAATTGCTCCTTTTGCCCATTTAAATGGGAAGGATGGTGACATGTTGTGAAACATTCTATGTGGCAGTGTGACATTTAAAACCTTTGACTTTTGCAGATTAATTTTATAGTGAGAAATTTGGCTGTTGTCCCGCAATTCTTTCAATAAATTTAGGGTGGATGTTACTGGTGAAGTGATATAAAATAGCAGATCAACTGCATATGCTGTTACTTTGGTTTTCATATATTTTTAACTAAAGTACCATTGTAAGTTTTTCCAAGTAAGTTTTGTACCAAGTAAATTTTTCAATAAATTCAGTGTGAAATCAAATAAGCACAAAGTATATATAGATATAAATATATAGAAAGGGTTAGTCAGCTTCCATTGTTTCTTCAAAAACGCTTAGTGTATGTGCATTGATTGTCACGGTACAGCATCCAGCTGACCATCTCTTACTCTTATTCCATTAACATTGGTAGCGACTTTCCATTGACTGAATGTCCTGGTGAAAACATTATCCTTAATTTTCACTCACCATGCTGAGATTTTCTGGAAAGTAAAGAAAATTGTTATGGAGTAAAGAAGTTATGATTTCATGTTCTGTAGTGAGTTACAGTGACACCCTTTGTAAGTAAGTGCTTCTTCTTAAGCCTAGAAGCAAGAAGTTCTGTTTTGTCTTTGGATAGATTTAAATTTGAAGTTTTATTAGATGAATTGAACTTGAGGTCAAATAAACATACAAGAATAGTAGATTAACAGTTAACGGCCACAGGGTTGCATCCCCAGAGTTATATCTCTCATATCGGCTCCTGTCGTTCGTGGTCCCTCGTACATTAAATTGTGTAATCTTCTATAATATACCAACAGTAAATTCACCTAGTATTTTTCTTTGATTTAATATAAAGGAAAAAAAAGGGGATGGTGAATAGGGATTTGAGTCACGTGATAAGTTATAAAGAGGGTGGTGGGGGGGGGGTAAAGGCTAGTTTGTACATTTTTCCTCTTCCTTGCTTTATGTGTGCATGTGACTCACATTGTGTTTATGGATCGGAAGCGAGGGCCTGCAGGTAATCCTCAAACATTGTCCAGTAAAACTATCTTTGCCTGGTCACATGGATCTGGTCCAGGATTGAAAACTAAATAGCAAATTACTTTTAAGACATCCATCCCAGGTTTGCTGGATCACCTAGGTTCCCTGATGAAAGTGTATCCTCTCCAGCCTTGCAGAGCTTTAATAAATCATCCCCAGTGTGTTGGGTGTCAAAATAAACAGTACAAGAGCTTGTGCACATTTACAACTGTAAATGTAACTTATTTACAGTTTATTTATTACTGTAATGTAACTTCCTGTACGGACCTTAAAAGTTTTAAAAATAATTACTAGGGATTCCCCCTTGAAGTTAAGACACCTGAATTGCAACACTGTTTAGCAATAAAACAATAAGAACAACCTAAAAGCCCTCCATAAATTTTTGGTCATGTGGTCGTGTTCTCTTTATCTTATTCAGAAATCTAAGTCTCTGTCTAGGTAATATGGGCACTTCCTATTGTTGACAGAGTCTTCAAAGGATCTTGAAGCAGTCACAATAAGAGACATCTATCTGGCCAGGCAGCAACAGACCTGGCCTCTAGCACCAAAATAGTGGTACTCACTTCTGAAAGAGGCACTGATGATGGCTACAGGGTGATATAAACAAAGTTTGGCCACAGAAGATTCTCTCCCTGCTTTACAGTAAGTTTACTTCTACTTGGGGCCCAAGAAAATGCCAAGTTTTCTTTGCCCTTTTTACAATAATTTGCCTATTAATATTTTTAAAATAGTAAATATGATTTATATAGCACCAATGTATTACGCAGTGCTGTACATTAAATAGGGGATTCAAATGACAGATACAGACAGTGACACAGGTGAAGGAAAGGACCCTGCCCTGAAGAGCTTACAATCTAGGAAGTGGGGTAAGTATCACACAATAGGAGGAGGGATGTGGAAAAGAGGGATGTAGTGAGGGTTTTAAGAGAGAGAAGAAGATGGGTAGGCAAGTGTGAAAAGATGAATACCAGAGAGGAGGATGTTACAGTAGTCCAGATGAGAGATGATAAGAGCCTGTACAAGGAGTTTGGTGGTCTCTGGGGACAGGTAGGGGCGGATTTTGAAGATGTTGTGCAGGTGAAAGTGACAGGACCGGGAAATGTTCTGAATATGAGGGGTAAGAATTGAAGGTGTCACATATCCCCACAGGACCAGAGGATCTGTGCCTTCTTCAGTGTCACCCACCTTGCACTCCCCTGTTGCTTGCACCAACTCGGCTCACTACCTGGTTCAAGTCATGTGACTTCCAGTCAGCTGCTCCCTTACCTCAGGGGACTAGAGTGTTCCACAGATGCACTCTGAACACCATCTACCTCTCGATTTCAGTGCCCCCCTGGTGGTAGGATAGGATGCTTGCTGTCACATAGCTCCCATCCATTACCTGACCTTCCCTATAGAAGGAAGTGACTGGCAACAGGTAGTTACCTGAACAAGGAGTTCCCTTAGGCTCTGTTTCCTGGTTCCAGCTGATCCTGTCTGTGTCTCCAATTGCTGATTCTCCTGTGTACCGACTCTGGCTTTGACCCTTGACTTTTCCTGTTTGCTGCCTCCCCTGACCTCTGGCTTGTTTGACCATGCTTCAGTCTCATGTTCCGGGACCTCAACTGATTCCTATCTGTCAGCAGTCACCTGCTTCTGCGTGCATAGGGGCCTCAACCTGGGCTGCAGCAAAATGTCCTCCTCCCTAGAGGCTCTGGTAAAGACTGAGCCTCTGTTTAGACTCTGCGCCCCACAGAGGGTCCACCATCGTGCCCTGTGGCACTGTGATAGAAGGTGACGCCAAGACAATGTGTCTGAGGGGAGGGACGAAATGACAGTGTTATTAACAATTTTGTCAGGGAAGATTTGGAATGTAAGGGGGGAAATGATGAGTTCAGTTTATCCATATTGAGTTTTACAAATCTGGCAGCCATCTTCTGGGCTGACAGTCAGCATGAAATGTTGTCCAGGACTATGGGAGACAAGTCAGGGGTGGACAGATAGATTTGAGTGTTAGCATACAGATGGTACTGTAAACCAAAGGAGGATATGAAACTACCGAAAGAGGTGTACAGGGAAAATAGAAATGGTCCAAGGACAGACCCTTGGGGACACCAACAGGGAGCAGGGTGGGCGAGGAGGAATTACCATTGAAACGTGAAAGTAGTGGTCAGACAGGTAGGAAGTAAACCAAGAGAGAACAGGGAAACTAATACCAATAGATTAGAAGAGAGTTCTGAGGAGGTCATTGGCCACTTTAGTAAGGGCTGCTTCGGTGGAATGGGCAGCTTAAAATCCAGACTGGAGAGGGTCAAGGAGAGAGTTGGTGCTCAGGTAATCGGTGAGTTTTATAAACAAGGCACTCAAGAAGTTTGGAAACATATGTGGGAAGAGATATAGAATGGTAGCTTTAAGGTAGGGAGAGGTCTAACGAGGGTTTTTCAGGATAGGGAGAATAATGGCATGTTTGAAAGCGTAAAGGGAAAGGTTGAATAGTTCAGTAAGTGCCATTAGTGCTCTAAACATTGGCACAGCTTACCAACAAGACTCACTAACACATAGACTTTAATAGGATTGACCCCCAGGTTTTGGTTTTCCAAATTACAAAGATTATTGGCCAGATTTGGGATTGTTATGCCAAATTATAACATATGAAACTACAATAAACCTTAAAGTGAACTGAACCTGGGTAAGCCAGCTACTACTATTAGTTGGGGCATTGTTAATTATTGATAAGCTCAGGAGACCCATCCTGAGAAATGCCATACAACCGCCACAGGGTGCATGCAGGTAGACAGTAAGTCAGTTTAGATAGGCTTTAGTAGACCAACTTTGCTGAGATTCAAAATAAAATATAAAAAGGCAAAAGTATGTATTTTATTTAAAAATGGCAATGTTTAATTATAAAGTGTTTTACTGATGTGGAAACTCAGTTAGTTATGGTTTATTACTACTTTAATTAATAGTTTTGCAATTATTTATTTGATATTTCTCTCTTTCTTTCATCGCAAAAATACTTCTTTTTTATGAATTTACTATGATTACAATTGTATAATGTTAGAAAAGGGAACACCTAAATATAATTTAATGTGAAGCTCATATGTTCACAGCATTATGCATTTTTACCAGTTATTATAGCTTTTTTTCCTGCTATTTAAGCTTCTACCCGTGATCATTTTCCCTTTGCCTTCTAGTAAAATGCCCCTGCTATGAAATGATTAAGCAATTTCCTAAAATACTTACAGATGCTCCACAGGCAGGAAAGTGATGAAGTTAGCACTAGTCTAGTCATGCCAAAACCACTGCGACATGAAAATGAGAGGATATAGATGAGAAGAAGCGGTTGATCAGTCAAGAGAAACAGATTTAGTGAGGTCTGAATGTGGATTATTCCTAAAGTTCTCTGTTCTGCATTGCAGTGCTGCTTTGGCTAACACACGGTTGATAAGCAGAATTCACAGGACTGTAATCCAAAGACTGCTAGGAAATCTGACAAGATCCATGGAAAGATGCATATGTTACTTGTGAGCAGCTGGTGGAAATGAGCTGTTATTAATTTTATTACAAGTAATCATCCAGAAAGATTTCGGTAAAAAGGCTTTCTTTGTTTAGATAACAATGGAAGGCTTTATGTTCTTGTTTTTTTTAATAAATAGACAAAATGTCTTATTTTAACAGACTGCAGGCAGTGAAATGACCATGTGCATAGTGCAGTGACCAATAGCAACTGACCAAGTGCCAAGATATATTTTATTCTTCTGTGAGCAGGTATGTTGCTTCTAAAATCCTGAGCTGTTTTACTTGCTATATTTCCTTTGCCCTGCTATTGTTACTTCAATTTGACGATGAGTGGAAGTTTTAAAGAGATACATCAGAACCAAAAAATGAGTCAGGTTCACTATTAAGAGACACCAAAGCTGCCAATGGAGAACTAGGTGTTGACCACAGAAGATATATTATCAGACTGTCAGGCTGTTGAAATTCTCATGCAACAAAAAGTAATAGGTATTTAGAAGAGTGTTTAATATCTGTGTTGTGAACTTTAAATTTCTCCACAATGATCACAGATACAAAGATGAAGACTGGTTTTGAATGTTTTGTTCAGAATATATAAATGCTTTAGTGTACACAATCTGGGCACAGGTTCACTTTAACTGAATGCAGACTGGAATGAATTACTCTATACCATCAGGTGTTGTAAAACATTGGTTTTAAATATAATGTTAGCAAATGGGCATACAAAGGAATTATGTTTATGACCTATTCACTGGCCCTGATTTAATAAAGTTCTCCAAGGCTGGAGGGAACACACTTTCATCAGTGAAGCTGGGTAATCCAGCAAACCTGGAATGGATCTGCTACAGAATTGAAAACAGTTGCTAACAAATAGCAAATGACTTTTAGGAAATCCATTCCAGGTTTGTTCCAACACCCAGCTTCACTGAGGAAAGTGTATTCTCTCCTTCCTTGGAGAATTTTAATAAATCAGGGCCACTGTGTCATTATTAGGAATAACTCCACTTCTCCTAGTTATGATAGAAGTGCAGCATACAGAAACCTTCTGCTCAGGAGTCAATTCCCAACCTACACAATTTTTGGGCGCAGAAAGCAATGTGGTGGATACTGTTTTTTATTTTTACTTTTATTAATAATGTTAATATATTAAATTTACAATAAGTGATTTTGGAAATAACAAACTGCTGGTATTATCCCAGAATCAACAAACTGTACGGTGGGTTTACCTTTTGGCACAGAGTTACCTTTGTAAATGCTGTAGAATAAACATCCAAAAGCGACTTGTTGCTTCAGGATCCATACAGCGATCCACCAAAGCTGACACAGCGTACAAACCTGTGCACAAAATAATGATTTCCATTCAATTCTTTTAGATGTTAGGCTCTGTTGGGTAGGGTCATTTTTCTTTTTTCGTATGTTGTTATATATACATTGTACTTGTAAATTATATAAATACTTTTAGTTCTTGTAACTTCCCAGGGTTTCCAAGACTTAACATCTGTAACAATTTTTTGTTTCATCATACATTTTTTCCCAGCAGGGGGAGCAAAGCTCCACATAAACATGTTGCCAAGAAATCATTAGAAGCTGAAATAGAATGTTAATCCTTAATAAAGGTAATGTATTTTGAGAAAGAGGAAGGACCTAGGGTTATTATATAGTTAAGGTAATTTCTATACTAGTAAAACAAAAAAGATTTTATAGCACTTTTGTTGAACAAAGGAATTAATGTTTCTAAAAAAGTATATACACAGGATGGCATACATATTTCTATTTACAACCAATGTTATTGGTTTTCATAATTATGAGCTGTATTTAATCAAATGGTGCAAAGGGCAGTTATATTCAGTAAGCCATAAGCATTATTCATTGTCAGCTTGTAGCAGTAGGCTTTTAGAAGATTGATTAACAAATAAAATCTGACTGGGTGACATAAATTACTGCGTAATATTGTCCCTTGCACTGTTATTATATAAAAGAAAATATATTTTACTTTATTTCCATTGAGTGCATGTTCAGTATAGATCTAATATTAAGCATATGAAAGCTCTGATATAAAAGTTGCACACAAGTCACATCTGGGCTGGGTTTGATTACCTTCAGTTGCAACTATTTGTTTGTCAGGAGGAACAAAGCATACATCTGAGACTTTGTGGCTTCATATGTGATCTGGACAGCCTGACTAAGATTACTCTATGGTATCCTAAAGTAACAAGTCAAAGTAGAACTCCTTTGTTATAAAGGGTTCTAACTTTAGTGTTCTTAACCCTTCGTTTTTTGGTTAGCTTCTCATGATCCTTGAGTTTCTGAAAGATTATAAAATATATGTCAACATAATCCTTCAAAAACAGTTTTAATGGATCACTTTATATTCAGCTCTGGAGGTGTAGACATTGGGTTCTGTGCCATCATATGCCTCTTATATGCTTCTGTACTAAAGTTTTGCTTGAAATGTCTGTCGAACGAGATCTGATGGGTCTTATCTGTTTCATCCGAAGGACAATTAAGCACTTTGTCTCTTACAATAGTCTGCTGTTGGTTGGCAACCCCAACTATTTTACATGCTATTGCATGTTATTCATCAGTAGATGTCTGTCTTGTTAGAGTCCTTACCACATTGGATCCCCAAGTTGTAAGAGTAATGGGCTCAACTGGTAATGGTAGTGGTACTAGGATAAAACGAACAAAACTGCCTATTTGAGCAACTAACTAGATTAAGGTCCATTCCTGTCTAATGGGGTATCCCCCAATTGGTTCCCAATTATACATGCATGTAGCTTTTTAGTGTTTTGTCAACACATAGCCTTTCCACCCAATCAGCTCATATATATATATATATTATAAACAATTTATTTATTTATACCAATGCACAGCTGAGACTAATAATGAGGTTTAGCCACAAGGTAAAATGTGGACCCAGAACTGGAGGCCTATTAAAAGTTTGATTTCTTTATCCTCATCAATTGCTCCTCTGGAGTAAAGTAACACATGGAATTTAGATTCTTTATTATCTTTGATGATTAGTTAGAATATGTAACATTCTTAATTTCTATAGTCTGGGCACAGGTGCACTTTAGGTAACTGTTACACATTTTGTGTTTTATTATTACAGTAAAGTTTTTTTGGACGTTGCACTACTGGTACATCAGTGTTCTGTAGTCAGCATTTTACATGCCATCATTGTTGTATATACTGTAAAGAGATCATTTCAGCATTTTTGAAAAAATCCTATGTTCACTTACATATGATTGATACAAGAGCAAAGCACCTAATAAAACATTGGCTGATTTTCCTTTTTTTTTTTGCAGCTGATCATAATATATTCATTTGACAGGATTTAGCTGATGTTTGGCATAACTCATTACTTAGATCCATATTTTAGGTATAAAACATTTTAGGTGAGGTAACCCACAATGAAAAATAACAAATCATATTACACTGGAAAGATGAAATCTGATTGATTAGTTACTGAAAGTCACATAGGAAGACTTGGCACTATAACCAGAAATACATAAAAACTTTTCAATCTGGAAAAAAAGTAACCAATCAAACTTCTCAATGATGCAATGGAATCTCATTTTGCTTCTTGGGAATTCAATGCAATCGTTAAGTAAAGCAGTCTGTTAAATTTAAACTGTAATATAGTAAAATAAATAATTAAACCTGAAAAGGGTACATTGCTGTGCAGTAGTTAGAAAATACGAGGTTGAACAATCCAATAATTAAATGTGATCAAATTTGACTGGTAATCCATAAAATGTAGGGAATGGGAATAGAGCTCAGCCCAAGGAAACTTAGAAAAGCATATAAAATTTATCATTGAGACACACTGTCACCAAAATGGCTTAATTAGTAATTGAATTTCACTTTTTTTTCTATTCCACAAGTCCCACAAGGATAAATTATAGTTTAATAACATAACTATAGCACCTCAAGTTTTGCTGTGACTTTTAACACTATACATTTGTTTGTCATTCTACACACATAACATTTTAGGTATCGGTACAAGCAAATATGCTACTTTTAATATATATATATATATATATATATAATACCAGAGGTTGTTAAAATATTTAATAATATTTAATTATTACCAAAGCAGGGCTAAATTAAGGCATTCAGGCCAATAGCAAGATTGCATTTGTTGGTTCCCCATATCCCTCCTTATGCCACGCCCATTCCTGAAACACAATAGATGGGCATGGCTGTTTGATGATGCCACTGGGCCCCTCCCACGTGAAGCAGAATGTTGGATAGGGAGGGGTACATTCTGAGTTGGTAAACAGTGGTGTCCATATGAGAGATCAGACTCTGCTCTCTCGTGTAGTCTGTGCTGTTTACTAGCACTGTACTAGTACTGCGTTGTCCACACACTCCCAGCAGAGCAAGTGTTCTAAGCAGCCTGTGTAAATTGGTTGTGAGGATAATCTGCCTGAAGCCCCTAATGGCTGTGGGGCCAGTAGTGTTTGGTTAATAAGTGTTTTTGTCTTACTGCGACTCTACCCAGTTCTCAGCTCCATCTATTATGAATAATAAAAGGAGGTGTTATTCTTCCAGTCCACTTTTATTTACTGTGTAAAGTTAGCAGCAGGGGGAAGATAATTTTCAATATTGGATTTACAGGGTTGATGTGAAGTGCAGAACTAGGAACTCCAAACGTATACTGTGCACTCCACTGCTTCATATTTCGCAATGAAGACTCTCCACTTATGAGTTGTATTTACAGGTAGTCCCCGGGTTAAGGACATCTAACTAATGAATGACTCCTAGATACGAACAGAGCTTCCCTGCTCCCTCATGTGCAGGATAGAGGCTTGGAGGGGCGGTTTACATGACTTGCAGAAGAAATCTTTTGCTAAACACAGCTGAGACTGAGATCTTCTGCAAGCTCTTGTAATTCTTTCATGACCAAGAAAACCTCTGCAG
The DNA here is from genome assembly GCF_032062135.1 of Pyxicephalus adspersus. Taxonomy (NCBI): domain Eukaryota; kingdom Metazoa; phylum Chordata; class Amphibia; order Anura; family Pyxicephalidae; genus Pyxicephalus; species Pyxicephalus adspersus. Next base: position 68,006,834 of record NC_092858.1, on the reverse strand, counting down.
TTGTTTCTTTTTGAATATCAAAGCACAGCGTGCTCCAGAAGTTTTTTGTTTATATTTGCTTTGTGATTAGCTCACAGTGAGGATTTTATACAGTAACTGACAGCACACTGCCTAATATTATGTTGAGACAAACATCTGTCCTAATTGCAATTAATAAAATAATGTACCTGTTCTGACTAACATACACATCAACTTAAGAACAAACCTACAGTTCCTATCTCTTATGTAACATGGGCTTTACCTGTACTGTACATTAGATATATTACTGCATCATTGCACCTTTCTGGACACTATATTCCATGAACCATGCTTTGTATCCTGTGTACCCCTCTACTGTCTCCAGTAGACATGACCTGCTGCCTATGCTTTGAGAATTTGTGTTGGCATTGACTCAATAATTGTCTGACAAGTTTTTGATTCATTGGCCCTAATTCATCAAGCAGAATCGGACGCTCGCTCGCTCATTCGTATTCGCGATCCGAAATCGTACGCCGTCGCGCAATTCAGCAACTGAATGAGCTCGTGGCCGGAGCCGCGCATCTCCGGCAGCTTTACACTGGCTGGCTTGCATTAAAAGTCACTGTTCCCCTAAAAAATCATTCTTTCTAATGGCACACATATTACCCTTAGCCCTAAAAAAAAATGTTTGCGCTGTTTAAATGTTTTAAACATTTATGTGTGCTAAGAAAACAGCATATTTTTAAATCACTTATTTCTTTCCTGTTAGGCAAGAGTTAACCGAGTTCAACTACTCTACATAGGCGCCTATATAAAATCTTCCGATGCCTGATCGGAGAAGCCGCTCGCGGGTAAATCCCGCGACTATCTTGTGAATGACCGCGCGCGAAGCCATCGGACTAGATTTTCTCACAAAAGTCACAAGCACAC